>NC_142752.1:4302500-4650000 GCF_051943395.1 Hippocampus bargibanti
TTGTCTATGTGCAGAGTCTACCGAAGAAAAATATTTGTAAATGCCTCTTTTTATGACACATTATTGATCATGCATTTTTTTTATTTGAAAATTGCAAACTGGGCTCGTGTCGACTCGTGTGTCTTGCGTGCGAAAACTGCAGTCACTTCCCATTCAATAGCATCAATGCCGCCCTGAGAAAGTAACACCATAACTAATACAGTTGTTCCTCTATGTATGCAATTACAGTGAGACCTCAACTTAACGAGACAGAGACACAGACAGAGTGTGTAAGGCGAAAAGTGTGTATCTCAAAAAAAAAATCCCATAGGAAACCATTAAAATGGGAATAATCAGTTCCCGGGTTTCCATAAAATCTACTTTTCAACTAAATAAGCCTTCAAACTACACACAACATACCTTATTCTATGTATAATAAATGTGCTATTGTATTGTAATGAAAGAAATACACTGCATTGTATCATAAAGTCACTTTATTTACATTTGTGATGGTCATTGATGGCTTGATGGAATGGCGTTGGAGGTCGAAGGTCAAAGGGAATTGCTGTTTGGAAAGAGAGGCGCATTACATGACGACTGTAATTAAAGAAATAAACTGTGCTGTAAAATAAAGTTTTATTGACCTTTTTGATGGTCATTGATGGCTTATGGAAGGAGAGTCACCTTCCATAAGGACTGTTGGTAACTTAACCTCTGGTGCTGTTCGGTCATGTGCTTCCGCCGAAGATCACTCCGCCAGCCGTGGTGGGTGTGTATTATGAAAATAGTGCTTATTATAAGGTTTAATTTTCAGAAATTTGACGTTTGCAAGATGAAACGTTTGTAAGATAAGGTGTTTGTAAGTTGAGGTCTCACTGTATCTTCTTGTGGAAGAAATTTCTTCATGAGAAAAGTTTGTAAGTCAAAGTGCGTTTTCCATGTAAATGCCCTAATTCGTTCCAAGCCCTTCAAAAATTTACATATATGGCTTAAAAAGTTTTCATGCACTAATAATGAATAACATGCTAAACTATACACTGTAGTAACCGCTGTCCCTGAAAGGGTTCAGTTACATCGGCCAGCACTCCCAGTGATTCTGAAGGCCTTGGGCATATTAGGTTAACTGCAACACTCAGAGGCAGAAATCTAATTGAATTAAAATAAAAAATGAACATCGTAAGTACAAGAAATTGCAATGAATAAATCTAACGGCATGGAGCACATTTTTGGTTGTAAATGTAGTTCTGCGACTTTAAGACGGCTGTGTTGAATATATTGAATAGGAAGTGTCTCCCCCCCCCCCCACTCCCAAACAATATTTATCCTTCCTAACAAGCTGACATTTTTCTTTTAATGTATTAACCCCTCCCTTTCCATCTCTTTGTCCTCCCCCTAACTCAGCCCCCCGTGGTTAAGACGGAAATGGTGACAATATCGGACACGTTTGCGGCGCAGAAGACCGAGATCGCGACCAAGGAAGTGCCCATCGTGCACACGGAAACCAAAACCATCACATACGAGGCCGCACAGGTGCATGTTTGAAGGGTTGATTCATCCTTCGACGATGGAAATGATTGATTAATTCCTTTTTTTCACACAGGAAAAGACATTTTAAGGACGTTTAGGAACTGTGCCTTATTTTGTCCTCACACTCATTCATTTTTTTCCCCCCCAGCTGGACGGAAGCGGCGACGGAGAGCCTGGAGTTCTAATGACGGCTCAGACAATCACCTCAGAATCTTTATGCACCACCACCACTACGCACATCACCAAGGTGTGAGCACACACATATACACGTAACCATGAATTTGATAATGGGATTTTAACCCATTTTGGGTACATTGGTTACGCCAGTGGACGGTAAGTTATCCATTGGAGTAACCACTCTACATGAAAGGGTTTATTGTAATTATGATATGCCATACGATATGCCATTGCAGACGTTAAAGGGCGGCCTGTCAGAGACAAGGATCGAGAAGCGCATCGTCATCACCGGCGATTGCGACATCGACCATGACGAGGTCAGTTTTAATGAAATGTTTTCTCCACTGGCCTTATTTGATACCATGATGCGTTCAAAGCCCTCTGAAATAAACCGACATAAAAACATTTGTCGTCTGAAGAGCTGTTACTAGACGAAACGCCTCTGGAGACATGTGGAGCATGTTGCTCTTTGCTTTGATTCACATGGATTGGACAGTATCTTTGAATCCTAATTCACATTCATGTGAGCGAAGAAAAAAAAATACCATATTTGCTCAGAAAGTGCCTATCCCTCCATTCAAACCCGGAATCTTATAACTGTGAGGCAGGCATGGTCACCACTAGGCTACCACGCTCTCCGCTTCCCTTTTTACATCAGTAACAAAAGTTTAGTCGCCTCTTTTGACAAGACGCTATCGTTTGCTACTACAGAGCCCATGTGAACTGGATGATTTAGAAAATGTAAAATAATAATAATAATAATAATAATAATACATTGTATTTCTAAGCGCCTTTCAAAACTCTCAAGGTCACTTTACAGTTACAGGATACATTTTTTTTTGTGGGTGAGCAGCGGCAGCCACACGCGCCAGCGTTTACTCAACCCTGAAGTAACTCAAATAGATAGATAGATAGATAGATATTGAGACCGAACGTAATTTTTCAAAATTTGAGTGAATACGGTATGCTGAAATCTGCATGCAGCTTCCCCCTCCATTGCTTTGTTCTTCCTTGAGCAAATGTAAGCGCTTTCAGGCATCTTACATTTCTACATAGTCATAACATAACATATTCAGATTTTTTTTTTATTTTGGAATGCACTTTATTTTGAAAAGTTCCCAGCCGATGTCCACGCTGGCCATTTAAAAAAAAATGGTGCACGTAATAGCGATGGCACATTTGGCTTCCGTTGTCATTTTTCTTTATTTTTGTGTTTTATTTTCTTTTTCCCCTTTTATTTCACTTACCTTCCCTCCATCGGCTGCTTCCTGCTCGCCTCCTTGTGGTCATGCTCCGCAACTGCAGGCTCTAGCCCAGGCCATTAAGGAGGCCAAAGAGCAACATCCTGACATGTCTGTCACCAGAGTGGTTGTTCATAAAGAGACCGAACTGGCCGAAGAGGAGGATTGACGCAACTCAGGTATTAGTTGTCATAGAAAATTTTTTTTAAAATTATTAGATCGTTTCTAGCTGTACAAAATTACCTTGTATAAAAGTGAGTTGTGAATGAGCACCAAATAGAAAAGGGGTCATCCTAGAGTGAAAACGGTCACAAAGTAGTAATCTGACACCAGAAAATACCCCCCCCCCCACCTTTCTTACATGCAGAGCTGAAAGGCTTGTCAGGGATGTGAAGAACTCCTCCACCTTCTGCGACCAGTCACGGACCTTGACTGACTGAAAAGGCGCAAGAAGAAGACAACCAAGTCCCCCTTCCCCTCTAAAAATAAAATAACAATCAAGAAAATAATAACACAATCCGAGGGAGCAAAAGAACCACATTGTTAGTTTAACAGTTGTAGCATGTTTTTAATTATTTTTGTTAAACGTTTTTCAATAGTTCTTTTATTTTATTCTTTTTTTTTTTACATAAATGAGACGATAATACAAATACATTGTGCTTTTATTAGTCATGAAAAATGAAAGTGAAAAACTAAATTTTCACATTTTGGGAATAGTTTGGTATCAGCATGTCCCCTGTAGTGCAGGGGTGAGAAAGCTAAATAATGAAAATAAAAATGTCACATTATGATTTTTTTTTTAATGTTCATAATGCAATATCTTCCCACCCCTGCTCTAATGTGAATAGTACAGCGCCTTCCCTCACATCAATAAATATAATCATTACCCAACCAAAACACTCACAAACTAACGGTACAAACAAGAGGTGACATAGGCCAACTTTTTTTTTTTCATTCCTCAAAAAATTATCTCTGTTTTCAGTCCTCATTTGAAAAGAAAAAGAAAGTTGTAAGAAGAACATACACTTGATCTGTTGTTTTTAGACTAAATGTGAACGAATTGAAGCTACAACTGATAACGGGTGATAGCAGACAGTAGCTCTCCCTGTACCCATGCAGGCTTGATTGGGAGAGTTTTTTTAAGTTGTTGTGAAAGCAGAGTTTGTCAGCATCAATATGGTATCCACATAAAGTATATGTAGGTTAGGCTCATTGTTAAAGATGGCTACGGACAGGTTGCAGTTTTTTTTTGCAATATGCTGATTTTGGGGGGGTGAGGAGCAACAGAGAATAAGATAAGTATAGGATGACTTGAGATGCCCTATGTGACACATTTTCAACAGCAGCGGCACTGTGTCTTTTAAATGTTAACAAAAATAAATCAAATAAAAACATTCCACCTGTTGGGACTGGAAACTTTTTAAAAAATGGATTTGTTTGAATTGATACACTTTTCCATACCAAATTTTCTAAAATGTAAACATATTAATGCAATGTTAATTAAAAAATATTTTAAACAATGAAGTCTTATTAAAAACACTGGTCTGAACTGCAATATACTGTCACGGTATTCCACAGGAGGAAAAAGCCGGAAAATATTGATTTCTCACTTCTCATTCGTCTTTTTTGTATGCATGCAATGTCACAATACAAACACGCCTTGTCATAATATAACGCGACACAATTTGAATGCATCGGTCACAATGACACGTGACACAAGGAAGTGACGTAAGGACGCGGCGGGGAGTCCTGTGGCGCATTCAGGTACGTTCAGTTTGGTCGATAACCGATTTTCGGTTGTAAAACGAGGTATAAAAAACCGACATTTTTGGTTGAAAACTAAGGTTTGACTACTAGAGATGTTCTTTTCTTGCTGCGTATTTGTAGTCCTTGGTTGTCTGGTGTACGCATGCGCCTCGATGCTGTGTCTTCTCCTGTGCATTGTGGTGGACCAGCCTGAAGATGGCGCTACTGTCGTTTGAAAACCTCGCCAGATCAGCCTCCACTGGGGACGAAGCAATAAAATAAATGGTATTATTGTAATTTACATATTGTTTTGGGTTCACTTGTGGTACATTTTTTTGGATTTTTTTATAAACGGTAAGCGTGGTAATTATTTAACGGACGCTGATTTCAATTGCCTACGTCATCAACTGGCGACTTTTCCGCCATTTCCGTCTGTTAGTGAACTAACTATGCAAGTACATTTTAAACACCTTGCTTTAAGGTTTTGATTGGCCTAGAATGGTCACTATGCCCACAAAAAATATATAAATTCTTACCACAAAGTCACTACCAAAGTACTGAATTGTACTTTTTTTTGCATCGCCATTAAGTTTTTCTCTAATTTACATTAATATTGGCCTGCGTTAGCTAGCACAGTCAAATCCACTTCAGAGTATCGATACGCAGGTACAAAGTAGCCTATTGATGACTTGAAACCAAATATAAGCAAGCTTGATGTCGTGCGGCATTCTGAAGGTATTAAAAGTATTTATTTACACAACTATTGATGATCATTTAAACATAAACAATGGGTTGCTTGTTACATAATTGATCCTACAGCACATTTAATTTTATGTTATGAATGTGAGTGAAAGTAAAGTAAGGCAGCACATGGACTAAAATATTGTACCATTATCCCACACTTACCCTGGTTGACCTTCCAATAAAGATAGACCAAGAATTGCAAGAAGAGTATGCAAACAGACATGAAGAGGCCAAAAAGGCACAGTTGTAGGAAGCTGTCCGACTCTCTGTCTGACCGTGTGACTATCTGTCTCAGGAACAGAGCCAGGTCGGCCCACGGCCCGGTCAAGACCTCCATCCCACTCTTGAAAGACACCAAGACACATGGACTGATAAGGTAAAACACTTTTTAATGGTATTTATATAATTGGATATTTGTCGATGTTGATTACCATTCTTGAAACATTGCAAGATTCATAGCCGGAAGAAATTTGATAACTGATGACGTTTTGATTCGTTAAAATCCAAAAACTTAAATCCAAAAGGCTTCTTCAGTTCAAAATGAGCACATTCAGCATTGCCAATTCAGTGCTGCGTAGAGGAAAGTGATGACCTCGACATTGAAGACCCCAAGCAACCCCGTCACACACATATGGCACAACATCAGAGACCGGCCAGTTTGCTCAGGTCCACAGTCAGCAGTTCATTTGCATGTCAAAAAGAATGTGTTTTGCTTTGAGGACAACAACACTGCAAAAGATGACAGGTGTTTTGAAAAAAAGTCCATTAATATCAATAAATTGGCTTTTCTGCTCACTTGTCTCCTTCTAACACCAGAATGGCCACTAACGACAAATGCGACTGAATGACCGGTTGGTCAGAAGGATGGTCGTTTGCTGAATTTTCATCGAAATATCAAAAGTTAGTAAAAAGCCTCCAATACTCACATTAAGTTGTCACAATGGTCCAATCACAGTATTCCAAACTCAACAAGATGTTATTTGAGTGGCAGTTTTTGCTCGTGCTTTTTAATCCCAGTTCACGATGCTTTCTCTCTCTTTCTCTCTATCTCCCCTCGTCTGTCGCCGCTGATGACGATGATGTGAACTTTGTTCTTTTGCACCCTTGTGATTGCTAAACAGATTAGCTGCCCAGGCCCGTGTGTGTGTGTGTGTGTGTGTGTGTGTGTGTGTGTGTGTGTGTGTGTGTGTGTGTGTGTGTGTGTGTGTGTGTGTGTGTGTGTGTGTGCGCGTGTGTGTTGTTGAACCAACCATACAAAGGTCGTTGTCGTCACAATGTTTTCTACTTTAATCAATGAACTCATAGGCCAAACACACTTTGCCTATACAGTGAGACCTCAACTTACGAATGTAATTGTTTCCCAGACAGAGTGTATAAGGAGAAAAGTGTGTATCTCAAAAAAAAATTCCCATAGGAAACCATTAAAATGGGAATAATCCGTTCCCGGGTTTCCATAAAATATACTTTTCAACTAAATAAGCCTTAAAACTACACACAACATACCTTATTCTACGTATAATAAATGTGCTATTGTATTGCAATGAAAGAAATACACTGCATTGTATCATAAAGTCACTTTATTGACATTTGTGATGGTCATTTATGGCTTGATGAAATGGCGTTGGAAGTCGAAGGTCAAAGGGAATTGCTGTTTGGAAAGAGAGGCGCATTACATGAGGACTGTAATTAAATAAATATACTGTGCCGTAAAATAAAGTTTTATTTACCTTTTTGATGGTCGTTGATGGCTTATGGAAGGAGAGTCACCTTCCATAAGGACTGTTGGTAACTTAACCTCTGGTGCTGTTCGGTCGTGTGCTTCCGCCGAAGATCACTCCGCCAGCCGTGGTGGGTGGGTATTATGAAAATAGTGCTTATTATAAGGTTTAATTTTCATAAATTTGACGTTTGTAAGACGAAAAGTTTGTAAGATAAGGTGTTTGTAAGTTGAGGTCTCACTGTATTGAGTTTTTGAAAGGTAGATATAAATCGTGTACATTTGACACACAATAGAGAGGGATGTTATTAAGAACCATGCCGCATTTGCATTGCAATAGCATCAGGTGTCCGTGCTCCACTAAATCTCATTTCAATGCCGCTTCTCGCCAGAAAGCGCGCGTTCGTGCGTGTGTGTGTTTGTTTGATTTATGCAGTTATTTTCATCAATAGTGGACGTAGATTGTCTCCTTTTTCTATGCCTTTTTATTTTGATGCATACCCTTCAATCAATGGAGTCTTTGGCAAGAGGTGTGCGTGGGTGTGTGCGTCGGCGGTTCGTCAGCGTGTGAGAACAGACATTTTATTGATTGTCCATTGTTATGAGGTCAACTAAAATCTCTTTCACACACTATTAAGGGGGCAAGTTCAGAACATACAGTTTTGTGTGTGTGTGTGTGTGTGTGTTTGTATGACTACTCTTGTGAGGACCATTAACATTTTATACCATACGTAGTAAGGACATTTTTGACAAGTGAGGACCTTTTGGCCGATCCTCACAAGTTTTTCATTCTAAAGGCTTCTAGAGGGTCTATATATGCATCTGTTTAAATTTCACAGAGGTCCTCACAAATTCACCCAAAATGATTTTTTGGTGTGTATTTTCATTTCACTTTGATACACACACTTTCTACTCACTGTGTGTTTATGTGTGTGTGGGTGTGTTCAATGAGAGGAAAAAGTTCATAGCGCGAAAAGTAAAACGATATTTTAACCAAATTCACAATAGGGGTGAGGACTTCGAATGTACCCATACGAAGTCCTCACTCCTGCTGTTATTTCAGTTTCAAGTCCACTTTTTATTGCTTTGTTTTTAAAGAAGTTGAAGTGGGAAATGGGATGACATTTAGTGTTCAAATGTAACACTAGTTCTTCTCTCAACTTATCAGCAATGGTGGTCCTCACTCCTTATCTGGAGTTAGCCGGACCTCACAAAACCATTGAAATAGGAATGTGTGTGTGCGTGCGTGTGTGTGTGTGTGTGTGTGTGTGTGTGTGTGTGTGTGTGTGTGTGTGTGTGTGTGTGAGAATGCAGCATGTCAAAATAAATAAATAAAATGGCTATAGTTACCATTTGCATTTGAGTCAACGTTGATGTTAAGTGTTAAAAAAATAAACATTGTGAAGCAGCATGTGGTTCAGCATTTTTTTTGTAATTTTTGTCAACAAATATATCTTTCAAGTCACGCGTTGGCCTTTCCAATCGGCATGTCAGCAGCAAACGCTTTTTTTTTGCACCCCATGTCTTGGTGAAGCAGCATGTTGTTCAGCGGCTTGAAAGGTAGTCCGTCAAAACACAATTTGAATGAATTTGCATCGATTAATCCATGCGCTAAATTACATTTTGCGCCGTTACACCAGGCTGAGTATCAACACAGATTAATTACTTTTGTGTATTTGAGACACTCGTACCATTCGCTGCCTTGTCATTTCATATTTTAATTTCATGCTTCTCATAACAGTGCAATTTTTTTATTAATTAAGACATTACGTCATAAAATGTACCCAGCAAACGATCGTGTTTAGACAAGTATGTTGCATCTTGCCCTAAATAACTTTTCCATCACCCTTTAAGTCTATTTCCAGTTGTCATGGCAACCACCCCTTGGCCTTTTTAGCATAAGTTATACCGGGGTTCACCAGTGATGCTTGTTACCATGCCGACAGTATTTTTTTTTTTACATGTTCTTAAATGAATGGTGGTGTTTTCAGCATTATGTAACAGGTGTGACATTTACACGATAGCGGCAATAGACTGGAATGAATTAGAGCGCAACGTCGCTCAAAAATGAAGAAAAGATTCTTAAAGAATATATATATTTTTGGACTTTTTGGAGTTTGAAATACATTTTTCTACTTTTAATAATTTTCACGGTTCCGGGGTGCCGTGTGGAATCTTAAAAGCTAGCGGCGGAGCTGTAACAAAGTTGCGGTGACACCTCGGCGGATGAAAGCAAGGTGCCAAATAATTCAAACCTTTTTCCTGCAGTTAACCTGGAATATTTGAGAATAATATCGAAGCCTTAACAATTTGTAATAAAGCAGCAGGTGTGCCGTATCTTCCGTTAAGCGGGATCGCCGTGTGTGAACGAGGTTGTTGTTAGAGCGACAGAAGGATGGAGATTAACGCCAATGGGAGACTCGACAGCGGGGTGAGGAAACATGGTGGGTGGACGCGTGAGACACACCGAGGGAGCCGACCAGTCATCAAGTGAAGAGAAAACCCAACAAGGGAGAAAAAAAAAACATTTATAGCTAGCTAGCTAGATACCTAGTATATAGCTAGCTATATACCTAGATAACTAGCTAGCTAACAATATAGATAGCTAGATAGATATATACCTAGATAACTATCCGTCTAGCTAGACAGGTAGGTAGGTAGGTAGGTAGGTAGATACAGAGATACTATAGATGGAAGCATAGCTAGGTAGATAAATAGATGGATGCATAGCTAGGTAAGTAGATAGATAGATAGATAGATAGATAGATAGATAGATAGATAGATAGATAGATAGATAGATAGATAGATAGATAGATAGATAGATAGATAGATAGATAGATAGATAGATGGATGGATGCATAGCTAGGTAGCTAGCTGTGTAGCTAGTTAACTAGATAGATAGCTATAGGTAGCTAGCTATAAATAAATAGCTACATAGTGAGCTACATAGCTAGCTAGACACATAGATAGCTAGCTAGATGCATATATAGATGGATAGATTGATAGCTGCATAGCTAGATGGATAGATTTAAAGCTGCATAGCTAGGTGGATAGATTGATAGCTGCATAGCTAGGTGGATAGATAGATAGCTGCATAGCTAGGTAGCTAGATGGATAGCTGCATAGCTAGGTAGCTATATAGATAGCTGCATCTCTAGGTAGCTAGCTAGATAGATGCAAAGCTAGATAGATAGATGCATAGCTAGGTAGCTAGATAGATAGCTGCATAGCTAGATAGATAGCTGCATAGCTAGCTAGGTAGATAGCTATAGATAACTAGCTAAATATCTAGCTAGATAGATTTTTTTTTCTTGTTCGTCACCATCTATCGCAGTAAAATTTCGCCGCCATGTATAATTCATGTCACTTCGGATCAAATATGCATCGTTTTGACATGACAACGTTGCGACTTTGCACGAAGCTCTGCCCGGAGGGAAACAACTGACGTTTTGAAGTGCGCCCGTCCAACCGTACCGATGATTGTGTGGAGACAAAAGTCGGGCAAGATGAGCCTTGAGGTCATTCCTTGCGGCGGCATTGATTTAATTGGCTTGTTATGAGCGATGTGGGAGGCCTCGGCTTGATTGCTTGAGTGGGCAGATGAAGCCTGCAGCCACAGGAAGGACAGAAAGAAAGTTCTTGGTACACGCAGACATATTGCGGAGGGTGGAATCTCATGGCGCCGTATTAAGGAGGACATGCGTTAGCTTATACTGTAGTACGTGTCGAGAAGCGCGCATCGTGATGCCCCCACGGAGGCTCTCGATTCGAGGAACTGTTTTCACTGTGGTGTGAATCTTCTAGTTTCATCATATTTGCTAAAAGGATTGGAGAAATGTGTTCACTTTTGATGTATTTGATCCTTTGATTTAGTTTGGTATTCGTGTACTTTTTGCTACCAGCACGGTATTGCACATTAATTAGAGTCAATCTCATTAAACCATTCACTGCCAGACATGTGCAAAAATGTGTCCACTCCCAGTGCCAGGGTTTTTGTCATTTTCACTCAAATTGTAGGACCTACAGAATATCAGAATATCATCAGGAAAAAAAGGTAATTCTTAAGTAATATGGGTCTAAAGCACAGGTGTCAAAGTCAAGGCCCGCGGGCCAAATCCGGCCCGCCGTATCATTTTTTTCGGCCCGCGAAAGCAAATCAAACTTGTTAAATTCCATGATGATTGCTAAAATCTGAGCCAAAATTTCATATTTTTGGATGTCAACCACAATAAAAGTCATTATTCTTGACTTCAGATTTGAAAACGAGTTATTCATTAATTTGCTGTGTGCTCTACATGTAATATTTGAAGGGATTTAAACATTCTAATGGCTTCCCCAAATTCATAACGGCCCTCGAGAGGAAACCATAACTACAATGTGGCCCGCGGCAAAAAATGACTTTGACACCCCTGGTCTAAAGTTATCTGAGCTTGAAACGGGGGCGACTGTACAAAATACAATACATACATATTGATTTCTATAGCAACAGCTGAAGCTGTGACAAAGCGCTAACATGGACAAAAGGCAAATGCTGCCCCCTCGTGGAAAGGAAAAATATTGCCAGATGTCTGACCAGCCATGCCCCAAAACACATTCGGGAATGGCCCTCCACATCATGCTTTTCAATTCCCGAATACATTCGGGAATGGCAGTGAATGAGTCAATAACTTCATATAAAATAATCTGAATCGCATTATCTAAAATCCGCGACATTCGCACAAGCCGAGGGAGAAAACCGAACGCTGGCGATAATTCGAGTTGTGAATAACGCTCGTGTCGCTGCGCCCATGTGGCGCCTTATCACGTTATCAAGAAAGCTCTTTCATCTCACACGATATAAGCCCCTTTAGACCACCGAACTATAGCAAGCAGCCCCCTCCCCGCCACGCCATCATATCTATATTTAGACATTCAATTATATATTTATACCACAACCTTTATTTTATCCTTGAGTAGCTTGGAGAAGGAGTACACAAAAACAAGCGCATCCCAGGCTGTTCTAGCTCATCCACGTTGTGCAATGTGAATGACATCAACCTTTTGACTTGGGCAGGGGGTCCAAAACAGACCCCTGTTGCTGCCATGACAACCAGCCTGGCACACACACACACACACACACACACACACACACACACACACACACACACACACACACACACACACACACACACACACACGTAAGATACACAACTGTCGCCATGAGGCTTTTCCAATCCGAGCATCTTAATTGGTCTCGAATCAGCATGAGGGGAGCAGTAACGACGAGAGCGTTTCACGCATAACAGCCACGTTCAAATTAATTAATTACAAGACGCCCATGTGACCTTTTCTGGCCATCATCAAATACGTCTGTGTAGGCTCTCAGTCGTACAGGAGTGGTCCATCGATGAAAAGGTTTCTTCAGCCGTCATCTGTACAAATTTGAAGGTGTCGGACGTTTCGCTTCCCATCCAAGAAACTTCGTCAGCAAACTAAAGTCTTACTGGTAGTTTTGGCCTATATATATATATATATATCCCTACTGTACAGACATGGCGGTGCCGGACTCTGCTATGATAGGTCCCTGCTCTCAGGTTGGGGGGAGCAGAGGACTACTCCCCGCAGCTCCACTGATTGTTCCTATTGTTCTGACTAACGACTGGCCTGATTGCCCCACTTCCACCGGTATCATATATTACTAATCCTATTTTGCCTAAGCAGGCTGTTGTACGAACGATCCAAATTGAACCTCACCCAACCATATCGGTTTAATGAAGGATTTAGCTGTTTTATGAAACTCACTTCTTTTACTCCCCTTTCAAACCATCTAGATGACTCCCCTTTTACTTTTAGATGGTTTGAAAGGGGAGTAAAAGAAGCCATTTTCATAAAACAGCTAAATCCTTCATTAAACCGATATAGTGGCTTCATTGGCTGGCTTTCTAGCTAGCTATCTGATAGCTATCTGTTAGCTATCTGCTGGCTAGCTATTTGCAATCTTGCTGACTGGTAGCTAGCTATTTATTAGCTAGCTGGCTCACTTTCTATCTACAGTAAAGTCTCGTTATATCGATATTCTCGGGAGTCGGAAAAAAATATCGATATAACCGGACTATCGATATATCCGATCCTGCGGCATGTAAATTTTCTTGTTGCGTTCATAGAAATAGTATCGTAATAAGCAGTACTATCGATATAACCGATATCGATATAACGAGACTTTTACTGTATTTGGGTTACTTCGGGGTTGAGTGAACTGCTGGCATGTGTGGCTGCCGCTGCTCACCCACAGAGAAACCTATCCTGTGACTGTAAAGTTACCATGAGAGTTTTGAAAAGCGCTTATAAATGAAATGTATTATTATTATTATTATTATTATTTTATTATTAATACCTCAGAAGGAGGCATCTTACTCTGATGCCCGAGCCACCTCTAGATACGAAACTGTCATCCGTCACTTGGGTGCTGATGTGAAAGCACAAACGGTTCCCAGCATTGCTTGCCGCATTTGTGTTCATTTTTTTTCTTTCCCTTTTCTTTTCACATTGTGCTCTGATCATTATCACACAGCCCATCTGTATTAGCAACATCACGCTCATACCCGGCCGCCTCCTTTTTTTTCCCCCTCAAACACTTAAAACGGCATCAATTTGCACAATGGCCACGCGGTACTGTACGTTCTCCTCCTTCTAAAGAGAGTCGCGGTGATTACCCGTTCCCACGGTTACACCGACAACAACGCTTTGCTTTACGTCACTTGTTTTTTTGTGTTTTTTTTTTTTTTGAATGATTTGAATTTTAAGACGCACGTTTAAGGAAGTTAGAAATAGACTCTGAGCTGCAAAGCCTTTTACGATGCTTGGTGGTGACTCATTTAAATTTGCGGTGGAGAGATATTTAATGGAGAACTTTTTATTAGAAAGTTTTTTTTCCCCACTTTTTGTAATGAAGATCATAGGCTGTATTCAGAATCACTTCTGGTCCACTTTCTACATTTTGTTGTACTCATGTCTGGATCTCATTGCATTCTGGGAAGTGAATAGAGGCTGATTTATTGCAGCCACTACAGACCACACATCTGTTACCAATGCAGTGATGTAACGAATGCTGTGAATTCCAAGATTTTTTTTGGGACTGATGCTAAAACCACAAATAAATCCATTTGGGGAATGATTCGGAACGCAGCCATACAGATTTGTTGAATAGGACACCATCATAACTAATAGACATGAAAACTGTTTTGAAAACTTTTGTTGCGAACCAAATCAGCCCTGTTTCATGATAAGTAATCCAAAAATCTTTCTTGAATGAGGTGTGGAGTAAAGTTTGCCTCATCCTTTCACCACATCACCCCCGTCCTCCAAAAGATCCACTGGCTCCCGGTCAAATATAGAATCAACATTAAAATTACTCTTTATACATTTAAAGCACAGGTGTCAAAGTCAAGGCCCGCGGGCCAAATCCGGCCCGCCACATCATTTTTTTTCGGCCCGCGAAAGCAAATCAAACTTGTTAAATTCCATGATGATTGCTAAAATCTGAGCCAAAATTTCATATTTTTGGATGTCAACCACAATAAAAGTCATTATTCTTGACTTCAGATTTGAAAACGAGTTATTCATTAATTTGGGGACAGTGTGAGTCTATATGTAATATTTGAAGGGATTTAAACATTCTAATGGGTTCCCCAAATTCATAACGGCCCTCGAGAGGAAACCATAACTACAATGTGGCCCGCGGCAAAAAATGACTTTGACACTCCTGATTTAAAGCTATCCAGAAACTTGCCCCCACCCATAACTATCTGACCTTCTTCAAATTTCTATTTCCTCTCGTTCCCTCAGATCCTCTTCCTCCCTCCACCTCTGTGTGCCCCCCGCCCCTCTGCCCGTCTCAGCACGATGGGGGATAGAGCTTTCCGCTGCTCTGCCCTCAAATTCTCTTCCCACTTTCAAATCCCATCTCAAAACCCACCTATTGAAAATTGCTTTTTCTGTGTAGCTCTTTCTCTTGTTTCAATTAAAGTCTCGTTATATCGATATCGGTTATATCGATAGTACTGCTTATTACGATACTATTTCTATGAACGCAAGGAGAAAATTTACATGCCGCAGGATCGGATATATCGATAGTCCAGTTATATCGATATTTTTTCCGACTCCCGAGAATATCGATATAACGAGACTTTACTGTAATTGTATTTTATTTATTGTATTCTATTTGTGATTGTATTTTATTTATTATAGTACCCATGCTTGTCTGTGACTGTAAAGTGTCCATTCAGAGCTTTGAAAAACATTTAAAATAAAATGGATTATTATTATTATCATTATTATTGTGCGAGGGAGAGAGAAAATTCTAACGTGACCTTGTTGAAATGACAGTTAGCCCCCTATTTTTTTTTATTAATTCTCCAGCAAATGGCGCTTTGAAATCCTTTTATCCCAACTTTATTATTTTCTGTTCAGAACTCATCTCAGGAGAGTAGAGCCCAACTGTGCTTTACAGACCAAACTCGCAGCAGAAGAAAATTGCAGTGTGCAACGTCCACATTCACTAGCAGGAGAGAGGGGGGGTTTACATGGGGGCAACATTTCACATTTGATTAAAAAAACATGTTTGAAGTGTGCTTTGTACCTTTTAATTGTGAATCACAATAGTTACACAGAATACACAAGAAAGGCTGTCTGGTCAGGAACAAAAACTGGAAAAGGTATCGTCTGGTATCGGTATACGGTATTAGGTCATTTTTATGAGTCTCGGTAAAAAGCAACATTTGGTTGATCGTAATTTACGAGACAATGCTGTTTTCTTTGCTGGTTGGACAGACGGGAGGCCAGCATCGGCCGTGGCGGAGCTCCGCCCCTGAGGGACGAATGACAAAATCCATGTTCTGGAAAGCTGGGAACTTTCAACGACAAAGTCGCCAAGTGTTAGTTTACACCAGTGCTTCTTAATCTTGTTGGAGGCACCTAACCCCATCAGGTTCAAATGCTCATTCACCGAACCCTTCTTCCAGTGACTGCAGTCTAGACTGAGGGGTGGACCTCTGTGGCGGAGGTCCACCGAACCCCTGAGACCGACTCACCGAACCCCTAGGGTTCGATCGAACCCAGGTTAAGAACCACTAGCTTACACCAAACAATGTTGGATTCTGGCTCTTAGAAACGTGTTTCTGAGCTACCTCGCTTCATCGACCCACCACTCAAGTCGTCATGCTCGAAGCTCAGATTGTTGTGCGACCTGGATATCATGAGTAACTTCTCTCGCTTGCTATAAACGACGGAACCCGGCGTAGGAAGCGCCACCGTCCTTTTCTCCACACTGCCGCCATGTTGCTCATCTCCTCGGTCCTCCAGGCGGGTGTAGCCCTTAATGCCTCGGCTACTGTTGCTGCGGTCCAAGCGAGGCCAACTGGGGTGCTTGCGCTGTTCCTGGTGTACGCTGAGCATGCTAGTCTGGCGTTCCAGGTCCAGAGATTTGGAGTGACTGCTGAGCATGTGAAGAGAGGAATTGGAGCCAAAGTCCGCCCGGGCCGCAACGGGGGAAAGCCAGCAGCCTGAGGTAGACGACGGCGCCAAGGACGAAGAAGACCCGGACGAAGACGAGGAAGCGGAATTACTCCGGTGCAAACGCGGGGCTTTGGAGGCCTTGGCGTCACACGCCACCGGAACCGCTAAGGATACCATGGCGCCCGGCGTTTGCGACCTATCGTCATCCCTCCCGCGTGCCCCTCTCTCCTCCTCCGTGATGGCCTCCATCTCCGGCTCGTCGATAACACAGTTGTTGAGTTTGATGACGGGCAGGGTGAACGCCGAGATGGAAGACGACACTATGGAGCGCGCGTGGTGGCCTAACCTCTCGCCGTCGACTCCCTCGGGCGACATCCGGTCCTTGTAAAGCGGCGCTAAGAGACCCGCGAAGCTGCACTCCAACCTGGCCTGCTCCCACCGTCTACGAGCCTCCTCGTCCCCGAGCAGCGATTCCTCCTCGGGGAACGCTCCGCCGGGCCATGAGGAGAAGCCGGCGAGGGGGTTGTTGTCGTCGCCGTGGCCTCGGAGGTCATCTCTTGCATAGTTGTGCTGAGCGTGATGCTTCTGCTCATTTTGGCGGAGGCGGTGGATGTCGATGACGGTGGAGTACATGTCTCGCATGTGGATGATCTACAACATAACAGAAAACTTTTCGACACTGTCCACCATTGAAAGAATTCACCACATTTTCCTTTTTAAATAAATATTTCATGTGGAAAGGTGTTTTTGTCTTTATTTGTTATCTTGGACACCCTTTAACGTCACCACTAAGGTAATTCAGTGCACTCGTAGCTTGCTAACTTTACCTTTAGCTTGTTTTGGACAATAAATGTAACTACCTTTGTTTCCCTGTCTCTGTTCTCATGAAGAATGGCATTGGCACAGATGAAAATGAAAATCCCAATGCCCATGGTGAAGGGCCCAAACATCTTCATCCTTTCAGAGTGCCGATGCTGTTCTAGGAACCGTGTCAGAGCGCCCCCTCCCGCTTTTCTGGTGGATCGACCTGCATACGGGGAAACGGGTTTGTCTCAAACAAATCTGACTTTGTCAAGGCAAATATTATTTTCACTTCACCTTCTACGTTTTGAGTTGAACTGGAGTTCTTCAGGACACTATCCTCCGCCGCCGCCTTGGATCCTCTACCACTAGGCGGTCTTTGGCCTGAGGTGTGCGGCCAGTAGCCCAATGTGGCCATGGCGATCCCGACAACCAGGATGAACAGACCCAGGAGGAGGAAAAACCCCGAGGCTGAGTAGAGCCGCAACCGCCCGCGCACCACCACCACGTCGGTGCGTCGCTTTCGTTTTCTATGGGGATAATATCAATCAAACTCCTTAAAATTGTCTCGATGAAACGAAAAGACACTAAAGTCTGTTTGATTTGAACTTTTTTTGTACATTTATGATAAACCTGAAGCATAAAAGGGGAAAAAAACATTTAAAATAAATTCTAAGTCCGCTATCTCAATGCTAACATATAGCGTGAAAATGACACATTTAAATAATCGAATGTTACGATCTGTATTTTCATAATTGTCACAAAATCTAACCTTGGAACCCCTTCTTTGGTAGCATTGGCTTGGCCCGTTGATGTCGCCAATGCAGGCCGCTGCTGAGAATAGGCCGAATCTTGGCGCTTTAACTTGGCTAACCCCGTTAGCACGCCCGCGGCTGCAGTCATCCTTTAACCTACACGGACAGCAAAAGCAAAGATTAATTGAGATTAACACATGAAATATTTGTGTTGCAAAGCGGTTAGCATGTTTTTTATTAGCTAGTGAGAAACATAACAGACAGCTAGCTATCTGAATTAGCTTGAATTATTGCTGTGTTAATGAGACTGCCAAATAGGCAGGAAACATACATTTATTTGAGTCTTTATTCATTTGTTTTTATGTTCAGGAATCAGCCAAATGGCTAGCTATCTTAATACTACTCAATTGATGTTGTTTTTTTAACTCACAATTAGCTAGATAGTGAATGTAATTGGTTTGATTTGATTGATATTTTTTGTTGGCCACTTGTTTGCTAACAAGTGGCCATTTTGTCTAGGATTAGTCATTATGTTCTTTTGGACATAAATAGCCAATAAGCTAGCTATAGCTTATATATATTTTCCACCAATACGTTTTTCACTTTTGTAAGTCATTCACTCAATTAGCCCACTTAGCAAAACATGTTTGTTCATGATTATATTTATTTGTAACTTTTTGTAGTAAAATAAGCAACCACCAAAATAAGTACAGATTTTTTTTCAGGCTTTTTGACTAGATTACCTTGCTAAAGTTTACACGCTTGTGACACAGAAGCACACTAGTTGCCTAAGGTGAAGAGCTAGTTTCCATACAGTATCAAACCGAAGACCCTGTTCATGAGAATTATCGTCCCATTTCCAGAATCCGAACAAGAACAACACTGTTGATGTTTACATATCGAGTGCGGTCTCAATGCAACATTCCCATGAGTCATCACCAGCTGGCCACATGTCCATGAATAGCCACGGCGGGCTTAAAACACACAGCGCGTCTATTTTAAGGAGCCTTCATTTGGGTTCAAATACGTGTTTAATCTGGGATGGCATAAACATTGTGCCATTGAAGCACAAAATACATTACAGTGACTAGGTAGCGATTTAGGCTCATGTGTAACATGACGAGAATTTTTTTCTTTTCCCCCAATGATATTCTCTCTGTAAGCTATTTTTAGTCTGATTCTTTAATGTAACATAAACCATTAGATTTCAGATTGGAAGAATGACATGTCAGTCATTTTCTTTTGCGGGCTATTATTTCCTACAGAGTGCCGTCATGACTGTCAAAAATCATAAAATGCGGAGTCAACTCATAATGTGATGATATAATTTGCAATTATTTTCCTGTTAAGTGTTCATGGTCAACAACGAGGCACTCTAAAACAGTCACGTTAACCCATAGTCTCATTCCAGATAGCGCTTTTAATCACAGATGTTGAATCACTCGATGAGGAAAGCGAGTAGCCTCTTTTCACTGCCGTTTCTTTTACCATGCCATGTTCTGTTCTTCAAGCGTGCGTCAAACAGAAAGCTTTTAAGAGCAAGCAAGAGGGAGTAGGAGGGGCTGGGGGGAGATTTCCTTTTCTTCAGTGAGAAGCGTGGCGGAGGTGAATGTTCAAGATGGGAGAGTACAGTTCATCTTTCTTGCAGGACGTTTGTTCTTTCGTTTGACAAAGAGCGACTAAGATGACCTGAGCTAGCGCCACAGTTGATGTCAAGTTGAAGCTCGTAGCGTTCGTACATCACGAACACGTGGCAGAAAGATAACTATTCACAGTGCTTGCCATTTAGTGAGCAACTATAAAAAAAAGATCAACAGTCATTCATCTTTTAGAATTTATACCCGATCAGTAATTTGGGAGCAAACGTGTGTCACACTGACCCGTTTGCTCCCATAATGTTGCTGTGTGATGATAGATGGAGTGATTGTGACATATTTGAAAGGCGCTTGTGAATGAAATGTATTATTATTATTCTATTTATTTTCAGCTTATATTTATGAGAGGGGAATCTGAAATATGCAGAGCGTTTTCATCAAGCACCTAAGTAGCGTGACATCACAGTGGCGAGACATTGCGTAAGAAGCCATTTTGTACAGTGAAGCCCTCAATGAATAATGACCGTGTAATGATAGCCGTAAGTGCTTTCCTCTGTAAACGACTTCACTCTATTTAACAAAAATATGATTTAACATCTTTTGGACATGTTGACTGACGTCAGGTGGCACCTCCTGGACGTTACGTGCCGCTGCTGCTGCTAGGTGACTCGTTTCCGTGGCAACTGCCAGCTGTGAGTACAGGTATGCCATGAGCACAAAGAGACGATGTGAGGGATAAGGGGGGATGCGGCGTCCTCGTTTTCTCACCGGCAACAAGTTTTGGAATAGATTAAACATTTCAGGAAAAAAAGACGCGTTATGGCAAATGTTATATTGTTTGGATTTAATTAATAAAAAAATGAAAATATTTGCTTATGAGCCAACTACATAATTAGCTTGTTTCATTATTTGCATACCTCTCTACAAAATGGCCGCCAAGCTATTTTAACATACATTTTTCAAATCCCCCCCATAGACACAAAATATATAATTACCTTGTTGACTAAATAGAATTCTTTGCTCTGACTTTTTTCCCGCTTTGTTCATGGAATCTCCAACTTGTTGGCCAGCTATTTTTTTGCATCAAATTTTGTCTTCCCCTTCCAAGCTAGCTAACTACCTAACTGTACATTTTTCACTTAAAGGACAACCGACACCATTTTTTTTGTTTCCTAACTGACATCAGAAAAACGTTTTATAGCATCTAAAATACCCAAAACACGCTGGCTGATATTTTTAGTCAAATGCAAAACACCAATAAAAATGACTTCAAGTGTCCCAAAACTACTTCAAAATGACCCAGAAGATGGCGAGTTTCAGAAGGTCCCGCCCCCTTGTTCGTGATGTCACGCCAGGACGTCTTGCCTTGCTCTGGAATCAAAATAATGGCTTCAGATTCGGAGAAGATGCTTTCTTGTTACTCATCCAGTTATGAATATGATTCAAATAGTTCTGAAGAGGAAAGCATAAATATTTGCAATAGATTAAAGAAGTCCTCCCGTATTCAAGTCAGGACTCCAATATAGCGTGCCAGAAAATGCACAAGATGGCGCCCAAGCTCAGTTGAAAATGGGCTGATTTGTCTGCTGGGAATTAGTGTCAACTAGTATCAAATAGTAGTCTTGGTGCAACACACAACGATTCACCATCGTGTTCTTTATGTTTTCCTTCTAATTTCACCATCAACACGAAGTTTTCAGACCAAATAAAGTGTGTCGCATTCTCAGTCAAGGGCGTTCCAGACGTGACGTCACGTCAGGCATCGTCACCAACTCGAAAACAAGACTTCCTGAATATTCAGCGCGAGTCTAAAAACGTAAAATATAGCTATATGCTAATATTTGTAAAATACGCTCAGTAGAAGTCATTTGAAGTGATTTTACATATTATAGACACAACTTGCCCGGAGGCGTCGGTTGCCCTTTAAGTCCACAACATATACAATCAACTTCCTAAATGTCATTTATCAAATATTTCCCATTTTTTTTCATTTTGGAAACAGCCCAACTTGCTCGCTGGCTAATTTCATTTTTCTTGTTTTGAGTTTTTCCCTTGTTGATATAATGCCTCCGCACACCTTTTTCATCTTGTAAATGTAATAGCCAAATTTTGAACAAATCTTTTCCATTTTGACTGTCTACCTATTTACATTACAGCCCTTCACAATCACGTGTCACACAAAAAAAAGAAGCGACAATGAGCATCGGCGCAAAAGATTTGGGAGACACCGAGTTCTTCCTCTCCATCTTCCAATTCCTGTCTCCCACATTGGTGAGTCATTTTCTTCTTCCAGCTCCTGTCTCTGAATCATCTTTTTTTGTCTCCTATTAATTAATTAATGCCCCCTGTTGATAACACTCACATACATCTGACATATTTACATTTTCACTGTGTGTCTTTCTCCATTGGATGAATCATCGCACGTTGTGTTTTTGTGTTAGTTTGTGTGTGCGTTGCTTACAGCAGCGATTACTCATTCCGTCTTCTGTCACCCACACACATCTTGACACACAAGGTTGAGTGACGGTCACAATTTGTTCGTGCGTTTGCTGACATTGTTTGTCGCTTTTAAACGATGTTTCTCATTGGAAATAAAGGAATGTGAGTTAGTTAATTAACTATAAACAAAGAGCAATATTTCAATTAATATTTTAACAATTCGATAATACTGTGAGACCTCAACTTACAAACACCTTATCTTACGAACTTTTCGTCTTAAAAACGTCAAATGTATTAAAATTAAACCTTATAATAAGCACTATTTTCACAATACACACCCACCACGGCTGGCGGAGTGATCTTCGGCGGAAGCACACGACCGAACAGCACCAGAGGTTAAGTTACCAACAGTCCTTATGGAAGGTGACTCTCCTTCCATAAGCCATCAACGACCATCAAAAAGGTAAATAAAACTTTATTTTACAGCACAGTTTATTTCTTTAATTACAGTCCTCATGTAATACGCCTCTCTTTCCAAACAGCAATTCCCTTTGACCTTCGACCTCCAACGCCATTCCATCAAGCCATAAATGACCATCACAAATGTAAATAAAGTGACTTTATGATACAATGCAGTGTATTTCTTTCATTACAATACAATAGCACATTTATTATACATAGAATAAGGTATGTTGTGTGTAGTTTTAAGGCTTATTTAGTTGAAAAGTATATTTTATGGAAACTCGGGAACGGATTATTCCCATTTTAATGGTTTCCTATGGGATTTTCTTTTTGAGATACACACTTTTCGCCTTACACACTCTGTCTGGGAACCAATTAAGTTCGTAAGTTGAAGTCTCACTGTACTACAGTACTTTTTCAAAATACACCACAAAGTCCACTTTCTACTGCTTTTTACAATCAAATGGAAATATCCAGCTACAGCAGCTGCCAATATAGGGAACTCCGCTTTGCAAACAGCAGGCAGTTAATGAGTCAAACCTGTTAAAAGTCCAGATTCAAACATAGCCTGTCCACTTTTTAAAGGCAGCTCGCAAAGGGAGAAAAAAACATGACCCTGGGTTGACAACATTTGGTTTATTATTTCTAAGTTTTTATGCGTTGGACTTTGTAGGCTCCGTTACATTTGGAAGAGGTTTTGGTTTATGATGCAGTTGAGTTGTTCAACACATGTTTAATGAAGACTTGCCAATCCAAACAAAAGGGCATTTTTTTAACACTTAGGCTCCCGCGGGCCTAAATGAAGTGGCTCTTTTCCCAAACGAGATTGGGTAAATATTATTGACAAGAGTTGAGAAATAATTAATAGGCTTTTAGCCTTTCATCCAATATTGAAGAAAAGCATATGAAATATGCATGCTTATGACAAGATGAACTCTACTCACATTGTTTTCATCGCAGTGTGAATAAAGCCGAAGCGAATTGTTGTGATCAAGGGCCGCAATTGATTTTTTTAGACGGGCCACGCACACCATGTAAAAAAAAAATAAAAAGCTCAAATGTGTCTATAAAATGTGAAAATAAAATATTTTAAAAAAAAAATCTATTTTTTTACATTTTATAAGCAAAAATGTAACCTGTCAATAAATATAATAAAATATCATAAAAAGTACATATTCTCTTCTATTTTCTAAAAATATAAAGCAGAAGAATGTAAATACTGTAAAGCACATGTGTCAAAGTCAAGGCCCGCGGGCCAAATCCGGCCCGCCACATCCTTTTTTTCGGCCCGCGAAAGCAAATCAAACTTGTTGAATTCCATGATGATTGCTAAAATCTGAGCCAAAATTTCATATTTTGGATGTCAACCACAATAAAAGTCATTATTCTTGACTTCAGATTTGTTATTCATTAATTTGCTGAGTGCTCTATATGTAATATTTAAAGGGATTTAAACATTCTAATGGGTTCCCCAAATTCATAACGGCCCTCGAGAGGAAACCATAACTACAATGTGGCCTGCGGCAAAAAATGACTTTGACACCCCTGCTGTAAAGTCTCGTTATATCGATATCGGTTATATCAATAGTACTGCTTATTACGATACTATTTCGTTTCGTGGATTTCGTTTTTTCTTGCAGTTGGTGCCCATAAAGTGCTGGTCAGACCTCTGGCAATGTTTTTTCCCTTCCCTGAGGGGGCAGCATTTGTAAATTTTCTCCTTGCATGAACGCAAGGAGAAAATTTGCATGCCGCAGGATCGGATATATCGATACTCCGGTTATATCGATATTTTTTACTGTAATTAAACAACCTTAGCTACAATGGGCATTGTGCTACTCCTTCTGTTGTGCCTCCCTTTGCCACCTGGGGTCAGTATATTACAGACATGTGTATATACACGGAGATGGCTCCAAAATTAAATTTTCAGAAAATAACAACACCTGCATGGATTTCGCTTTTTTCTTGCAGTTGGTGCCCATAAAGCGCTGGTCAGACCTCTGGCAATGTTTTTCCCTTCCCTGAAGGGGCAGCATTTGCCTTCTGTCCATGTTAGCGCTTTGTTACAGCTTCAGATGTTATTAAAGCGCTATATAAATCGATATGTATGTATTTTGAACAGCCGCCCCCATTTCAAGCTCATATAACTCTATACACATTTTACTTAGGAATTAACTCTTTTTTTTCCTGATAAAAGAAGAGAGTCTAAGGTTTCTTGCGCTGAATTGAATGTTTATGTAGTCCTAAAACGCAATATTCTGCGGATCCTGCCATTTGAGTGAAAGTGACAAAAACCCCGGCACTGGAGTGGACACATTTTTGCACATCTTCTGGCAGTGAAGGAGTTAATTAATTTGACAGATAATGAATTCTTGATGACTCACCACTTGGTGTTTGGTGACGCTTTTTTTCCCCAGTATCTTACCTTTTAGTAAGTCCAACAGTTTCCCATTAAAAAAAAATCCATCTTGCCCTGCGAACGCTGCACCACGCTTGATTCAGCATGCCTGCAAAGCCAAGTCTCACTCACTTTTGTTTCTTTTTGTTCCCCCCTCTCCCAACGCTGCACTTTTTTTACGACATTTTTCACGCGCTCCAAAAACAAAAGACTTCTTCTCTTGCTTTTCTTCTTTTCTCCCAAAAGTCACGCGAGTGCCCCTTGCACAAAATCCACACCAGGTCCGCGCCGAGAACCTTTAAAAGCCGCAAAAGTCACGTCCCCCTCAGCTGCGTAAAACCTCGATGCGCGCCGCTCCAAAATGTCCACAACATACCGCCGGTCAGACGATGCGTCACAAATTGAAATAAAAAATAGGGGGGATTGAAATCCAATCCTCCGAAGCGACTTGTCTTCCACCTCCTCCTTGTCTTCCAGGGCTTCCAAAGCGCGAGGCGAGTACGCGCGTGCGTCAAATGGCGGAGGAGGGGCTGACATGAGGGGTCGCACTGAGGTAAATTGCTCCTTAAATGCCACCGCTCGTGCGGAGCTAACGCGGCTTGCCGTCCGCGGTTGAACACGATTTTTCTCTTCCAGTGTGTGTTTTACCCCCCATCTGCGATACAGCCGCGTGAGCACGTGACTGCTGGCATATGTTCAATGGTATTTTTCCATTAATAAGCGCCTTATTTGGGTTATTTACATGCATTGGACAATGATTTGGGAATATTTGTTGATTGAAAAGAGAACAAGCCAAAGCACCAGACTTATTACTGAGCTGCCAAGTGATAAAAGGAAGAGTAAAGGAATGGAAGAAATAGAAAAACAAAATATAGGAGCTGCTGTAAAGACAGCCACTCTCGCACATCCCCCACATCTTGAAGTAAAAAAAAATGAAATAACAAATAATTTGACTCAATACAAAAGACACACAGTCATTCATTAGCTAGGGTTCTATCTATTTGAGTTACTTCCGGGTTGAGTGAATGCTGGCGCGTGTGGCTGCCTACAGAAAAATGTATCCTGTGACTGTAAAGTGACCTTGAAAGTTTTGAAAGGTGCTTAGAAATGAAATTGATTATTATTATCATTCAACCTCTAGCACTTCCTGCACCTTCTTAGTCGTATGAATAAAGAGGAGAGGATCAAAGCGTCCTTTTCACCAGTGGATCAGGGGCGTCATGGTTAAATGCGCACGTCTGCTACAAAGTAAATGTTAAAAGCAATCACGTAGCTGTAACATCCATTGACCAAAATAAATTGTCTCACATCTTCTGTCCCACGTAAATCCGCTTCAATTCCAAGCCGCGAACACTTCCACATCTGCATCGATTACGCATTGAGTGATCTTTTTATTTTTTACAACAATTAAGAATTACATCGAAACCACTTTGGGTGTTTCTTGTAAAGATGTTTCAAATGAAGTTCGTCGAGGCTTTTTAGTTTGTGGACTGCTGTTGCCGTGGTAACACATTGTGTTTGCCCCACAGCTCTAAAATATCATAGGTTTTGACTAAAACGTGCACATTACGAAAAGTCATGAAACGTTGCTACCCTCCCCTCCACATTCAAGCCCAAAATTATTTTTTGAATGCAGAAAATAAAAGAATCCACTTTTTTGCCATTCACATAGTAAAATAATCCCTCTTCATTTTTCTTGTATTGTCAGATTCATGCTTTTCCTGCCGACTCGTTCCAAAATGCTCTTGTTTCTCAATTTTCTCTCAATTTGGCTTTGAGATGCCGTCATCATTTTTTTTCCCCTTCCTCCTCCAAGCAAAATTGTTACAGATGTCGGCATGCCTCTCATTTCCTGTGTTTACACAAATGAAGTCCAAATACGGTTTGTGTGAGTGCGACTTGTATTTGTTCGCCTTGGAAGTCTTCCTCGGCAGGACAGCCCTGACCTCGGTGTAACATGGCACATCCACTGACACGCACGTCTAACTCATGCTAAAAATACCTCAAGGGACCACACACAATGGCTTGTCAGCCGTGATGTTTACATTCCCAGTTTCATAGTTTTAACATCGTAACTGGAGATGGGACAATAGCGATACCAGACCAGGTTTGGGTATCGTGTGTGAAAGAGCCTCATTTCAAGGTATCGAGGACTTGTGGAGCTTGGCGATATCAGTCATCAGCACTTGAGGCGAAATAAATAAATACCTAAATAAATAAACACATATATAAACACATAAATAAATACATAAATACATAAATAAATAAAGTAAAGTCTCGTTATATCGATATTCTCGGGAGTCGGAAAAAATATCGATATAACCGGGACTATCGATATATCCGATCCTGCGGCATGTAAATTTTCTCCTTGCGTTCATAGAAATAGTATCGTAATAAGCAGTACTATCGATATAACCGATATCGATATAACGAGACTTTGCTGTACATAAATGTTTAAATAAAAATATAAATACATAAAAAAAATAAAAAATATATATTAATATATACAGTAATAAATACACAAATAAACACATCAATAAATACATAAATACAAATAAATAAATACATAAATAAATACATACATAAATAAATACATTGGCCACCAAGCAACTCTTAATTTATTTGGTGATACACTGCAGCCATTATACACTTTGGTGAATTAAGAAAATATTGTTAATTTAAATGCTATGTATCATCAGTATTGTTGGTTACAAGAGAATATATTGACCAGCGATTCTGGGGAATAAAACTGTCCAAATACTTTTTTTTTTAATATAAGTGATTCCCTATAAACGGCGTCGAACATAACAAAAGAAAAATCCTGTGACTGTAAAGTGTCCTTGAGAGTTTTGAAAGGCACTTAGAAATGAAATGTATGTTTATTATTATTATTATTATTATTATTATTATTATTATTATTATTATTATTATTATTATTATTATTATTACAGTAAAGTCTCGTTATATCGATATTCAAGGGAGTCTGAAAAAATATCGATATAACCGGGACTATAGATATATCCGACCCTGTTTGCATGTAATTTTCTCCGTGCGTGCATAGAAATAGTATCGATATAACCGGGACTATCGATATATCCGATATCGATATAACGAGACTTTACTGTATTATTATTGTTGTTGTTGTGCTCGGTTGTAGTACCATGACCGTCCTATGAGGGGCAGCACAATTCCACAAAACGTTTGAACAGTTTAAGAATATTAAACAAATAAAAAAAAATATGGTTAACTCTTGCCGTCGTAAAATCTTGGCCTTGACGTGTTTATTATGATGAATAACTACGCTGCTGCATCTTCCGTTGTACGTAACAATCGCACAGTCGGTGATTCAGTCTTGACCACACATAACAATTACTCATTCTAAATATTGAACAGGTTTTGTATTTATGATTAGCCCAAAATTATGTGTAATACTGCCAACACCCCTCAGGATAAAAATTCATAGGCATCCATGACTCAACTTTTTGTCAGTGGGGTGTTGGGATGAAATTTAGCCTGATTACCGGTATCATATTTATGTGCCTTCTTTACGAGCAGTTATTCGCTTACCTTTTTACACCGAGTAACACCTAAAAACACAAAAAAATCACCTAAAAACACAAAAAAAAATCAACACTAAAAAAAGTCAACATTTTGCGTTTTCATTTTCTGGCATTCCAGTTGATTTTAATGCAGTTAATTAGTAATACCGCCACCTAGAGGACGGGTGGAACAACATCAGCCCAATTTAGTACGTCGATTGCATGACCTTAATTTGTCACAATCAGAGGAAAGTAAAAGCCTTTTCTGCTCATAGCTTCAACACGCTTACAGCCTCCTGTGCTGAATAAAAGCAAATTCTAATCGAGCACAGATCGTTATGCAAGAGGAATGAGCGTGCCAGCACAAATGTGTGAGGATTACGCTGTTTAAAATAAATAAATAAATGGGACTGAATGGAATGATTGACAGCCAAGGAGATGGAGGTGGGGCATTAAAGAGAGGCACTCGTACATATTTCCTGCGAAATTAGCATAAAAATAGGACAATTATCCAACCTTTCCTTTCACACAGAAACCAGCACAGGCAATATATTGCCGAAACATCCTATTGTTCTTCTATCCTTACGATGCTGAGATGATTGTGCTAAAATTATTGTGCGTTGAGTTTATGACCTAAGTGAAATAATTTATGCTTGTGCACGTAAATTTTACATATACAGTAAAGTCTCGTTATATCGATATCGGATATATCGATAGTCCCGGTTATATCGATACTATTTCTATGCACGCACGGAGAAAATTACATGCAAACAGGGTCGGATATATCGATAGTCCCGGTTATATCGATATTTTTTCGGACTCCCTTGAATATCGATATAACGAGACTTTACTGTATGTGTAAACCAGTTCTCTGCTTTGCGCATATAGTGTGTGCAAATAATTTAATTCATATGTGATATATCCTCTGTGTGCTGAAACCGCTGCCACTGGCTCTGCATACGTTGACTTGAATAATAATGCATGATAATCTCACACACTTTTTCACACATACACACACGTACAAAGAAACACACTGCACACGCAACATTCATTGATGTGTGGTTTAGTCATCTTGTTGCCCACCCCCCGCACCCCCCTGTGGGATTAATTGATTTTTGAAGGATGCTCTTTTACTCTCTTTTTATCTTGAAGGTCAAATTTTAGAACACCCCTTTCAATGTCAAAATTTAAACAATACAGTTGAAAAATACAGATTTGTGTGTGTGTGTGTGTGTGTGTGTGTGTGTGTGTGTGTGTGTGTGTGTGTGTGTGTGTGTGTGTGTGTGTGTGTGTGTGTGTGTGTGTGTGTGTGTGTGTGTGTGTGTGTGTGTGTGTGTGTGTGTGTAAAATTACTTTGCTTAAACGTAACAAGACATCACTAAAAATAATTGCACTGGACAAACATATTTACAGATATATACATTACTTAGGCATATATTCTTTATCCTCTTAAAGAATAACAAATAGTCTTCATCTTTCCTGTCATGACCGAATTATACTGTCACCCGGTGGCCGAGTTGCAAAATACACATGATCGAATAATAATAATAATAATAATAATAATAATAATAATAATAATAATAATAATACATTTCATTTCTAAGCGCCTTTCAAAACTCTCAAGGTAAAGAATAAGAATGATAATAATAATAATAATAATAATCTTTTTCTTCTTCTTTTTCTTCTTCTTCGTCCTCATCTTCTTTTTCTTCGTCTTCATCTTCTTCGTCTTCTTCTTCTTATTATTATTATTATTATTATTATACATTTAATTTAATACATCACAATGTTCAAACTGTTTTACCGTTGATGCCAAATAATATGGAGTATCTAAACCTCACACCACCGTCCCCAGTGGTTGTACCTCACTTTGTTACTCACACTGTACGCCCTCTGTACCCCCAAGTCCACGGTTACGCAGATGCATGTTACCGTGGCAGCCACTTCTTCACTTCACTCGCGTCATCACGCTCCGGAAGCCAGTGTTGCTATTTGCTACAAATGATGATGCTGCAGGTGTTATTTTTTTCCAGCTTCTTAATCGAATGTGATGATCACACCTCCCCATCATTCCGTGTCCTAGTCCAGCCTACTCAGTTACTAGTGAGTTTGGCATACTAGTAGATTAGCCACGTGATACTAGTTAGCCAAAACTGTTTACTAGCTGAAAACTGAATTGTCATACTTATGCAGAAATGTCATACATGTCCTACTATGGAATGAGGACAAAAAATAGATGCTCTTGTTTTTACTGCCCTCTACTGGTCGTATAGTATAACACGTCGTAGTATATAAACTCACACAATGGGAATGATGGAATTTTTTATTGGAATACGTGAAATGATACTGGTAAAAAAGAGACAAAATGTTGTAAAATGTAGAATATTTGCTCCCAAATCACAAAAAAACACTATTTTGATTAAAAATTGACCGAACTTCTATTGAAGTAAATGTGACCCAATTTTCTGGGTTGTAAAATTGGGTCAAAATGTTTGACCCAAGTAGGTCGGTCCATTTTTGACCAAGTAGTTTTTTGAGTCAATGTTTAAAACTTTAGATTTAGAATCAATTATATTGAATGTGCCATTGAGAATTACTGCGGACATTTTGTACAAAAATATGGAATGTGGGTTTATGGAATTTCTCTAATCATAGTTTAAAAAACATGAATAATTTTGAAATTGTCGTGATGTGCTTAAGAAAAAAATATTTTGGAAGGAGATAACAATCCACCAGATGTTGAATTATTTGGAAGGAGATACAAGAACAACTTGAATATCTCTCCCTGGAATTTCCTCAGACTTCTTAGTCGTAATCCCATTTTGAATAATCCACCTCCTACCTCACTCCCTCTCTTGTTTTCTCTCTCTCTCTCTCTCACATATACGTCAAAAGTGGTCTGTCGCGCTTGTCTCCACGGCCATTCATGTTGTTGGACTACTGCTGTCGATGTTGTGGATTCACGCTCATCAAGCGCCATGGAGCCGTCTCGCTCAAGGCCACGCCCAGTGACACCTGGGTAAGAGAAACAAAAAAAAAATGTTTCATGGTGGATTATTTATCTTGATTGAGATAGCGGACAGTGACAAGTAGCTGTGCGAAGACATAATGGCGGCGTTTGGTAAAAAAAATGAAGTTACGCGAGGAGTTCATTGAAAATCTATTTCCACTAATGGGAACTGGAATGGAGTCAGGAGATGGAAAACAAGCCGGCGGGTTGTCTGATGTGTTTTGAAGCCGCTAAGTGAATTAGCGCTGGCTCAGCTGTGAACCCACTTCCGGATCGACACGCACATCCAGATAGCCTGGTCTCCACTAAAATACCCCACCTGTAAATCGATGAAAAGGTTTCTACAGCCGTCATCCGTACTTTTTTGAAGGTGTCGGACGTTTCGCTTCTTATCCAAGAAGCTTCGTCAGCAAACTAAAGTCTTACTGGTAGTTTCGGCTTTATATATATATATATCCCTACTGTCACTACTGTACGGATTGAAAGGGGAGTAAAAGAAGCTATTTTCATAAAACAGCAAAATCCTTCCCTTCAATTTGGATCGTTCGTATAATAGACTGCTTAGGCAACATAGGCTTAGTTATGCTCATGATGTGATACCAGGGCAAATTGGGCAATCAGGCCAGTCATCAGTCAGGACAATAGAAGCAATCAGTGGAGCCGCAGGGATTAGTTCTCTGCTCCCCCCCAAACCTGAGGGCAGGGACCAATTTTAGCAGAGTCCGGCACCGCCACATCTGGACAGTAGGGATCTATATAAGGCCGAAACTACCAGTAAGACTTTAGTTTGCTGACGAAGCTTCTTAGATAAGAAGTGAAACGTCCGACACCTTTAAAGAAGTACAGATGACGGCTGATGAAACCTTTTCATCGATGGACCATTCCTGTAGGACTGTGAGTTTACACAGACGTACCACTCCTGTAATTTACCTTGGCGACCATGGAAATTTCCTCCCAATATGCCAGCAACACATTGTAATTTGCCATAGAATATACTAATAGCATCTTAATTTTCGATTAAACTGGTCAAGATCATTAATTGATGATAAGACTGTCCAGGATTTCCCTTTTTGGAACAAAAGACAACTGTTTTTTTAGTCGCTCGTTAGCGGGTTGAGTAACTGGTGTCCACAAAATAACAAAGCCAGAGTGTAGCCTCATTCTGTATTTTCTTAACGATTTCATCTCAATGGTGTTTTTTATAGCAACACTGCCACCTAGCGTACATGAAGACTATATAACGAAGTGCCTACGCACACCCTAAAAAGTCTCTCGATACATGTTTGCCCTCCTGATGGCTACAATTTCTAAAAGTAAAGTTTTTGTTCTAATTATTGTATTTTATTTATTTCATAAAAATAATATTTGGTAGGCAGCCACATACGGGATCAATGGTTTTGTACATTAGGCGGCACTTAGATTTCTATGTTGCTTTTTTTTTTTTGTCCTTAGGTGGTCCTGCAGAATCTGCTGATGTGCATGGTGTGCTTCTACTCTCTCTACTACATGGTGGTCAGCCTCTGCATCGGCCTGCTCAGGTGCTCAAACAAACGGGGACGCTTTAGCAGACATTGTTGCCAAATCGTTCTTTTTTTCCACCTTTAAAACTGACTTGCCTGTCTGCAGGGTTCATGAAATCAACAGTCTGTTGGCACCCTTTGACTACACCACTCAACCATCATGGCAGAACCCCAAATACCTGGGTTAGTAGTGTCTTGTAGAACCCCCAAACACCAATTTATAATGGATTGATCCATTTTTCTTTAAACCTGTTCCCACTTGTCAGGAACTTTGACCTTCAAGTCAATTTTATCTCCGTGTGTAAATAGTTGGCGTCATCTCCACAGAAGTGACATATGTTCTCGGGGGGCTGGTGTTCGCCTGGATCGTGGAAGAGTGGGTGTGGGACTACGCCATCACGGTCACCTTGCTGCATGTGGCCATGACTGTAGCTGGTGAAAATGCGCATACACACTCAGACATAAACACACATGAGGGGATTAGTCAGGTTATGTAATAGGATATAATGAGCCAGACACACCATTAATAAAATTGCAGATGAAAATTGAAAAAGATGTTCGATAGTCCAACCAAAAAGCAGTCCAAACTGTGGCAACTAACAGAAACGTGTTCGGATTATTCCATAAATTTATACTAAACATAATCCATATTTATGAGACTATTTGAGAATTATTGTGCTCTTTAAAAGTCCCTTTTTTCCCTCCTCCAGTGATGTCGGATTTCCCCTCAACCGAGCACTGGTGGATCGCACTGGGTGAGATCTCCTCCTTGGGCTATGTAATGGTTTTTTTTTCTTTTTTGGTTTTAAGTATATTAACCACTTTGCAAGTTTTCAGTATTGACGTTTGCTTCCTTGTTTAGGTTCAGGCCTAGTAATGATGATCTTCGGAGGGCAGATGCTGGCCTATAAACTCTTCAGGAGTAACTTCATCTCCCCAACCGAGCTTCAGAACTTCTGACAAGGGCTCAGAATGCTTTGCCACTGTTTCTACTTTTTTTTTTCCTGTAAAGCAAACACAACATTAGTTGTCAAATAATAATAATCCCCTTTTGTACAAATGACCCAATACTTTTGTAATGAAAACAAACATTGTACAGCGATACTATTTTTGTAATGTTTCTTAAACTGAATCATTTTAGGTGGTGGTACACACATTATATTCTCTCAGGAAACGTGTATCTTGTAAACAGTGTTATATGTTGTTGTATTTCAACTTAATTTATTACATTTATTTTAATGCATCGAAGGGAAAATTAAACTTTAATTTTTCGTGTTTTGGTTCAGATCAATTTATACTATACATTGAATAAAAGTGCACGGTGTCATTTGTGTTCTGTATTTTTTAATTCACATCATTTTTACTTTCCGTTTTTTTTTTTTCGTTTTTGTGGCAGTTTTCAATACACTTTTTCCGTAGACACGCATCTTTAGCATTTCTGGGTGAATCACGTGCATTGCCATCTAACGTGGGTCTCGAGTGCATGTAAAAACTAGCCAAGAGAAATATAAATCCATTTTGGTTAACGACTTTTTCGTCGCAGTAAAGATGCCAATAAACGGACTACACAAGCTTTTGCAGCGAATTGTCCAAATTGACCACCCAAATATGGTAAGTTGTTGTCTATTAGCCCGCGAAATGCTAACGAAGCTAACCTTCGAATAGTTTGCATGAAGTTAACTACGAACAGTTACCATTCCCTCATTTCCATTCTTGAAAAGGTATTTACGTGTCTGTTATGAATACCACGAATACTTTTAATGATCTCTGTTTTCATTGAGAATTTTAACGAATATGCCACTGTGTTGAATTGAATTGTAGAATATGTATAACGTCAGCTCTATCGTGGGAAAACTTAATTTCAAAGCTACTTAAATATTAGAGAAAACGAAAATAACAGGTTTGTACCGTACCTCATAAAGTAGAATCAAATGTTTAAGAGAACAAATCCCCACAATTTGGATGAATAGAATGTTCTGCAACAAATACGAGAAATAAATAAATTATTTTTTGTGTCTTATTTTTTTTCAAGTGTCGCAAATTGCTTTACTGTCTCCGACCCTTCTTAGAGTCCATTTGACCGCCTGAAAGAGCAGATGGAGGATATCCTGGGCGATGGAGGAATCCTCAAAGAGGTGATTTACCCTGGATATGGCCCCCCTGTCCCACAAAGTGCTTCAGTCTTGAGTAATTATTCCCGAACTTTCAGTGAGTCCAAACTAAACATTATTTTAATTTGTCCTTTGTTTCTCCGTAGTACATTACTCCGGGTTCCTGGAATATTCTGACCAGCCGTATGAGACCACTACTTACCTCAAGCATCCCCGACTCATGAAGCTGGGTAGAGGTAAGGTCATGATCGGTGAGATTATTGTGGTTTGTCAACTGTGAACTGTGTGGCCTTGATTCAAACAGATGTGACTCTAATGGGAATGGTGATAGGCCTGCAGACCATGCGTAAAGGCGAGTCCTCCCGCTTCCTCCTGCAGCCGCGTTACGCTTACGGAGAAATGGGCTGCCCGCCGCTGATTCCAGCAGCTTCACGCATTTTGTTGGAGATCCAAATCCTCGACGTCCTTGACACGGGACAAATGGACACATTTTGCGAACTGTCTGCGGTAGGGTGCAACAGCGTGTTTCCTGCATGCTAAACGGCCGTGAGAATGTTAACTTTTAAATTGGTTTGATGAAATAATCCGATAATCTATTATAAAAGTATTCATGAGTTCACAACTCCACAGCGGTCATTGTTGTACTTCACAGAGGATAAAGAATATTTGTCAAAGATGAGTGATAAACAAAATGTCATTTTCGTTTTCTGTCAATTAGAATAATGCCCCAAAAAATTCACATGAATTAAAATAGATTTTTGTAAATAGATGAATATTTCAAGGATTTGCCTATTTGTGTTTCTTATTCCTCTGTATGCACTTTACCTCACGCAAAGATTGTTCTCACTTCAGGAGGAGCAGAATGGGTGTCCCTTTTTCATGGTGACTGAAGTGGTCAACACCCTGCGTGTTTTTGGCAACATATACTTCAAGCAGAGTCACTATGAAAAAGCCAAAATCTATTACAAGCAGGTGAATGTGATGTTGAAGTTTACTTTTTTAATATTACTTTTCTATTAGATGATCGCTCTGACTCCATCTTGTAGCATGTTGTGTTGTTTAAAAAAAGGGTGATTATTGTTATATCCTACAGTAGTTAATTTGACTTCACACTTAAAGGACAACCAATGTCACTTTTTTGTGCTAACATGTTTTCAATTAAAGAAGTCCTTCCGTGTCATTTTGAGGCATCTGGACTGCAATGTAGCATCCTAGAAAAGAGGCACAAAATGGCGACCTCTTGCAGACATGACAGTGTATTGCGTTTCCACAGGCTGATAAATTCCTTCCATGGAGCTTGGACGCCCTCTTTTGGCAAATTTTGGGTGCAACACAAGGTTTTCAGACCAAACAAGTAGAGCAAAATACATTGACGTGATGGAAGGACTGCTACAATGTGTCTTTTTTTCGTTTAGGGGCCTTCCTTTAGTGACGTCACGTACGGACTCGTCACCAACTCAAAAACAAAACTTCCGGAATATTCAGCGCGAGTCTTAAAACGTAAAATATAGCTATATGTGGTGGAATCTTGGCAAAATATATATAGTAGAAGTCATTTGAAGCCATTTTACAAATTATGGACACAACTTGTCCGGAGACGTCGGTTGCCCTTTAAATGACTATAAACTATAACATGGCATCACTTTACACCACATTATCTATTCGTGAGTTGACAATTTGTTTTCCACACAGGCCTTGGTGTTGTTTGCCAACAGAGAAATTTGCAGCGAAGCCGAACACGTCCATATTCAGGCAGCATCGCTGCCTCTTTATCTGAATTTGTCATTGGTGGCGCTTCGAATGGAGAGTCCATGGAAAGCTCTCAAATACGGCAACAAGGCTCTTAAAATCGACTGCGGAAATCCCAAAGCGCTTTACCGCTGTGCGCAGGTGACACTTTGTTTCCAAATTACTCTGAGATGCTAGTGCTAAACAACATAGTCATTTTTTTTGCTTATGCGCATTGTCGTCCTCGTCAGGCGTATGCGGAGCTTCGCCACTACAAAAACGCGCACGATTGCCTCGTCAAGGCTCGGGACAGGAATCCTTTTGATTGTGATATCAACAACCTCCTGAAGGTCGTCACAAAGTAAGCCATTTTGGAACAACAACAAAAAAAACAACTAAAGTGGTTTAATTCTCAAAAATGGCTGCGCTCGTGGCAGGGGCTACAAAGACAACTTGGATGAAGAGAAAGACCTGTATGGAAAGATGTTCCCAGGCTTTAAGAGGCCTTAGGAGATGGTAAGATAGCCCCGGCTTCCCCCTTTCATTTTTTTTTTTTTTTTTTTTACTCATTCGCTGCCATTCCCGAATTTATTCGTGAATTGAAAAGCATAGTGCGGAGCGCCATTCCCGAATTGGTTTTGGTTTTTCTTGCGGGGGTAACCCCTAAAGCGCTGGTCAGACCTCTGACAATGTTTTTCCCATCCACCAGGGGGCAGCATTTGCCTTTTGTCCATGTTAGCACTTTGTTACAGCTTCAGGTGTTAAAGCGCTATATAAATCAATATGTATTGTATTTTGTACAGCCGCCTCCATTTCAAGCTCAGGTAACTCCCTTATAATTTAGCAATTAACTCTTCTTTTTCCTGATGAAACAAGAGTGTCTAAGGGTTTTAACGCAGAATTGAATGTGTATGTAGTCCTAAAACTCAATAATCTATGGGTCCTGGTATTTGAGTGAAAATGACAAAAACCCTGGCATCGGAGTAGTCACATTTTTTTTTTGGCAGGGAATGAGTTTAATTATTTATTTGAAATAAAATTCCAATAGTTGTCCATATTTCACATCACGTTGAGTGAAAATGTGCGCCTCCATTGCAGATGATCCGAGCGAGTGAGGAGCCAATCCAGAGCCAGAGTGAAATGGGGTCTGATTAATCGTTATTTTATGCTCCTTGCAAATGTTGCAGAAGTGTGTTGTTGTTGTTGTTGTTGTCCCCCCCCAGGCCAAAGTTAATCATACAGAAAAAAATTGATCTTGTCATCCGTTGTACATACTGTGTGTATTGGTGGACTCTTTCCAAAAATAAAAATAAATCATTGAAAAAGCATAACCACTGTTGTGATGAGTTCGAAACCAATCTGAATTTTGCAATACATTTCATCCATCTTGCTACTCGAACAGTTGTATTTGTCATTCCAATCAATATGATTCGTTGCACTTCCATACCACTTAGCCTAACGCTCTTAATGGCCGCCTTAAAAACGGAGGAGAGTGAAGAGTGGAAAAAATTGAAAGGGAAAGAAAGGAGACGGACGGGCAGGGCGAGAGAAGGGATGACAACGGATCAGAAAAGGGGGGAGGGGCAAGAAGCAGGACAATCTGATTGACCTCTCTGACTAATCGACTTGTGTGTGTGTGTGTGTGTGTGTGTGTGTGTCTGTCTGTCTATGTGTGTGTGTTGACATCATCCCGAGAAGGTCGTCTTCGGTGAGAGAGCCACCACGGTTGGGCTCAGGCGGACAACATGGTCCCCAAACTAGCTTTGTATCTTCACCTCAGGTAAGTGTCACTTTGCTCTTTATGCGGATGCACTTGCGTTCAGCCATTTTGTCCCGTTTTTATTTAATTATCTTTAAAAAAAACATTCTATTCTTTTTTTTCTTGGCTCTGGCTGATGCATCCTCTTTGGTTTTGGCACCATTTAGGAGGAATGCGTGTCTAAATTGTGCACGAGTGTGCTTTAATAGGGGGGGCGATTACTTGACTCCTTACCTAATATGGATGTGAATGTCAACGGGGATCTTTTGTGTATACACTTTGTAACCTCATAAAGTTTTTTTTTCCTTTTTCATTCACAATCAAAAATGAGTACATCTCAGTTCTATTGAAGTTGTATTCATGTAAATGTATAGTCTAATTATTACTATAAGTAAATTCCTAAAGTTTTTATTATCATTATATCGGTCAAAATATATTTAATGGAGAAATAAGTCACCAAAAAAAGCGATTGCATAAATTAATATTTCATCCTATTGATCCGTTATTGTTTGGGTGTGTCCTGCAAAAAGTAAACAATAAACATAGAAATAAAAGTTAAGAAAATAATGGGAACCCAGTCTAAAACGTGAAAAAATAGCGAATCAAACATTTTACATTAAAAAGTAAATATCGTACTTTTGTCCTTAAATCGTCAGTAATCCCATTCGACACAAATGCGTCATTTTAAACCACGTGATCCATTCCAGCGCGTTCATTGGACAGATTGCATTTGATGCGGAAGTAAGTGGCAAACAAAAAGTGAAACGAGAACTTTAGCTGCCACGGAGCGGAAATTTAAGTTTTCGAACGTTCATTTTATCTCTCAATTGTATAGCAACACGACATAATGGATTATTTCAAGCCTCAAATGTCGAGAACTGTAGCTCTGTGCCTTTCGGTTTGTCTCCAATCGCGACCTGCAGGGGTCATCCTGACTTCAAATTTGTATTTTGAGCTTCCAGCCAATCGCGTTGGCGATCCAGCCCCCCTACACTCAACTACGTCCGGCCCATGTCTCGGTGACACAATTCTATTCGAGTGGAAGACCAGTACACGAAAGGGAAAACATTAAGCAGACCATGCGTCGGTAGCGTTTAGCCTGACTGGACTGCGTACACCAGCGATGGAGGGTCGCATAGACTTCATACCGTTGGTAAAATAGACCCGAGAAGCTAAGAGAACATGAGTCGCCAGCAGGAGACCCAGGGAGTGGTCTTGACGGGTTACCACAGCAACGCAGAACTCTTGGCCCAGCCTGGATTGTCTCTCGAGTGTCCTCAAAGTCGAGAGAACGACCCGCAGGCCTCCAGGTGGGATTCGTACTCACTTTGTACTCCTTTACCTGTCGCACCTTGTTGCTATTTGCCTGTAGAACATCAGGAACAAGCATCATTAGTGAGCACATTCGTTCTAACAGTTGACAGCAGCAACTTGTTAAAAGTTGCAAGACAGCAAGTCCTCTTTCTCCGCCTACTGCCTAGGGCTATGCATTTCCTTTGAAACTTTGTAATCAGCAACTTTGCAAGGACAAAGATTGCAGAGCCGCCATAACAGAAGAACCAAAACGTTCTAAATAATGGGAATTGAATTTTCTTCAGGGTAATGGAAGGTGTGTGTGCAACGCACATATTCACCCCCCATGGAGAGTTGAGTGCAGAACATCAATTATCCAAGCCGCTTATACTCATGAGGTACTCGTAAAAGCACTTGATGCCTTAACATGGACTACATCAATGTCATTAGGGTTCTGTGCTGAAATCCTGGCTCAGGTTATACTACATGAAGTTTGCCTGTACCAAAAACTCTTGTTAGGCTCATAGAAACCTTCAAACTGTCCACATGTGTGAATATGTTTGTTTGGTTTATTGTTTTCTCAAAACTGTAGTGTGTGCAAATGTACAAAATAAAGTAGGCTTATGCGCATGACTAGCATGTACCAATTATCTCAAGCAGGCCCGGTCCAAGGTCATCTGTAAAGCTGTTAAATGAGTAACAACCAGTCCGCAGATATTCATTCAGAAAATAATTTGGAGGTAAAATAGGCCCGCGCAAATCCCTAATAAAATAGGCACCCATAAAATAATTACGTTTTGTGACCTCCTTGCATCATGTATTCATTCATGAATGCCCCCATGTGTTCTGCTATTTTTCGTCGTAGTTGTCACTGACTCATTGTTTGTGTCACATGATGATGAGCACCATAAAGAGGAACAGACAATAAAACCTTTCAGCGTTAGCCTAAAATTGCCAACTTGTCACACAGGAACTAAGATTAGATACTGCTTAAAAAAAAAAAAAAGCACAGGGAACACTTACACAAAGTACATCAAAGTTTTCCCTTTTGTTTATTGATTTTTTTTAATGATGAGACACTCTTATTTTGTAAATGACTTGTTTACATCTAGTGAGCATGACGCTGGCTTGATGTGTGTGTGTGTGTGTGTGTGTGTGTGTGTGTGTGTGTGTGTGTGTGTGTGTGTGTGTGTGTGTGTGTGTGTGTGTGTGTGTGTGTGTGTGTATAAAACTGCCGCGCCAAACTCTTGACCGAAAGTCCAAATGGCCACACCTGCTTCTTAGTTTGTTTTCATAACATGTGGAAGTTTTAGATTACCATTCAGTTAAAGGACAACCGACGTCACTTTTTTGTTTCCTAACTGATCAGAAAAACGTTTTATAGCATCTAAAATACCCAAAACACGCAGTATGATATTTGTATTCAAATGCAAAACACCAATAAAAGTGACTTAAAGTATCCAAAATCTGCAAAAAAAATTGAGCTGCGAATTGGGCATTTTCAGAAAGTCCCGCCCCCAGTTCGTGACGTCACGCCAAGACGTCTTGCATTGCTGGAGAATCAAAACTATGGCTTCAGATTCAGAGAATATGCTTTCTTGTTACACATCCAGTTATGAATATGATTCAAATAGTTCTGAAGAGGAAAGCATACATGTTTGCAATCGATTAAAGAATTTATTCCATGCCATTTTGAGGCAACGCTGGGGGGAAATGTATCACCCAAAAAGAGGCAGAAAATGGCGTCCAAGCTCCTCTGATATCAGCCCGTTTCCACAGGCTGATAAATTCCTTCCATGGAGCTTGTTCGCCCTCTTCTGGTGGCTTTTTGATGCAACACGAGGTTTTCAGACCAAACAAGTACAGCAAAATACATTGACGTGATGGAAGGACTGCTACAATGTGTCTTTTTTTCAGTCAGGGATGTTCCTTCAGTGACGTCACGTACGGACTCGTCACCAACTCAAAAACAAGACTTCCTGAATATTCAGAGCGAGTCTTAAAACGTAAAATATAGCTATATGCGGTGGAATCTTGGCAAAATACGCTCAGTAGAAGTCATTTGAAGCCATTTTACAAATTATGGACACAACTTGACCGGAGGCGTCGGTTGTCCTTTAATTGTTTTAGCTCTGCCATAATGACGAATTTACGACATGAAAATACCAAGTTGACCTCGCGTCATCCGAAATGGAACCCTGATTAATGTTATTGCTAACAAGCACGTGTATCCTTGCCATGTTGTTATCGGTGGTATCAAAATGAAAGAAACCAACTATGAGTGTAATATGTGTGCGCATGCGTTCCAGATGGCTTGTGCTCTAACTAGCAAAAAAAAAAGCTGCATCACATTACAGCCTACCTTTGTCTTGCCTCCCACAGTATGTCTGCGCAGGCTTGTGTGTGTGTGTCCTATTTTTGTCGTCATTGTTTCCTCTGGAAATGACAGGAAAAAAATGGCAGGACATGTTTTAAAATGTCCGACAACATGTTAGGAAGTTGGATTAGCATTGAATTAGCCTTTATTAGTGTCACAGTGGAGACATTTACATTTCAAAGCAGCAAAGTGATTAAAGAAAGAGGAAAGGAAAGGAAGAAGTAGAAAAACAAAATACAGGAGCTGCTGTAAAGGCAGCCACACTCACGGCACCGTCTTGAAGTCAAAACAACAACAAAACTAAATAACATAATGGGACACAACACAAAAGACACACAGTCATTCAATCTGAAGCACTTTCTGCACCCTATTTGTTGTATGAATTTGTTGTCCTTTTCACCAGTGGATCAGGGACGTCATGATGAAATGAACACATCTGCTACAAGCTAAATGTCGAAAGCAAACATGAAGCTATAGCATCCGTTGACCAAAACAAACTGTCTCACATCTCCTGCACCACGTAAATCCGCTTCAATTCCAAGCCGCGACAGGTCCTTTCTTCTCAAGTTGAGCTTCAACGTTTTCAACCATACAACAAACTATGATCTCAAAACTTAAAAAACTTAATAATTTACATTGTCCTTCAGAATAAATGTCCGACAGATGATTTGATCCGTTAATAAAATATGTTTAAAAATACAAATAATATTAACAAAATAATGTTAATAGTAATAATGATAATTATAATGATCATTAGAATGATAATAATAATGATAAGAATAATGATACTAATAATACTAATAATAATGATACTACTACTACTCCTACTACTACTACTACTACTACTACTACTATTACTACTACTACTACTACTACTACTACTACTAATACTAACACTAATACTACTACTACTACTCATACTACTACTACTACTACTACTACTACTACTAATACTAATACCAACACTACTACTACTACTACTACACTACTACTACTACTACTACTACTACTACTACTAATACTAATACTAATACTATTACATCTGCTTGGATTTGGTGTAATGACGTCAGAACGAGCAGATGTGCCTGTCTGTCTCTGTGTGTGTATTTGTTACAGAAAGCAAGACAGGCAGTCTGTCTTCCAAGAAAGGACAGCTGGCACCTGTTCATTTGAACGATAGCAACACATACACACATAATTCGTTCCAGGCATTTTTAAAAAATATTCAAATATATTTTTAATTTTCTGAAAGAAGGCCACGCGAGTGTTCCCATTTCAAAAACATTGCGTCACATAAAGAACCAAGGGTGCAATGAAAGAGGCCTTATTTGTCTTTTGACATCACGTCATTGACAACAAGTATGTCACGTTGCTTGAATGGACAACAAACAAAAGCATTCAAACATCAGTGAGAGAAATTTAAATGTAAATGTTCATAACACATTGTTGTTTTTGTCATTCAGTGGCGAACTCGCACATGCTTTTTTTTTAATTTACTTGTGCTTATGTGTAATTTATGCAGTGACGTGCAGTCAGTGGAGGCAGGTGAGGCAGTGCCTCACATGTCATCATGGAAAGCTGTCATGGAAATATCAAATGAAAAAATAAATTAACAGTTAGATGTATTTAGTGATTTGTACTTTAAAGTTCTTTTCCATTTAACTTCACCGTTTTATGATTTTTTTCAAAATCGCTGAATTTTCACATTTACCATTCAAATACGAAGTAGAGATGAGTGGTGACGTCATCGATGACGTCATCGATAACGTCAGTTCCTCACCAGCCATGAACCTCACCGCACGTCACTGAATTTATGACCATGTCAAACCCTCCCCCATGTCACAAAGAGGGTACAGAAAGGTCCGAAGAATGAATGACTCTGTGTTTTTGTGTTGTCATATTACAGTAAAGTCTCGTTATATCGATATTCAATGGAGTCCGAAAAAATATCGATATAACCGGGACTATCGATATATCCGACCCTGTTTGCATGTAATTTTCTCCGTGCGTGCATAGAAATAGTATCGATATAACCGGGACTATCGATATATCCGATATCGATATAACGAGACTTTACTGTATTTGTTATTTAGTTTTTTTTTTTACTTTGTTACTTCCGGGTTGAGTGAACGCTAGCGCATGCCGCTGCTCCTGTGACTGTAAAGTGTCCTTGAGAGTTTTGAAAGGCGCTTATAAATGTAATGCGTTATTATTATTAGTATTAGTATTATAGTATTAGTATTAGTAGTAGTATTAGTAGTATTAGTATTAGTATTATTATATCTTGCATCAAGCATGCTGTCACTTATTACGAAACTGAAAAAAATAAGCATATTGAGGTTATCACTTCTTCCGTAGTGATTGTGAAAGCCTTGTAATCTTTTTTTTTTTTATGAGGCCTACCAATTCTTCAAAAGTCACTTTCCGGTCCAGAGTTCAAAATTGACAGTTTGACCTCCTTAATAATCGCTTTAGTACGGCCCCGTAAATGTTTATCTTTGTGTTTATGCAGCCGACGGACGGGCCACTACAGCGTACAGCAGAATCACAACGCTCTACCTGGAGACAACCCGAGTGCGGAGAGCCAGCGATCCAGGCCTTCCGTGTGCTCTAACCCTGGCTCCAGCCCTAGACATAGTCCACATACCCGGTTGCGACCGCGGCCGCCATGTCAACGCTGCAACTCCCAGGTGCAACAATCTGCTTCTCTTTTGGCAACACTGATCTAACCCAGCGATATAAACCTTTTTCGTTAAATTATAATAAATTTAGCCAAAAATTATCTTTCCAAGGATCTGTAGTTTCTGTGGAGTGAAAAATAATAACATAAAAGTGAAAATAAGACAATGCTTCTGAGTTATAATTTGACAATTCTTTTAATTCATTCGCTGCCATTCCCGAATTTGTTCTGGTTTTGTTTTTTTCTTGCCGAGGTTGCAGATAAAGCGCTGATCATGCCTCTGGCAATGTTTTGCCCTTTCACGAGGGGGCAGCAGTTGCCTTTTGTCCATGTTAGCGCTTTGTTACAGCTTCACCTGTTGTTAAAACGTTATATCAGTCATTTTGCGTGTATTGCATTTTGTACAGCTGCCCCAATTTCAAACTCAGATAACTACAGACCCATATAACTTAGGAATTAACTCTTTTTTTTCTGATGAAAGAAGAGAGTCTAAGGTTTCCTACGCTGCGTTGAATGTTTATGTAGTCCTAAAACTCAATATTATGTGGGTCCTGCAATTTGAGTGAAAGTGACAAAAACCCTGGCACTGGATTGGACACATTTTTGCACATCGTCTGGCAGTGAATGGATTTATTTATTTATTTATTTATTTATTTATTTATTTATTTATTTATTTATTTATTTATATAAATTTATTTATTTATTCGTTTATTTATTTATTTATTTATTTATTTACTGATTTGCTAATTTGCTAATTTGCTAAGTTGCTTAGTTGCTCATTTGCTCATTTACTCATTTACTTACTTATCTATTTGTTTGTTTATTTTGAATAAAATTCCAATAGTTGTCCATATGTTACATCACGTTGAGTGAAAATGCTCAGTGAATAAGTTGAAATGCAAGCTGAAAAAAATATAATGAGACTGTCATTCAACATTTTTAAAGCCGATTTACCGTATTTCCCCCCCTATAAGGCGCACTTTCAAATAATGCCCTATTTTAAAAACGCATTATAATAATACATTTCATTTAGAAGGGCCTTTCAAAACTCTCAAGGACACTTAACAGTCACAGGATAAGGCGCCATAGATCAGAAGATTCAATGGAGGTTGCAGTTACATTATCTATCCACTAGATGGAGCTACACAAAATGAAATACAATACAATACAATACAGCCTTATTTATATAGAGCTTTCACAGCCGCAATAAACGCTTGACGGAATATTCTAAACCAGAATATTGATCCACATACAAGGCGGAATGAATTATAAGGCGCATTGTCGGCTTTTGAGAAAATTAAATGCCTTTTGGTGCGCCTTAAAAGTGCAGAAAATACTTGCACGTTGGGGTTTTTGATATATTTTCATTTGACATGTTTAACTTTGAAAGCTAGCGCACATATTTTACCATTATTTATAATAAATATAAAAATAACATATTTGTAATTTCTAACATAAATGAGTGGATTTTCATCTCGTGGAATTTCGCAGGACTCCTTGGACGAGCTGGAAATGGATGACTATTGGAAGGAGGTGGAGAACATCAGTCGCTCTGCGGACAAGGCGGGCAGCGAGGGTGGAAATGAGGAAGAGGAGCAGCAAAAAAACCCCGACGGTGGGAAGCGTGCTTAACGACTGCTTTTGTTTGTGGACATCCGGGTTTTATTTTGCCGTTTTTATGAGGGTTATTGCTCCCAGGTGTAAACCCATTCTTCCAGATTCGTCCCAACTTCCTGTATGTTGTTCCGCTAGTGAGTTCCGCTAGAGTCATAAAATTAGCGATAGAGTTCCCTATTATTGAAATACATACCTTGGTTGATTCTATCACTCAACCTATTTTTTTTTACCATTCTGACATTCATAACCCCAAAATGTCATATGTCATATGTCTAATAGTGTAAAAAAAATTGTTTGTCATATTTTTGATGGCGTGTCTTTTCCAGAGGGCGAGCAAGAGGAAGCGTGGCTCGCGGAGGCGGGACTAGCGCGCTTGTTTGATGGTTCACCGGCAGCCGATCAAGAGCAGGTGTCAATCAAATCATTTTGTTTGTAATTTCATGTCTTTAGAAACGACATTATTACATCGAATGATTATAATATTTGCTGAATTGTTAACAACGGAACAGTGAAATTCAATGAATGCTAAATGAAGCTAATTGTGATTGTAGCTATAAGATATTTTCGAACGACATAGCGGGGAACGTGTGTGTTTTCCTGTTAAATGTAATCCAAGATGACAGCCAGAAAAAAAGACCAAATACAGTCATAAGAGTATGCTAGCATAGCATTCCGATTAGCATAGTCAATTCTTTCCCAACAAAGGAGCACCAGAAGCTAGTCACATTGTCGTATAAGAGTCTATATTATAAACAACATTATTACATCAAATGATTTGCTGAATTGTTAACAACGGAACAGTGAAATTCAATGAATGCTAAATAAAGCTAATTGTGATTGTAGCTATAAGATATTTTTCAGCGAGCGAGGAACTCCTGTTCAAAAGTGTAATCCAAGCTGAGAGCCAGAAAAAATACGCTAAAATACTGTCATAAGAGTATGCTAGCATAGCATTCCGATTAGCATGGTCAATTCTGTCCCAACAAAGGAGCAGCAGAAGCTAGTCACATTGTGGTATCACGCATGAAAACATCCGAACACTACTTAGATCCATTTTCACGCTTCATATTTTATGGTACAATCTAAAATATCAGATTACATACTCATATAACAGAATAGTGATTTAAATTAGCTCTTCATTTTGTGGCACTTGACAGGAAGAGGACAGCGCAGCCTTTCTTTCCACACTGACCCGAGCGCAAGCGGCAGCGGTGGAGCGGCGGTTGACCTCGCTACAGCAGACACTCCGACGGCGCAACCGGCAGCACCTTCCCGATGTTCGGGATATATTTCGACTCCCCGAAAAGGTTGGGGAAACACTTGCTAACACACTTATAGTAACATAAAGAACATAAAAAGGTCCCTGGAAATGATCCTTGTGGTACACCCATGTTAAGTAGATAGATGTTTATGAAGCAAATGTGTTTCTGCTAACAAATCCAGAGTGTGCCTTGCCTTTAAGCATTTCAAAGAGGCGCCAGCTAACCCGTGTCAACGTTTAGCATTTGTGATTTACTTAAACAGCTTCTAGTCAAATATTCACAACAGATTATTCAAATATAAACACGACACCGTCGAAGATCTTGAGCAGGATTCCGCATTTTATCTCGTCGCAGGAAAACGAGCCGCGTGAGGACCAAAAGGGAAGTGAGAGCGCGCCAATTGACGCTAGCTCAACCGGTAATGCGCACTAATGCATTACCGTCATTACTCAGCTACACAACAAAAGTTTTCCTCTCATACATACATAAACGCACCACACGGCAGCCTTAATGTGAGTGCTTTCAATCACCCTCCCCTGACAGAACCGGAGACAGTCATGAACGTGGACGTGGCGTTCTCGGAGCAGGCGCTCTATTACAGGGACAACCAACTTCACCTTTTGACCCAAAAGACCCCCAACTCGCCGGATGATAAGTTACCGGTGAGACAAGTACTGTTTTCGTTACACTTGCTTAACTTAAAACACTTTGTTTATAAAACAACCTCCGACTACAACAACTCTGGCTTTTTTTTTTGTGGCGATTTAAATAAAGAAAGCGATGGAGTGACATTCGGTCAACATAATAATAATAATAATAATAATAATAATAATAATAATAATAATAATAATACATTTCATTTCTAAGCACCTTTCAAAACTCTCAAGGTCACTTTACAGTCACACGATAAGTTTTTCAGTGGGTGAGCAGCGGCAGCCACACGCGCCAGCGTTCACTCAAACCGGAAGTACTGTAACTCAAAAAGCTAGCTAATACAATGCTAGATAGCTAATAGATAGATAGCTAAGTAGATCGCTAATATGTTTCCTGACTCAACTAGCTAGCTATATTGCTAATAGCTAGCTCTCTACCTAGCTAGAGAGTTAATAGATAGATTGCTAGCTAGATAGCTAATATGTTTCCGTGTATGTATATATTTCAATTCGTTTCCGCCATATTTTTTTTTTCCCTGACAATATATGTGACGCGGTAGCTGAGCAAATATTCAGAAACATTACAAACAAGTAGCCTTCAATGTGTCCACAGAATATTGAGTTTTAGGACTACACAAACATTCAATGCAGCTTAAGAAACCTTAGACTCTCTTCTTTTATCAGAAAAAAATGAGTTAATTCCTAAATGATATGGGTCTGGAGTTATCTGAGCTTGCAATGAGGGCAGCTGTCCAAAATACAATGCAATACACACATAGTGGTTTATATAGTGCTTTAATAACAGCTAAAGCTGGAACAAAGCGCTAACATGGAAAAAAGGGGGAAATGCTGCCCCCTTGTGGAAGAAGGTAAAAAATATCTCCAAAAGATCTGGTCAGCACTTTATCAGCACCCTAGCAAGAAAAGCTAAAACCCGAACAAATTTTTCCATAGTTCCGTATTCAGAAAAAAAAATGCCATATGACTTTTCGAACTATATTGACATTTATGAAATAATTTTTCTATCCTAAACAAAATATTCTGTCCTCTCTAGAACTTCAGGCTACTCAAAGATAAAACCGGTCAGACCAGAGTTGGACATCTGTCATTGCCGGATATGAAAAAAGTACGTCACCCCCTACCTCGCTGACCCCTACCCACTTTTTCTCGTATAAATGTCATCGTTTTGCGTCGTACCAGGTACAAAGGTTCGCATTGGTGGAAATAACGGCTATTTTCGACACGGCTGGCATCGATCTAAAAGCGCACAAGGCGGTCAAAGTGAAGACGAAAGGTAAAACCGCAAAAATATTTTATGCAATTTGAAATTCTCCTCACCCTGCTCATAAAAAAAATCTTAATTTTTTTTTTTTTTTTTTTAAGAAAAAAAATGTCCGGTTTTGGTGGCCATCTTGCACAATGGTGGATTGTTTTCATTAAAAAAAACATCTGCTCAAAAATGGCACAAATACTGTACGACACTGGTGTAAAACTCAAGGCCCGGGGGCCCGATCTGGCCCGTCAGATCACTTTATATGGCCCGCCAATACAAATCGTGTATTAATTTGCTAAAATATCAAATTATGTCGAATAAATAATTCCGACATTTTGCATGCAGGCTGTTTAAATTCACATTAACCAAACTATTATAGTTGACTGATTTCAAAACTTGTCATTATTATGTATTATCAATATTATAAATACTTTTTTTGTGTGTACAAGTGATTTTTTTTAAGTAAAAAAAATAACAATTCGATATTTTGGTTAGGACTTTAGCAAGCATCCTGGAATTTCACCAGTTCGATTTGCTTTTGCGGGCCGAATAAAATGATACAGCGGGCCAGATTTGGCCCGTGAGCCTTGACTTTGACACCTGACACGATGTACGGTATATCCACAAAAACAATATTGAGCTGAATCATGTATGGTACCACCTTTTTTTTTGTTCTCTATTTGGCTTTTAATATAGAAAGCGGTTTATTTGGGGTTCCTCTCGTCACTTTACTGGATCAGGACCAGCGCAGGGCAGCCGGTACCAAAGTGCCTTTTATCCTACAGAGGGTGAGAACGCCCGCCTGTTGAATTCCCTCTTCATATGGATGACATCTATCCATCCGATTTTCTATCCTCTGTAGCTTATCAGTCATATCGAAGAGAGCGGATTAGACACAGAAGGCCTTCTTCGAATTCCCGGCGCCGCCACCAGAGTCAAGGTATTCTAATTGGCATTTTTACAAGTGACTGTGAACACACCACGCGTAACAAAAACGGACTCGCCGATTGTCTTGCGGTTAGTCTCTATACCAGGAACTGGAATCTTGCTTCTACGATGGCACCTTCCCGTGGCACCAGCTGAAGCAGCACGACGCCGCCAGCCTCCTCAAGTTGTTCATTAGGGAGCTGCCTCACCCTCTACTGACCGTCGAGTCCCTCAACGCCTTCATCGCCGTCAACGGTACGCGCATGACAACATATTCAGGGAGTTGATGTCGGATGTACAGTGATACCTCGGTTTACGAACCCCTTGGCTTACGAACTTTTCGGTTTGCGAATGTTAAATTTATGAATATTTTACCTTGGCATACAAACTTTTTTCGGGATACACACGGAGCTGCCTCAACGAGTGATGTCGTTCGTGAACGAGCCCGTTCTTCTAACAATAAAATGGCAGCCGACTTTTTTTGTCCTCTATTCACCGCCTCCAGTCTTCGGTTAAAGCCACATGATTGGTCAAGAAGGCAGCAGTGAGGGGGGGGGTGGTTTAAACATTAAAGAGACAGGCAGACGACAGTGAGAGAGTTTCAACTTTGATCGTTCAAAGGCAGAGTGTAGACTGCAAGGTTAAAATATCCCATCAATCAGGCTCCACAAACCATCTGTACACTTGATGCAAAAAGCTATCAACCCAGCTAAACAGAACACAATTGATGAGGAACTAGATAAAATTATCACAGAGAAAGCACCTACAAGCGATCATTCCTCAAGATGGTGAAAGAAGGTTACGTTCCTCATCAAGTGTTTAATGCTGAAACCGGCCACTCCATTCCATCAAGCCATCAACGACCATCACAAGGGTAAATAAAACGACTTTATTATACAGTACAGTTTATTTCTTTAATTATAATACCATAACACATTTATTATACATAAAATGAGGTATATTTTGTGTAGTTTTAAGGCTTAGAAAATTTGAAAATTATATTTTATGGGGACCTCGGAACGGATTATTCTCATTTTAATGGTTTCCCATGGGAAATTATTTTTGGGATACACACTTTTTCCTTACACACTCTGTCTGGGAACCAATTAAGTTCGTAAGCCAAGGTATCACTGTATTGGGACGTGGATGTGCATTCTCTGTATTTGCCTCTGTAGGAGCTTTATAACAGTGCACTTAGTCATCCCATCATGTGTTGTTGTTTTTTTCAGAGTTGCCCACCAAGAAGCAGCAGCTGCAAGCTTTGAACCTACTGGTCCTTATGCTACCCGAAGCCAATCGGGATAGTTTAAAGGTAAAAAAATAAAATTAAAAATGAAAGAGACCTGGTTTTCACAATGTAAAAAGGGAGGAAAAAGAATTACAGCAGACTGGTGGTGATCCAAGTAGCAATTTTTTTTGGACAGCCCTTTCCTGGAGGGGGGTGTCCATTTTGCGACTTCAGTTAATGTTTTTTTTTTTTTTTTTTTTTTTTTCTATTGGAAACTTTTTGAGACTTTCTCTACATGCAGGCTCCACAAATATCGCTGATTATTTATTTATTTTGTTGATGAATTTATTTATTTATGTACAGTGATACCTCGGCTTACGAACTTAAATGGTTCCCAGACAGAGTGTGTAAGGCGAAAAGTGTGTATCCCAAACATTAATTTCCTATAGGAAACTATTAAAATGAGAATAATCCGTTCTCAGGTCCCCATAAATCATAATTTTCTACTTTCTAATTTTCTAAGCCTTAAAACTACACAAAATGTACCTTATTTTATGTATAATAAATGTGCTATGGTATTATAATTAGAGAAAGAAACTGTACTGGATAATAATGTCGTTTTATTTATCTTTGTGATGGTCGTTGATGGCTTGATGGAATGGAGTGGCCGGTTTCATCAGCATTAAACACTTGATGAGGAACGTAACCTTCTTTCACCATCTTGAGGAATGATCCCCTTGTAGGCGCTTTCTCTGTGATAATTTTATCTAGTTCCTCATCAATTGGCTTTTTGCATCAAATGTACAGATATCTTGTGCGGGTTGTTTGTGGAGCCTGATTGATGGGATGTTTAACCTTGCAGTCTACACTCTGTTTTTGAACTATCAAAGTTGAAACTCTCTCACTGTCGTCTGCCTGTCTCTTTAATGTTTAAACCACCTCCCCTCACTGCTCCGTTTTTGACCAATCATGTGGCTTTAACCGAAGACTGGGGGCGGGGAATAGAGGACAAAAACAGTCTGCTGCCATTTTGTTTTTCGAAGAATGGGCTGAAACATCACTCATTGAGGCAGCTCCGTGTACGAAAAAAGTTCGTATGCCAAGGTAAATTTTTCATAAATTTAACGTTCGTAAACCGACAACTTCGTAAGCCAAGGGGTTTGTAAACCGAGGTATCACTCTATTTATTTGTCTATTTTTTTATTTGATTTTTTTATGTATTATTTTTTTTTTATTGTCCCTCATCAGGCTCTCGTGGAGTTCTTTCAGCGTGTGATCGAGCACCAAGCCAAGAACAAAATGACACTGAACAACGTCTCGGTCGTCATGGCGCCCAACATCTTCATGTTCAAAGGTTGTCGCTCAAAGGTCACGGAGCAACAGGAGTTCTCCATGGCGACCGGCACCGCCAACATTGTGCGGTTGCTTATTAGATACCAGAACCTCTTGTGGACTGTAAGACTCCGAATGACCTTTTAGTGTGTTGATCACATGAATGTACGTCTATTTCTGTTTTTTTTTTTTTTGTGTGTGTGTATTAGATCCCCAAGTTCATCCTGACGCAGGTTCGACAGCAAAATATGGAGAGCCAGCGTAAGCAGAACAAAGAGCGAGCCATGCGAAAGCTGCTGAAGAAGATCACCACAGACAAACTGCCGGAAAAGGCCACCCCTGAGGTAACTTTGCTGCATGCATAAATAAACAAACTAATAAATAAATAAACAAATAAATAAACACATACATAAATAATAAATAAATACATAAATACACAAATACATACATAAATACATACATACATACATACATACATACATACATACGTACATACGTACATACATAAGTACATAGATACATAAATACATACATAAGTACATAGATAAATACATACATAAATACATACATAAATACATACATAAATACATACATAAACACAAACATAAACACAAATACACTAATACACTATAACACTATAATACTAATACACAAATGCACAAATAAACATATACACAAATACACAAATAGACAAATACACAATTACACAAATACATAAATACATAAACACATGACTAAATAATTAGACAAATAAATAAATATATACACAAGTAATAAATAATATATAATTAATATAATGATAATAAATAATGAATAAATAATAAATACATACATCTACATTTTTAATTATTTATGTAATTGTTGAATCAGAAACATTAATTTGCCTCACAATGGAGACATTCCCCATTTTAATTGTTTTTTTTTATTACTAATTTAATTTGTCACTGTTGTTTTAATTGTATTGTTCATAAAATTCAGTTTTATAATAGTATTTTTAATCCATTTATTTTTCAACATTTTCAAAAAATATATACATTATGATATATTTATGCCTGTTAAGTTGTGTCATGTTTTTTTTTGTATTGTTTATGTATGTATGTATTATTTTTATTAATTGACATTAATTTAATTCATTATTATTATTATTGTTATTATTTTATTAATCATTTTGATATAATATTATTTTGTATGTATTTTTTTTTAAGTGTGAACAGGATCAGGCCCTCACCATTTCTTTTCTTTTTCTTTTTTTTTTTTTTTTTTTTTTTTTTTTCACAGGGCTCACAGGGATTCATCCGCGTGCAGGCGCCGCAATTCAGCAAAGTATCCATGGCACTGCAACTCACCGAAGACCTGCAGGCGGCCGACGTGCTCACGCGCTTTCTCAGCCAGGACAGGTCCTGACCCAGTATTTCACATTCAATATCACTTTGGGTACCCAAATCTATCCAAATCTCTAGGTTACTCACTGCAACTTCCTTTTTTTGTGTGTTCTTGCACAGTGCTGTGGCAGTGAAGCGTGAGGACGTGCGTCTTTATGAGATTGGGGGAAACATCAGTAAGTCCGACTACGGTCGTACTCCGAAATGTTATGGAAATATCTTATCCAGTTAAATAGACAATACTCCCGTTTATTCTTCCATTTTTTTCATCAAATCAGAGGAGAGGTGTCTGGATGGAGAAACCTTCATGAAGGACCTCTTCCAGCTCAACCCTGCAGCCGAGTGGGTCATCAAAGCGGCACAATGAAAAAGCTCCACTTCACCCAAGTTCTCCAACCAGTTGTCTGCCACCTGCACAGTCCTACCCCCAAAGCCTTTTAAACTACTAAGTGTTCATACCGGGTGCATGTATTTGATAAATAACATTAAAAAATGGCACTTGGTATATATCCTGTGAAATCTTCATATTTAAACCAAATTTGTAACCACTAGTTATGCTGTTTACTGCCTGGATGGTACTGAAAAGGTTGTGGATGGTTTTGAGCTATGACCTTCACAATCTCATAAGCAGTGAGCTTGAACCTCCCGGGGAGGGGGGAGTTTAAAAAAAATACACAACAAATAAGTAATAACGCATCCTGCGTTGTTATTGCTTGTACGGCTGCCTTCTTCTGACTGCATACAAAGTGGCCGCACCCCAATGCAGTTTTTGTGTGCCACTTTCGATTGTGTACAGTTTTCACAGCCTGTATCTTTACAAAGCTGTGATATTTGTGAGCCTTGTAGTACTTGGTTTACTGTGATTAAAAATAATAATAATGATTTTTTTATTACACCTGCTTTTTGAATGACCACTACAACTGCATGTCAATAAACTTAAAAGTTGAAAAGTACTATTGTGTTAAGTTTTTGTCTTAGTACTTCTTGGGTGGTATCTTTTCCTTCCTGATGTCCTTTTTACCATTTGCCATGGTACGTGTTTCGTTCTAGATATATTGTAAAAATATTTATTTAGATATATTTTTTCCTAAACTGATTATAGAAGCACAGTACGTATTCAGTTCATGTCTTCATCGAAGGTGTCACTTCCTGTTTTGGGCTGACTCATTTTTAATAGTTTGCTGCCCTCTGCTGACTATTCGACAATCTACGTGTAAGTGATAAAATGCCACAGCAACACTGGTATGTACTGTACGTGAATTCGACCATGTACGGAGACGGATTTTTTTCCAATTATTTATTGGATATTTATTTTGGTTTCAAGGAACTCTAAAAACAATATAAATATAAACGTTAATATAAATAATCGTGCTACGACTTTCGATTTCCATTTTCAACACGTTGCACGATAATATGAGAGCTTGGACGAAAAAAATAGTTAAAGTTATCCCAACTTTTGGTTAATCTTAAGCATTATTTATTGAATTAAAACTATTATTTATTATCAACATTATTTTAATCGGTGTGTGTGTGTTTGCGTCAGACCAGCCCACTTGCAAACTATAGCTGTGTATCACCACGATTGGTTGATTCAGTGATCAACGCTGATTGGCTTTCATCCCACAATGTGAACTGATTGGTCAAAATGGTGATCAAACCGGTAGCATAGCGTACGATGATTGGTCGAATTGTGAGAACCAGAAGTAACTACGAGTAGCTTCGCTCAAACGTTCAGTGTTGTTGGCTAGTGTTATTAAACTCACACGTTTGGGATTATGATGACGTACGTGGCAAACTGTTATTGTGATGGAGTTATTTTGCATTTTCCTGCTTTTTAATGATTTTATTTGACTCTTATAACGATAACTTGTTAGCCAGACGTTATTTCATCCATAGCGACGCTTTCGCGTTAACATTGTTAGCACCTCTGACAGCTGCGGTGGTAGCGACATTGATTCGGGCGTTTCTCATTTATTTCAACGATAACGCGAGCGCCGGTAGCTCGGAGAAAGACGCGATACTTATTTTGTTTACTTTGCGTCGTTTTTGGTAGAGTAAAGCAATCGTTGCTGAATGTGCGAGGACGGAAAAGACTGCGATAGCAGCTCCAGCTAGCGGCTAGCCATGGGGAGAGCCGTATTGACTTGCATCTTTCTCTTCGTCGTCTTCGTCTGCGGAATCACAGCTGGTAACTATGCCAAAAACTCATTGCTTGTTTGCTCGTTTTGACTTGATCTTGGGCATGCACGTGGCCCTGCTATTGCTAAAGCTATCGCTTATTGAGGGGCGTAGCACAACTGTGGACTCTCTTTGAAGCGACTTTTAAGTTAACTTGTTTTCCAGACGAAGAGCCACACGGGAATGACAGACGGGAGCTAAAGGTGCGTCTAAATGGCTACGCGCGTTACACTTTTCTACATGTGACCACTTTTAAAGTTCCCGCATAGTGAGGAAAAAAATGGACATCTCTCCCAAACTCCCTTTGTAATGTGTACGATCTCAAGTGACAGTGCGCATACTGTCAAGTCTCCACAAATTGGTAGAAATTCTGCTCTCCTCCTTGTTGCCTCCCCAAATAATAACAGGCTTTTTACGTTCTGTTTACATCGGTTTTTGAATTCAGATACAAATCTCTGAACTCTGCCCCATTAAATGCATGTACAGCTATCTAGCTGGATAGCGAGATAGCTATCTAGTTTGATAGCTAGCTAGCTAAATAGCTATCTAGTTGGATAGCCATGTCCAATTACTGCCCAAATTCTAATGATTCCCTTTCCTTGCCGGCTATAGCCCTACCATGATCCCGAATCAGAAGAGGACGATGTCTCGGAACTACATGTTCAAAAGCAGAAACCCAACGAAGGTATGTGTTATAAATTCTCCATCAGCACTTGAGTTATGAAATAAAAACAGAAGCAACACAGACTGGTAGTATTTACTTGTAATTTTTCCAACCACATCCGAGAATAAGGGCGGTTTATGAGCTGACTTGTAACAAGAGCAGCTGTTTGAGTAAACTTGACACTCCCTTGAGAAATGACAAGCGCTACGCACCTGTCCCGCGTACTTTATAACCTTGCCAAGCGAGATGTTTTGGTCTCTTGGATTCCACTTGCATTTTTTTTTTCAAAAGCTGAGCTGTTCCAATTATCATCGGTTATCATCATGAATAATCTGGTGAAGAAAAAAAATCCCTGTCAGTGCCAACGGAGCAGAGACTATGAGTCACCTGTCATGTTGTGTGGAAATGTGCCAAGTTAAATGGCACTTAGTGTGACAGTATTTTATTTCAGAGTATTTTTTTGAACCTCCCTCCAGTTCCCGTGGTGAACGGCGGCACGGCCGACGGAGAACCCTGTGCCTTCCCATTTGTCTTCCAAGGCAACGAATACTCACACTGCACCACCAAAGGCCGCGGGGACGGACGACTGTGGTGCGCCACCACCTACAACTATGACGACGACAAAAAATGGGGATTTTGTGAAAGTAGGTCGCTTTACGGACTCTGGCAGTACCTGCGTGAGTACCAGATCGGTAGCTAGCTAGGTAGCTAGCTATTCATCTAGGTAGATATCTATTTAGCTAGCTAGCTTTCTAGCTGGATAGCTATCTAGCGATCTATCTATCTAGATAGCTGGCTAGCTAGCTATCAAGCTAGATAGACAGATCATTTGATAGCTATCTAGCTAGAAAGCTATCCAGCTTGATAGCTATCTAGCTAGAAAGCGATCCAGCTTGATAGCAATCTAGCTAGAAAGCGATCCAGCTTGATAGCAATCTAGCTAGAAAGCGATCCAGCTTGATAGCAATCTAGCTAGAAAGCTATCCAGCTTGATAGCAATCTAGCTAGAAAGCTATCCAGCTTGATATCTATCTAGCTAGCTAGCTATGCAGCTTGATAGCTATCTAGCTAGCTATCTATCCAGCTTGATAACTAGCTAGCTATTTATCCATCCAGCTTGACAGCTAGCTAGCTATCTATCTATCCAGCTTGATAGCTATCTAGCTATCTCGCTAGCTAGATAGCTATCTATCCAGCTTGATAGTTATCTAGGTAGCTATCTATCCAGCATGATAGCTATCTAGCTAGCTATTTATCTAGTTATATATTTCTATCTGCTGTGAAATGTAAATTTCTCCACTGCGAGACTAATAAAGGCAAATCCAATCCAATCTAGCTGGCTATCTATTTATCTAGCTATCCATCTCTAGAAAAACGTATCCTGTGACTGTAAAGTGACCTTGAGAGTTTTGAAAGGCGCTTATAAATGAAATGTATTATTATTATTATTATGCACGTTGTCTGCTGCGTGAATAATAAGCCCCCCCCCCGTCGTTCCCCATAGCCGAGCAACAGGCGCAGCAGAGACTGCAGGAAGAGGAGGCGGAGGATGAGTACCAGATGTTCCTGCGCATGCTCAATAGCACGAGCAAGAAGAGTCAGCGGAAAGCGTGAGTTCCCCGGCCTTCTCTCACTTTGCCCAATACTACAATTTCTAGGGCATGAAGTGCGTATTTTATTTATCCAGGCTGTACGAGAAGCTGCTCAAAGTGGCCGAAGGAGGCCACCAGCGTGCCATGGAGAAGGTGGCGTACGCCATGTTGTTCGGTGACTACATGAGTCAGAATGTCAGCCGGGCTCGGGAAATGTTTGTGAAGCTCGCCGCTGAGGGTTCCCCCAAAGGACAGACGGTACACGTTAATAAACCTTGTCAATCCATTGTATTGTTTATCCAGGACGATGAGCATATTTGGTGCTCCATGAACATGAATGGCGTTTTGATTCTTTTCAATACGTTCCTCAGATGAAATGAATTCAAGTTGTCAAAGGATCCCTTTTATTTGTTTATTTTGTTTTATTTGTATTTTTGTGGTGTGCCTCATTTGCGCTGACCTCTCACCCCTCCCTCAGGGTCTTGGATTTCTGTACGCCACTGGTCTTGGAGTGAACTCCAGTCAAGCCAAGGTATGTGTCTATGTATTTTTTTAGTCTTGCTGTCGTAGTTGTATTCTCATTCTGTGATTTAAAAAATATATATATATTTGAAACTATTTTGTTTTTTTTACCTGGTACCGTTTTTTAATATACTTTTTTTTGTTAATTATATGTATTGTGAATTGTCACATATCCATAAAACATTTAAAATACATAAAAAAAATGTAAATATATTTGGATTTATATTTCACAGCAACAAAGTGATGAAAGGAATGAAAGGAGAAAAACAACAATACATGAGCTGCCGGAAAGGCAGCCACTCTCGCGGCTTGAAGTCAAAAGAACAAAAAAAAAAAACTAAGCAACAAATAATATAACAACACAAGGACACAGAGTCATTCATTCTTCAGCATATTCTGTACCACTTTGTGACATGAAGCAGTTCTAGATGAAAGAGGAGAGGATCAAAGCGTCTTTCCACCAGTGGATCAAGGACATCGTGGTGGAATATGCACGTCGACTACAAGCTAAATGTTGAAAGCAAACACGCAGCATTAGCATCCATTGACGAAAAAGAGATTGTCTCACATTTCCTGTCCCACGTAAATCCGCTTCAATTCCAAGCCAATTCAATTCCAAATATATTTTTCTTGTTAATTCTTATTAGTTATTGTTGCATATTTATTACCATTTCATTTTTTTGCTTTTATCATTTTTTTCTTTAGTGCATTATTATTTAATTACTATACCAATTGTGAATCCCCCCTTTTTTGTCACTACAGGCATTGGTGTACTACACCTTTGGTTCCCTGGGAGGAAACTTGATCGCCCATATGATTATGGTGTGTTTTCTTATCTGTCAAAGAAGCTGCATTCAAATATGAAGAAAAAAAAAAATCAATCAATGACGTTTCAAATGATGCAAATGGTTAGGGCTACAGATACTGGGCCGGTGTGGGCGTACCCCAAAGCTGCGAGTCAGCGCTGACGCACTACAAACTGGTGGCCAATCAAGGTGAGAAGCCTCAACCGCTCACCCGTCGAACGGACGCTGACTGCTTTTTTTCCGTTTGGCTCAGTGGCCAGCGACGTTTCGTTGACGGGGGGTACGGCCATTCAGAAGATCCGACTGCTGGACGAGCTGGAGAACCCCACCAATGGCATGCTGGAGGAGGATCTCATCCAGTACTACCAGTTTCTCGCTGAAAAGGGGGATGTGCAAGCCCAGGTAGAAAAGTCGAAATAAAAATGATAATCAAACTCAGATATTAAAACCCAAATCATGTTTTGAAACCCAACCGCTGTCATTTAAACTCTTCAAACTTAATTTGGGACCCTTATTCACTTGGTCAGGTGGGACTGGGTCAGCTTCACCTACACGGAGGACGCGGCGTGGAACAGAATCATCAGGTATCACGACCTCCCACCATGATTATTTTTTTTAGCTTTATTTTTGGGGGCTTTGAAAGGTGTTTGTAAATTAAATGTATTATTATTATTTTATTATTGTATTATTATTTATTATTCAATTATTATTATTATCCGCTATTATTCATTATTATTATTATTCGTTGTTATTATTATTATTATTCTTTATTATTATTCATTGTTATTTTTCATCATTATTATTCATCATTATCATTTATCATTATCATTTATAATTTATAATAATAATTATTTATTATTATTCATTATTATTATTCATTATCATTTATAATTTATAATTGTTAGTATTTATTATTATTATATATTATTTCTTATTAATATTATTTGTTAGTGTTAGTACGGTATTACAGTTTTCGAGAGTTTTGAAAGGCGCTTAGAAATGACATGTATTTTTAATAATAAATGTCATATCCCTAATGAATGATGTGACGCTTCCTGTCCAATAGAGGGCGTATGACTACTTCAACCAGGCCGCCAATGCAGGAAATACACATGCCATGGCTTTTCTGGGCAAGGTGAGCGTGATACTGCCACCCACTGGACTGGCGGTGAAGTGCTCCAATTTGAATTTTCATGCAGTTTGAGTTTTGAATGACAGCTTTTTCTGGTTATTTTTCTTCCCAGATGTACAGCGAAGGCAGCGACTTCCTGTCTCAGAACAACGAAACAGCCCTGCAGTACTTTAAGAAAGCTTCCGATCTGGTCAGAACTACTTGGAAATCCATCTTTGAATTGCTCATCCTGTCTTGATGTTCTAATTTGAAACCTATGCAGGGAAACCCGGTGGGTCAGAGTGGCCTGGGGATGGCGTACCTGTATGGGAGAGGCGTCCCGGTGGTAAATCACATGATTGCATCCTCTGACAAATCCTACACAAAGCAACTTCGATATTTTTCATGAGCTGGATGTCCTTTTCAGAATTATGAGCTGGCACTAAAGTACTTCCAGAAGGCAGCTGAACAAGGCTGGGTGGACGGTCAGCTGCAGCTGGGAACCATGTACTACAGTCAGTCACTCATTTCATTTATTTATTTTTTTGGTCTGTGGGACAAATACCTTTTTGTATTTATTTTTTCGTCTGTGTGTTGCAGATGGCTTGGGTGTAAAGCGGGACTACAAGCAGGCGCTGAAGTTTTTTAACCTGGCCTCGCAGGCCGGCCACGTCCTGGCCTTCTACAACCTGGCGCAGATGCACGCCACCGGCACTGGTGTCATGCGCTCGTGTAATACGGCGGTGGAGGTAGGTACTTTCTGTACCCTCTTTGTTATATGAAGCAGTTCTAGATGAAAGAGGAAAGGATCAAAGCGTGTTTCTACCAGTGGATCAAGGAGATCATGGTGGAATGTGCACGTCGACTACATGCTAAATGTTGAAAGGTGCCAGGCGTAGAATTAAAATTTTTAAAATAGGGTCTGGAGGTCATGGTCGTAAGTACGGGTGGTCGTAAGTTGGATGTTACCTGTATATGCCTTCATGATTGACCTTCAATTTGTACATTTTAATGAATTTAATTCCATTTTGATTGCAATATAATGTACTTAAACTGAAATGTGTATTTTTAATCCGGTTTATCATTCAAATTTACGTCAAGGTTAAGGGGAAAATATTCTGAATTATTAACTATTATTCATCATTATTTGTTGTTAATTATTATGAATTGTTATTAACTCATTCACTGCCATTCACAAACTTTTTCGGCAATTGAAAATATGACGTAGATCGCCATTCCCGAATTTGTTCGCATTTTGTTAGTTTTTTTCTTGTTTGGGTGCCGATAAAGCGCTGGCCATGGCCTCTGGCAATGTTTTTTCCTTTCCACAAGGGGCAGCATTTCCCCTTTTTTCATGTTAGCACTTTGTTCCAGCTTCAGCTGTTGTTAAAAGGCAATATAAACCAATGTGTATGTATTGCATTGTATTTTGGACAGCCGCCCTCATTTTAAGCTCATATAACTCCAGACCCATATAGTTTAGGAATTAACTCTATTTATCTGATGAAAGAAGACAGTCTAAAGTTTTTTTTTACGCTGCATTGAATGTTTATGTCGTCCTAAAACTCAATTTTCTGTGGGTCTTGGAATTCCAGTACAATGACAAAAACCCTGGCACTGGAGTGGACACATTTTTGCACACCGTCTGGCAGTGTATGAGTTAATTATTATTTGTTATTAATTCTTTTTATTTTATTTTTTTTGCAGCTGTTCAAGAACATGTGCGAGCGCGGCCGCTGGTCCGAGCGTCTGATGGCGGCGTACGGCAGCTTCAAGGAGGGTGACAGCGACGCGGCTCTCGTGCAGTACCTGCTTCTTGCCGAGCAGGGCTATGAGGTGGCCCAGAGCAACGTGGCCTTCATTCTGGACCAGAGTAGGAAGACTTAAAGCTTAAAAAAAAAAAAAACACAGTTTAAAACCAGATGAAGTTATCCGGTACTCCACTGACATATTGCAGCACTTAGAAACGTGATTTTTCTCTCTCCGCCACCAGAGGGCGCCAAACTCTTCAACGAGAATGAGACATATCCACGGGCTTTGCTTCACTGGACCAGAGCCGCAGCTCAAGGTGTGCTCACGTATCCCCGTCATACATATCCCATCAGGCATTGTCATCACGCCGCCGTCTCTTCCCGTCAGGTTACACGGTGGCCCGGATCAAACTGGGCGACTACCACTTTTACGGCTTCGGCACCGACGTGGACTACGAGACGGCCATCATTCACTACAGGCTGGCTTCAGAGCAGCAGAACAGCGCCCAGGCTATGTTCAACTTGGGTTACATGCACGAGAATGGACTGGGGATCAAACAGGTACCCCGTTGTGGCGGAATTTAGACACTGGCGCCAAAACACTCTGAGATAACATCGCCAACGCATCACACAGGACATCTACCTGGCTAAGCGATTTTACGACATGGCGGCAGAAGCCAGTCCCGATGCCCAGGTGCCCGTCTTTTTGGCTCTGCGCAAGCTCGCTTTGGTCTACGCTCTGCATGTAATGCAGGACTTCAATGTGAGTAGTCAGCACTGACCATTTTACACAGCTTGTGTTCATTTAAAGGACAACTGACATCTCCGGACAAGTTGCGTCCATAATTCTGGAATATCACTTCAAATGACTTCTACTGAGCGCATTTTACAAAGGTTCCACCGCATATAGCTGTATTTTACATTTTAAGACTCTCGCTGAATATTCGGGAAGTCTTTGTTTTTGAGTTGGTGACGAGTCCATATGTGACGTCACTGAAGGAACACCCCTGACCGAAAAAAAAGGACACATTGTAGCAGTCCTTCCATCACGTCAATGATTGTTTGGTCTGAAAACCTCGTGTTGCACCAGAAGAGGGCGTCCAAGCTCCATATAAGGAATTTATCAGCCTGTGGAAACACAATACTGTCATGTCTCCAAGAGGTCGCCATTTGTGTACAGATGGCTTGTGCGGGTTGTTTGTGGCGCCTGATTGATGGGATATTTTAACCTTGCAGTCGACACTCTTCCTTTGAACTATCAAAGTTTAAACTCTCTCACTGTCGTCTGCCTGTCTCTTTAACGTTCAAACCACCTCCCCTCACTGCTGCGTTCTTGACCAATCACGTGGCTTTAACCAAAGACTGGGGGCGGGGAATAGAGGACAAAAGCAGTCTGCTGCCATTTTGTTGTTAGAAGAAAGGGCTCGTTCGCGCAGGCAGCTCCGTGTACGAAAAAAGTTCGTATGCCAAGGTAAAATTTTCATAAATGTAACGTTCGTTAACTGAAAAGTTTGTAAGCCAAGGTGTTCGTAAACAAAGGTATTACTGTATTAGAAAAAAATATAGAAGCACCCAAATGTTATATTACCAAGAAAAATAAAAGTGGAGGGGAAAATAAACAAACAAATATCCATCACACTCTGTCACAAAAGGGCGACTCTAAAGTGGATAGAATCAATACCTGCACCTCACATAATCCACCTGGCATCAATTTAGATCAGGGGTGTCAGTCATTTTTTTGCCCCGGGCCACATTGTAGTTATGGTTTCCTCTCGAGGGCCGTTATGAATTTGGGGAACCCATTAGAACGTTTAAATCCCTTCAAATATTACATATAGAGCACACAGCAAATTAATGAATACATCGTTTTCAAATCTGAAGTCAAGAATAATGACTTTTATTGTGGTTGACATCCAAAAATATGAAATTTTGGCTGAGATTTTAGCAATCATCATGGAATTTAACAAGTTTGATTTGCTTTCGCGGGCCGAAAAAAATGATGTGGCGGGCCGGATTTGGCCCGCGGGCCTTGACTTTGACACCTGTGATTTAGATCCACCGACTCCCATTTCTAGCCTGAACTGATCTTACCTTTGTTGTCAGCTTTGGGAGCTGCTCTATCAGGTGGACTTGGACCAGCTTCTGGGGCCCGAATGGGACCTCTACCTCATGACGCTTATTGCGCTGCTGCTCGGCACCATCATCGCATACCGCCAGCGGCAACGCCAGCACCAAATTATGATGCCGCCTCCAATTCCGCCGCCACCACCACAGCCAGCCCAGCAGGAACAACCGCAACCCCAAGCCGAGGAAGAGGAACTGCAGTGAAAAACGGCAGGAAATTGTCAAACACTCTATTGAGTAGCTCGCGCTTGCAGGCTCGACGTGCTCGAAGTCTCAAAATGGCCGGCGTTTGGTGCACTTTCTTCACTGGAAGACGTAGATGTGGGACTCCCGGGGCTCGGGAACAAAAGATAATGCTGGGTTATGAAACGATCAAAGCAAATATTATCTATTTTGAAAGTCCTGTGGAATATTTTTTTTTGTTGGCTTGTTTCATTCGATTTCCGCCATTTTTTTTCCCCAATAGATAATAGTTTTGGAAAGAGTGAACCGGTAGTAGTAAAGTAAAGCTTAATTTATGCAACATCTGGAATGGAATTTTCCGAAACTTTTTTCCCCCCTCATTATTTAAATTTAACCCAATTTTTTTCTTTTTAAAATCACCTTCATTACAACTACAACGCTGAAGAAACTTGGTTTTCAAACTAAACTTGAAACCACATGTTTTTTTTCTTGACACATTAACCAACTTAAATGAAACACTGGTCATTTTTATTAAGCTTCTAAATAAATTAATAAAACATTGCGAAATATCAAATAATAAATATGCATGTTTCTTTGAAGTTTGTACTCTTGAAGGTCTTGGAATAAATTGCGTTGTAATATATATATAATCGATAATTTCCAGCAAATTATGGAAAGTGTGTGTTTGTAGGCGGGCTGGAAGGCAGGCTTCGCTTCCTATTGGTCAATACCAACTGTCAATCATCCCAATGGGCGGAGCCTTACATGCGAAAGTGCTGAAGCGACTCACAGGTGCCCCATTGACTGACACTGCTACTACTATGGGGTGGCTTTGCGTTGCCGTGGCAACGTGTGTGCTCGTGTCACGCTGTGTCAAAGGTAAAGTGCTGGAAACCCCGCGTGGTGACGTTTGTATTTTTACTCATCAGCACGCAGCGTTTTGTTTTTCAGTTAGCAAAGAATCTTTCATTTCTAAGGTGACCTCTGGTGGTGGAAATATAAAGAGGGAATACGGCACTACACTAAAGAGGCACTGAATAAGGTACTATTTACTTTTAAACACTATTTTTCTCTGGTGAAATTGCTTTATTTGCTGTCCCTAAATTTTTGAGTTAGATGTTAACTGGGTTCTCGGTTTCCTTCATTAATCCCTTTCAGAAAGTTTAACGAAAACAGTTACTGAAGACACTCAATTCGGCAATGAAGGTCATTTTATTGAGAGTTATTTGTCGAAACTCATCCTGGTTCCGGCCTTTTTTATCAAACAGCAATGTGCAAAAGTTATTTAAAAAGCGGGTAAAACACATTCCAGCACAACGCGACATCCACAAGTCTCCACTTTTACTCAGCGACATCAGTTTAACATCCTGTCAGGGCTTCAAAATTAAAGCATAACAGGATGCTGACAGTCAGCACAGTGATGATTGATTTTAAACCAAGAAACTGCGTTTCTGTCTATTTCGGATACATATTTTGCTTTTAGGGATCGCTCATATGAATTCAAAATTCATCTTGACGAACTGAATGAGTTATTTAGGGTTTTCGAGTGATGTTCCTCTGTTGTCCGTTAAAGGACAACCGACGTCCCTGGACAAGTTGTGTCCATAATTTGCAAAATCACTTGAAATGACTTCTACTGAACGTATTTTACCAAATATTCCACGGCAAATAGCTATATTTTACGTTTTAACTTAGCAAAAAAACATTTCTCTTCAGGAGTTTCCAGACAAAACCCGTCCAGTCAGCTTCAAGCATCCATCTTTCCAGTGTCCTGATATGAGCCCTTCTCCTTCAGCTCCTTCCTCAGGTGACTCACTGACTGTCTCAAAAATACACGCGCACCCGGTGTGCTTTTCCTTCTCTTAATATTTTCCTTCTAGTGGAGTTGGTGAAACCAGGCGATATCAAAGTGGTCGCCGCGCTGGGTGATTCTCTCACAGTAGGTGCTGATTATGAATATTTCCTGGTTGTGTTTCCTCGTCTTATTGGGAAGTTCAATTTGTGTGTGTGTTTGTATGTCCGTTTCATGCAGACGGCCATCGGTGCCAATGCTACCACCGTCTTGGGCATTCCCATTGAGTACCGTCACGTTTCATGGAGGTAAGGCAACAGGCATTGAATTGGGATGGGGCAAAGTATATATTTTTTCCTTTTCTATTTATTCATGTACACTATTTATTCATTGATCGATTGATTGAGTAGCATTTACTATTGTTTATTAGATTGTTTATTATTGGTTTATTTGTTGGTTATTTTATTATTTATATTTATTTCTGTATTCATTTATTTATTTACGTATTTGTTTATTGTGTATTTTTTACTTTTTTATTTGTTTTTTTATTATTGGTTTATTGGTTTGTTATTTATTTATTGTATTTATTTGTATTTATTTATGTACAGTATTTGTTTATTTATTCTTGTAATTGTTTATTGTGTATTTATTTTTTATGTATTTGTTTCTGTATATATTTGTTTATTGTGTATTTATTTGTTTTATTTATTAGTTCATTTATTTAATTTATTTATTATGTTTATTATTGGTTTAATAATATGTTAGTTTATGTATGTATGTATTTATTTATTTGTATTTATTTATTTATTAGTATTTACTATTGTTTATTGGATATTTATTTTTATTGTGTTTATTATTGGTTAATTCGTTAGTTATTTTATTATTTATATTTATTTATGTATTCATTTTTTGTTTATTGTGTATTATTATTATTTTTTTTAATTATTATTGGTTTATTGGTTTGTTCGTGTCTTATTTATTTATTATATTTATTTCTATTTATGTACAGTATTTGTTTATTTATTAATGAAATTGTTTATTGTGTATTTGGTTTTTATTCATTAGTTCATTTATTTAATTTATTTATTATGTTTATTATTAGTTTAATAATATGTTAGTTTATTTCTATTTATTTACATGTATTTATGTATTTGTTTATTTACTTCTTTATTGTGTATTACTTTTATTTGTATATTTATTTAACTTTAGGAAATTAAGGCATGAAGAATAATTATCTTTTGTGTGTTTTTTTTTTTTTTTTTGTAGCATCGGGGGTTATGGCTCATATGAGGACGTCATTACTTTGCCCAGTAAGTGTTTGTTTTTCTTATTTATTTCTTCATTCATTTTTCTTTCAGTTTCTTCTAATTGGCAAATCACATGACTGCATTTCTATCAGACATCATCAAACTTTTCAATCCAAACCTGCTTGGTGCCGCCCGAGGAAAAACGCTTCACGGCACGGAGGCGGACGTGAGCCAAACAGGGCTCAACTTGGCCGTGACGGGACAGAACACCTTGTATGAAATGTTCCTACCTCGCATAAACGTCATTTTTTTGTTTCCGTAGCAACTGACTTTTGTATTTATTGCTAACGCTCCATTTCTTATGCACCATTTTTTTTTCTTGCCAGCAATCTCCCCAGTCAAACAAGACATCTGATTGACACACTCAGAGGTTTCGAGGTAAGAAAAAATAAAAACGCTTGATTTACTCAGCGCTTACAAAATCATTATGATGAGTTCTCATTGTTTCTTATATTTTTTTATTGTTACAAGTCTTAAAGGACAACCGACGCCTCAGGACAAGTTGTGTCCATAATTTCTAAAATCACTTCAAATGACTTCTACTGAGTGTATTTTACAAAGATTCCACCGCATATAGCTGTATTTTATATTTTAAGACTCGCGCTGAATATTCAGGAAGTCTTGTTTTTGAGTTGGTGACGAGTCCGTCTGTGACGTCATGAAAGGACCGCCCCCTGACCTAAAAAAGACACATTGTAGCAGTCCTTCCAACACGTCAATGTATATTTTGCTATACATGTTTGGTCTGAGAACCGTGTTGCACCCAAAAATCGCCAGAAGAGGGCATCCAACCTCCATATAAGGAATTTATCAGCCTGTGGAAGCGGAGGTGGCCACTGGAGGTCGCCATTTTGTGCCTCTTTTTTTTGGGTGAGAGATTTTCCCCCAATGTTGCCTCAAAATTGCATATATAATTCTTTAGTCGATTGCAAACATGTATGCTTTCCTCTTCAGAACTATTTGAATCATATTCATAACTGGATGAGTAACAAGAAAGCATCTTTTCCGAATCTGAAGCCATTGTTTTGATTCTCGAGCAAGGCAAGACGTCTTGGCGTGATGTCACGAACAAGGGGGCGGGACCTTCTGAAACTGGCCATTTCAGGTTTCATTTTGAAGTCATTTTTGGACACTTTAAGTCATTTTTATTTGTGTTTTTCATTTGACTAAAAATATCAGCCTGCGTGTTTTGGGTATTTTAGATGCTATAAAACGTTTTCCTGATGTCAGTTAGGAAACAAAAAAATGGTGTCGGTTGTCCTTTAAGTGACCCACAAAATGGTATTATATTTCTTACATTAAACTTCTGCATTATTTATTTTTTTGTCAAACGGTTGTAGAAATTTTATTCTGCCAAATATCAGTATCGAAGTCGGCCTTAAAAAAAATAAAATAAAAACTGGTGTTCAAAAGTATTGGGACAACACACGAACTCAACTACTGCAGGACAGAGGACATTTTTTTTTACAAGCATATTAAATTCTGCCCTGTTTTCTTTCCATTTGATATGATTGTCTTTTTTTTCCTCCAGGGTTTAAACTTTGAACAGGACTGGAAGCTGCTGACCATCCTCATGGGCATGAACGACATCTGCGATTATTGCAAAGACAAGGTGCGTCTTTCTTCCTTTTCCGTCTTCTTCCGATTGGATCAGCCTGTCATCTATCAAAGTGTTCCTTTTCTATACTGAAACTGTGTTTCCTTTGTTTTTACCTTCAAGGCGCTTTTCTCTGCTGAGAACTTCATTCATTACATGACCGTCTCCTTGGAAATGCTCATGAATGAGGTCAATGATGGATCTTGAAAATACGTATCATGATAATTACGCCAAACAGGAATTAAAGATCTTTTTCCTTCAGGTTCCTCGCATGATTGTCAACGTGGTGCAGATCCTTCCTATGCAAACGCTCCGGGAAGTTCAGAAGCCCACACCGGGTTGTCTTCTCCAGCGGTGAGAGGCATCATCACACACCCTTCGCTTAAAACCTGAAGGTCAAGAATCACGTTTTAGTGTCTAATATGAATTTCATGGACTTCAGCTCCTTTTGCTCGTGTCTGATTGAACCGGTGGCCCGTTCTGCTGAACTGCGTGAGCTGGTGGAACTTAATCTGGAGTTTCAGGTGCAACCATGATATCCTTTCACACTATTTGCTGTACTTTTTGTGCTTTTTTTTTTAGCTGTGTAGATTTAGCTTTTTAACACTAAATAGCTCAAACGAGCCTAATAATCTGATTTGTGGAGATTTTTTTAAATAAATCGAATCAAGCTAAACTACTGTCCAGGAAATGACCAGAAATACCCTTTGTATCTTCTTTGGACTAAAATAGCTAACTTCCTGCTTGTGGCATAGGGTTTGTTTAATTTTATTGTAATTAATCAATTAATGAATTTAATGAAATAATTTTTTGGTTATTTGTTATTTTTTAATAATAATAATAATAATCCATTTAATTTCTAAGCGCCTTTCAAAACTCTCAAGGACACTTTACAGTTGTTTAATTGTTATTTTTTATTTTAATTTGTATTTTTTTTTGTTTATCATTTGTTATTTCTTATTTGTTTATTTTATTGTTTTTTATTATATTTTTTCACTTTTTATTTTTTACATATTCTTATTTTTTTAATTCTTAATTTTTATCTTTTTAGTTTTGTATTTGTATTTTTTATTTTTTTGTATTTTGTAATGTTGTATTTTATTTTGGTATTTGTATTTGTATTTTATTTTATTTTTTGTTTTTGTTATTATATTTATTGTTATTGTTATTTTTATTTTAGTATTATTATTATTATTTATTATTGTTATTATTTTTATTTTATTATTATTGTTATTATGTTTTGTATTATTATTGTTATTATTTTTATTGTAGTAGTATTGTTATTATTTTTCTTTCATTATTTTTCTTTTATTATTATTATTTTTATTTCATTATGTATTTATTTATTTTTGCTGGTCTGATCATGATGGACATGCTTCCCAAATTTTAATGATCATTATTTCCGTTTTGACTTCCCTCCACAGAGAAGATTGGAGGCGTTGCTGGTCGCCGATCACTTCTTCCGAGATGACTTTGCGGTGGTCTTGCAACCATTTTTAAAACAGGCCGATCCTCCTCGCCTTCCCGTAATCATCATCATCAACAACAACAACAACGCTGTGACATCATCACGCATGATTTCTCACTCTCTTCCCTTTATTTCCTCAAGCAGAGCGGCAAGATAGACATGAGCTTCTTCACCCACGACTGCTTCCACTTTACCATCAAGGGTCACGAGGAGCTGGCTAAGGGCCTGTGGAACAATATGGTCAACCACGTGATGTTTTTTCATTTCATTCAACATTTTTATGAAAAAAAAAAAAGCTTGACTACATACTTCTATGTGCGCAGTTTCAACCAGAAGGACGAAAGACAGTGGTGAGCAGTTTTTCAGACCCCATCACTCTCATGTGTCCACCCACGGTGAGGTGATGATATGATTAAAATAAACAATGATACTCTTGTGGAGGTGAAACCACTCCCCTTTTAATTTTGATCTTTATTCTTATTATTATGTTTTTTTTCTGTTTGTGTTGTCACAGGAGCATCCATACATCTTCACTCGACGCCACTCCGTCACATCCGGTCAAAGTTACAGACCACGCATATGGCCGGTGATGCTCGTCTCCTTCTCACTTTCTGTCCTCGTGGCGTTCAGGTATCCTGGTTTTTGGTAAGACTCTTCCCAGGCAGGCGATGACATTTTAAGTGAAATTAAGTCTTTTCGAACAGTTACGGAAAAACAACAATGAGCCTCATTGCAACGTAACAAATGATACTATTTTTGAATGGTACCTTCTTAATGTTTCATGTTTAGTCTATAAAAACGAATTTAATGGATTTATAAAGCTCTATTTTTGTGATTGATGTACAGTATTTCTATATTTTTCATGTCACCTGACAACTTGATGAATTGCTGTACTAACCGCTGTCCCCGAAAGCATTAAATTAGCACATTTTGTCGGAACAATACATTAGTTTAAAAAAACAACATACACACATAAACAACAACACAAATTACTCATCCTGTGCGACTCCTTTGATAGCTCATACAACTATGCAATTGTTACATAACTCGCCTGGTACTAGATAGCTAGCTAGCCAGATAGCTAATATACAGTAGCTAATAGATAGCTAGCTAGCCAGCTCGATAGCTAATAGATAGCAAATAGATAGCTAGGTAGCTAGCTAAATAGCTAGCTAGCTCGATAGATAGCTGGATAGCTAGATAAATAAAAAGAAGTGAAGAGAGGAAATAAGTATAAAGTCACGAGAAAAGACAACAAAAAAAAAGCTAAATGGGATGAAAGAAAGTTGAGCCAAGGAGCAAAAAAGAAAAAAAAGGCACATTTGAACAGCGTGACCAAACATAAATATGCCGCAAGATGATATTAGGAGGAACGCGATGTACATATTCGACATATGGAAACTACTACTATATAGCACTACATAGTATTATACTTTTGAAATATTTTTTAATAGAATATAAATCAATGAAACGTTTGGTTTCATGCTTGTGTTCATATAACATTAGTGAAAGGTTTGTACTTGCAGTCACATCAATGCTAGTTTTGTTAGCTTACCCATATACATTTTGCATTGTGTATTAACATTAAGATAGCAGACTTTCTTAGGCCCAAGTTTGCCTTTGTAAATACACCATTTTTAAAAACCTTGCTATTATTATGAATCCTTTACTCTACATTTACTGTAAAATCTTCTTAATAAGAGCTTATACCTAATGGTAGTTTTTTAGCAGAGTATATAGAAACCGTATGCACTATTTCGTAAACTGGTCTTGAGTTCTTATGTTTGTGGAGCAATGGATTTTTATTATGAATGTGAGATTTATCATCGCATGTGTGATTTTCACTCTATACGTAATGCACCTGCAACCGTATTGTTGAGCTCATCGTGCCTGCTGGCTTACGTAGAGGTCTCATTATGAGCTTCAAAGAAAACATTATTCATTTTTAAACAAAAGGGCCCCGTTGCCTCACGCAGGATAAACATGGGTGAGGTAGCCTTTTATTGTGCACGTGGAAGAAAAACACAATCAAGCTCAACAAGAGACGGTCGGGTGCTTTGTTTGAGCAAACAGCTTCCTTTTCATGCCACTAAACAATCAAGCCTGGCCCTTACTGGACACTTGGACACACCAATGGAGACAAAATGGCCTCTGTGTCAACAAATGCATTTTGTGATTCATTTGTGCTTCTTTGTCATGTAACCCACTGAATAATAATCACTTTTATTCTGCTTTGTGATTTTCTGAAAGTATTCATCCGTGTCGACAGGAGACATGTTACATAAAAATATTGATGAGAATGATGATGAACAACAAAAATTGGCATGTTATTTAATGTGTTTCTTCTCTCTTCCGATTGGCTGAAATTATCCCTATTGATTGACAGCCTACACGTTTTTTTTACAGATATTATATATATAGTATATATATATATATATTTTTTTTTTTACTAATACATTACTTTTTATTTACGCTTGGGCTAACATCATTTTTATGTTTTAATATTTGATGGTATAATAAATCCATATTTCTAAAATATCCGTCCTCATCACAACTGCCTATCCCCTGACCAAGATGGAAGAACGTGCAGGTGCTATTGGCTAACGTCACTTCCGGCTCGGCGCCTTCATTATAAAGGAGAGCGATGTCTGATAGCGGTGAAAGCGTCTGTGAAGAGGCCAAGAAACCGGACGCCGGATCCATCTCCGCTGAAGGACGATCGAATAAAAACATAAACGCCGCCAAAATATGTCCGTATCTTATCAAATATTTGTTGATATGTTGGTAAAATAAGCTTCTACTCCCGAAGACATTTTTTTCTATCTTCAAATATGATCGCGTTGCTGACTCTCACTATCCTCGTCAGAAGCGGTGAGTGAAGATGTTTAAAATTGATCATATTTGAAATATATCAGTTACATCGGACTAATTACTAAAACCTACTAATAACTAAACCATTTTTGTGACAGTTTTTCCTCTGCCGGTGACACAGAATACGCTGGAGTATGACGACATCAAGGTAGGAAAGGAAAAAAATCAATTATATTTACGTACCTGAAGTGGACATTTGATGGCCACTTCATTAGGTATACCTGTTCAATTTCATTGCATTGATTATTGAACAGTGTTTTGTCATTATGGCTACATTGTAGCACACACACAACGCCATTAAGTGAATTGTCCCTTGGGAGGGAGGTGGGATGATCTCTATATAGAGTATTACAGGGAGAACAATTAACCCGATTGGACCTTGATTTTTATTTTTTATTTTGTTTTACATTCAGGTGATGAAATGCGTAGTGGAGGCACTCATGGATGTGTTGTCCAAGCCACGGCATCTTCCTGTCAGCCAGCAATGTCTGCACACACTCCGAACTGGTATTTTCTGATAAAGATAATTGCTATGCTAAGGCATAAATTGTGTGAACTATTAAACCAAATGCTAAAATCTGTAACAGGAAGAAAAGATAAAGTTGCATGTACTCTGATGACGTGCTTTTATCTGTGTGTATTCCTCCAAGACGACCACCTCCTAGCACTCCTTCGACACTCCAATTTCCTGAATAAGCTGCAGGAAGTCGCCACCCAGGGTACATTTAATTTCTCATTAAGCCATAACAGCCCTCCAAAGGAAAAGGTAACTAAAATGTGACCCACGAATAAAACAATTTTGACATCCCTTCCCCAGGTGGTGATGAGAGAGCGTGGCCACCTCTAGGAGGCGCTATTGCACCCCATCATGAGATGCTAGCTCATCAAAATGTAGCCGATGTCCCTGGTAATATTGGTATTTTTTTTAATCTAACCTTGACGTTGCAACAATGCTAATACAAAAAAATAATAATAAAGGAATAATACATGCAGTTGATATAATAGTAATTTTCGTACCTGATACAATTTTCTATTGCTGAAATGCGCTTCACAAGTCTATCAAATCTACTAAAGCACTATTGGAGAGCAGGCGTGACGGCAAAAAAATCAATCAATCAATCAATCTCTTATTGTAGTCAATTGAATTTCATTTAAGATGGGTCCATGCTGAATGCATTCGGAGGACCCGGTGAGCGCTTCATCATGTCCCGGGAAGCTAGGAGGTCGAAAGAAGACGAAGAGGAAGACAAGAGAGGAAAAGACGGGGGAATTTGGAGGGCAGGCGAGACGAGTGAGGATGATGACGAGGACAATACAAGTACTGGTATTTTATGATATTTTTTTTACAGGCAAACAATGTCTGGTTCAAGGACAACCGACACCATTTTTTTGTTTCCTAACTGACATCAGAAAAACGTTTTATAGCATCTAAAATACCCAAAACACGCAGGCTGATATTTTTAGTCAAATACAAAACATCAATAAAAATGTCCCAAAACTACTTCAAAATGACCTCGGCGATGCCGTGTTTCAGAAGGTCCCGCCGTCTTGTTCGTGATGTCACGCCGGGACATCTTTGCCTTGCTCTAGAATCAAAACAGTGACTTCAGCTTCGGAGAAGATGCTTTCTTGTTACTCACCCAGTTATGAATATGATTCAAATAGTTCAGAAGCGGAAAGCATGAATGTTTGCAATCGATTAAAGAAGTCCTCCCGTATCAATTCGAGCCGTCAGGACTCCAATGTCGCAACCCAGAAAATGCACAAGATGGCGCCCGAGCTCCATTGGAAATGGGCTGATTTGTCTGCTGGGAATTTGTGTCAACTAGTATCAAATAGTAGTCTTGGTGCAACACACTACGATTCACTATCACATTATTTATGTGTTTTCCTTCAAATTTCGCCATCAACACGATGTTTTCAGACCAAACAAAGTACCCAAAATGCATTGTGTGTTGCTTTCTCGGTCAGGGGCATTCCCTCCGTGACGTCATGTCAGGCATCGTCACCAACTCGAAAACAAGACTTCCTGAATATTCAGTGCAAGTCTTTAAACATAAAATATAGCTATATGCCGTGGAATCTTTGTAAAATACGCTCAGTAGAAGTCATTTGAAGTGATTTTACAAATTATGGACACAGCTTGTCCGGAGGCATCGGTTGTCCTCTAAGCCAAATGCTTTGAAATTCATTGATGGACATGCCGTCCATTAACACACATAAAAAAAAAAAACATATATTAAGCTGAGTAGTACAAAAAAAATCAAAACATTGCATATGACACTACCACAATAATAAACACTGTGAACATTCCACCTCATTTTCAGTGTGGACATCAGAAGAAAAAAGACAACCTGTCCCTGAAGAGGAGAAAGAAGAAGAAGAGCGAATGAAGAAGAGGAGCAAAGGTTTTCTGCTCGGGAAGGAATCCGAAAGTGAGGAGGGAAAGGGGCAGGAGGAAGCCCGCCATCATTCCAAGGAAGTTTCGGAGGAAGAGGAGTTCAAGAGGAAGAGGAAGAGGAAGCTCAGTCCGGAAGAGAAGGAACTGCAGATGATCGCACGCAGGACGCCGGAGGAGGAGGACGGCAGTGCCGCGAGGAAGTCAGAGGTAAGATGAAGACGTTGGTGTCAAGTAGAGGCAATGTTGCATTTGTTTTTGTTTCCTGATTTTCTGTCTTATTGTGATGTCATTAGGACCCCGAGGTAGAAAACCTCACAGCCATTGAATCTGAGCTGGAGGATGTGTCCCAGAAACTACACCAGCTGCGGCGAGGTTGAGCTGGACATGACGTCCTCTTTCCATATTTTTTTAATCTATATATTTTTCAAAATGCCACAACACATTGAAAATGGGAATTGCTATTATGTACAGAAATCACGAAATCCGATTAAATTTAGCATGTTTTATGAAAAAAGTACATACAATTCAATTCATACCAACAATTATTGCATTATAAGAGGAAGTAAAATACATACTGTATATTTCTGAAGTACCTGATGTTTAGCATTCAAATATTACATTGCAACACTGACCTCCACACAAAAGGGGGCGACCGAGAACACGCGAGTTCGTATAGATGCCGTTTTTTTCAAGGCAGGCGCTTAGCTAGCAAGGTAGCTAGCTAGCTGGTTTCTTTGACTTCATCCTAATAAACGACAGACGAATGAACATAAAACAACTCCTGGAAAGTTTCTCATCTTTTTCAGACGAAAATACTTTTGAAGCTCCCAAGAGAAATAAAATTAAAGCGTTAGATTTAGTTTTGAATTGACAACTTTTACAGGTAAGGTGAAAGACTGAACGAATCAAGGTAAGATGATAAAAATGTTTAAAGAATTCGATGTGTAATGACATGACTGTAAAATAATGAAATCCAAAATGCAATGGGGTTGAATGTAACTATTTATTGTCGTTCCTGGTGTTTTTAAAGGTGATAATATCATTCCAAATATGTACATAATATTGTATTTCGTCATATAGGTATCAATGAAAATGTGTTTTCCCACAACACTTGGTCATTTAATAAGAAGTTTTTTTTTAATGAATAGGACCTTGCAATTCCTATTTCACATGTGTCTAGTGCATATCATTAATCTTACTTTTAAAAACATACATTTTTGATGATTATTTATTATTGAAATTTGTAAAAAAAGAAATAAAGTAATGCGAACTCAATTGTGTTAATAATAACAGCACACTTTTGTAGGAGTTAATATTTTCGTTGGCTTGTGAAGCAATTGTGTACTTGTACCTGTTTTTTAAAAACGTAATTTTAACCCCCCCCCCCCCCCCCCCAAAAAAACAAAAAAAAAAACAATCACATGATATTTAAGATGAGTTTCAGTAGCTCTGCGTCCTCTCAGCAGCTTGTGCCTATGCTGGTAATGATGGAAAAAAAGATGTTTGGCAAAACCGGGATTGAGAAGAAGCTGCTCCAACATCTCTCTACCCTTCTCTCGCATGACACATGATGCCACGCCACATGCGTACTAGAGCGCCGCCTGCAACAGCGTCATTGGTCATACCGCAAATCTCCTCTGCATATATTTTGATTAAAATTGCTTGGTTCTCTTCCTTGGTCATGTCAGCTATGTTGGGTGCTTGGTCACCCTCCTTTCAAGACAATTTGTAAAAACAAACAAAACAGTTCATGTCATACATCGCAAGAAGAATGGAAGAAAATGTCAGAACCCATCCCTTACCCTGAGAACGTGTCCCGGCAGCAACCAAGAAGACCATTTATTATTCGGGTACTTATTATTTGAAATAGTGCACTATATTTCCGTACTTACAGCCCCACCAGCTCTGGGGAGAAATGCACATGATATCTCCGTTCTGGTGCCCACAGGTTGTGACGCCGGTTGGGTCGGCGAGGCGGCCTGGCAGTGGCAAATGTCATGTCGGCAGAATCCAGAAATTCAGTTTTCTTGGTCTAGGTTACCTCACGTACATACTCAGGGATTTAATCAATCAAGTCGTCTGACTTTTGACATTATCCTGGATGAAGTTTTGCCTCTTATTGAATCAGGCCATATTTCAGGTCACAGCGAACAACAAGGCGCTGTCTGCGAAAATAGAGCTCCAAATATTTGCTGACATTGCCCCAAAATCAATGTTACCAAGGGAGAACATTCAGCTGCTCTTTGTTGGGTTGTCAATCATGTATCGCTACCCGACTGGTTCCTTGGTTTGCTTATCTTGGCGTTTTATGGCCTCAGACTTCAGTGGATATGTTTGGTTTGGAAGTACCGCTTCATAATTCCGATTTTCATAACGGCCAGGGAAAATGGTTTCACACTGGCTTCTGGAATAATAATCCTTTTAAAAAAGTCTGAAGCTTTCCATTGATTTCTTTTGAAATGTTCGAGTCAACGCACTAACTGTTTAATCAATCTGGCCAACCTCTTGCAGTAACAAACAGCTTGATTGGCTTATTAAGATCATGTGATCGCTAAAAGGTCTACTATAGTACACTCGCTGCGGATGTAAAATGATCCAGAGGCCAACTACTCTTAAGGACAAAGCATGGGGTGTATCAGCCACCCGTCCCCTACTTCCAGTGGTTCTTAATCTTGTTGGAGGCACCAAACCCCACCAATTTCATATGCTCATTCATCGAACCTTTCTTCCAATGACTGTGCCTACTAACTGCAGAGCAGACTGAGGGGTGGACCTCTGTGGCAGAGGATCCACCGAACCCCTGAGACCGACTCACTGAACCCCTAGGGTTCGATCGAACCCAGGTTAAGAACCACTGCCTACTCCCCAATGGCCAATACAATGATTCAGGACAAGGCTGAGCAAGTATTATAACTGAAATGCAAAATGACGTGCCCTCTGAACCTAGTCTTCACGATGCTTCCACAAGTGGATGAGCCTGATGCTTTACTGATTGATACCAGCACACATTTTAAGACTGCCAAAGTAGGATCCTCCTTGCCATCCCACCTGAAGTCAGCATCCATCCTAACTGCAGAGGGAGGCCCCACAGGGAGCACCGGTACCCATGCAACCCATGAAGGTGGTGGAGATCATCAACCGGTAGAAGCTCATGCGATGTGTGAAGTTCGATGGGTTTTGGGTCAGGATGTCATTGTGTCCGGGCAGTTCGCTGACCCACGCCGCCATCTGGTCCCACATGATGGGCAAGCCGTTGTCCAGAATGACGGCCGTGTAGGCGACGGATGCCACCACGGCCAGGAGGAGAAAGCAGTAGGCCGTGAGACGTTGCATGGCTTTAGCAAAGGTGGAAGGATAGAAGGAGTCAAGAGCGGATGACGCTGAAATGAAGCGAATGGTGTAACCTCTGGACTTTTGTTGTTAGGCTGTTGGCACCTTCCCAGCTGTTAGTCCTCGTGATCTGCGGGGTCAATCGACCTCACAACGAGATAAGGGATGTGTGGACAAAGGCATCAAGATCATTGACTTTGACAGTGTTGGCTATTCCAACCTCTTCGGGCAGTATGCAAGGGACATCCTGAACCAGTTGCCAGCCAATCGCAGACCGCACAGGGATGAACAATTCACGCTCATACTCACACCTAGGGACAATGTTCAATCAGCCTACTATGCACATTTTTAGAATGTGGGAGGAAAACGCAGTACCCGGAGAAAACCCATGCAGGCCAGGGGAACATGGGAACTCCACACAGTGAGGCTAAAAACACACACTTGTCTTGAGACGTTTTTATTATGTGCCAAAACAAAGCACAATTTCTATCCTGGTGATGAATTGTGTGTTGTTCACAGCAAAGTAAAAAAAAGAAGAAAAATGAGACACTGGTTTGGATGTTTAGTTGGATGTTGATGCATCTGTCTGTCCCTTAGCAGCTGGTGGCCATGCTGGTGATAATGGACAGGAACGTGCTGCTGGCAAAGCTGGGATTGAGCAGGAGCTGCTCCAGCATTTCTCTGCCCTTCTCTCGGGTGGTCACTGAGCACATGGCACTGCGCCACATGCGCACTAAAGTGCCGCCTGCAACAGCAACAGCACAGTTGCGGATTAGCCAAAAGGCTAAAAGTACTCAAAATACTGAAGTCAAAATTATGTACTAGATTGAAAAATATAGTTGAGATACACTTTGATCGCAAACCATTGTGTCATCCTTTGTGGGCTTAATGCAGTATAATACCACCACATGGATGCTATTGGTTATCCTGTCTATAGTGTTTCCCATGATGTGTTAGCACTTGGCTAGAACTTAATGGCAAAGTTATGTTTTTTGTTTTAAATAAATAACATGTATTTCTCCTTGTTTTGTTTGACAGTAAATCTCAACACTGTATGTCATTACAGAGTTGGAAAGGCCCTTTTCAATGTATAAATTATTTACAGCCACAGCGGAGGACATACAATACATCCTCACTGAAAATATTTGTGACTCAATTGATCAGTCCATACCAAGCATTGTGTTCATGCTCTTCATCCAGGAGAAGATGGACAGCGTGTGGTTCTCTTCCTGAGTCATGTCAGCAATGTTGGGTGCTTGGTCACCCTCCTATAAAAAAACAAAAAGGATGGAATGACTAATGGAAGAAAAAAAGAGTAACCCAACTCCAGCCCCACCCTAACCTGCAGTATGCGTCCCGGCAAAGGCGTGAGGAACATGACGGACTTCTCTAAGGAGGACTGGAAATTGGCGGCAGACACGTATTCGGCTGAGTTCATCCAGCTGGAGGCGAAGTTCACCTCTGGGGCGGAATAGTAGCTCTGCCTGCATGCCAGGAAAAGAAATACAAAATGGGAAAACGTACTTTGGGACCATCTCGTGGCATCCCACAAATAGAAAAACCAAGTCCGTTATTGTAGGCACTCATTGGAGATTGTGATTTACTTGGTGCTGCAGGCTGCGGCAGCATGAAGCGAAGCCATGTGGGCATCCCAGTAGAGGCTGAGGATGGAGTCTTTCTTCTCGTTTTCAGGCAGGGTGGACTCAGTGGAGGCTTTGAGGCCCTTTGGATATGCAGAGAGATAACCAAATGAGATATACAGAGAATTCTAGACATGGGCTACGGAGCCTTGTGGAACACCTCACCAGGAACTTGAAATCATACCTGGAAGAATGCGTCCCATTTAGTCATCACATCGGCATAGTTAGTTGAGCAGTCGGTGTAGGTGGTGCAGTAGCCCTCTGTACCTTCAGGAACCTGCATCTGGACCTGTTGACCGAGATAGAAAAAGTTATTATACTTGGTACTTCAAAACACTACAGTATAAAGTTAAGAGAGAGTGGTTTGTAAATACATTGTATATGTTTGTAGATTATTGCTAAAAATGTGGTAAGACTGATAGTTCAGGTCTGAACTATAATCAGAGTTGGCATCACTGCAGATACACGGGAGTCTACTTTGTCTGGAGCCTGTCGTGTACCTGGACTCCTTGTCCGAAGAACCCCTGCTGGGCGGCGGAAAGGAAGGGTAGAACGGACGAAAAGTGGTTCACGCCTTGAAGACCAAGAACACAATTTGTTATCATTTATTTATTTGTTTATTTTTTTTGTAAAACTGTAGCACAGTTCATACTTACAGCCCCACCAGCTCTGTGGCGAAATGCACATGGTATCTCCAGACTGATGTCCGCAGGTTGTGGCACTGGTTGGGTCGGCAAGACGGCCTGAGACGCAGCATGTAAGCGGAATCCAGTTAGTTCGCTTTAGTTTTCCAAATAGTCTTTTTCATTGGAGCGTTTAGGTTGGAGGCCTGGATGCCTTTTTTTTGCCTCTCAACCGAGCAGGCTTTTGGAGTCCAGGGGGTTGTCCAAAGGGTGGTTGTCCTAAGGGTGTCCAAAGTTTTTGCTCACGGCCCAATATTCTGCCAGTTTTCCATTACATCTGAAATGATCCTCATCATTTCAGGGCAGAATTTGGACACTCCTGGTCGAGACCTTTGGTTGGCAATATAGGAAATAATTCAAGACTAGCTTTAGCCTGTCTTGTATCAATCAATGGAAGGTTTCGACTCTCTTAACTGAATCTCCAAGACAATTCCAGAGGTCGGAGATCTTAATCGGAAATCGGTTGTCAGCCATGGTGCAGGGTACATTTTAGTCACAGCAATAAACCGTATCAAAAAGACTAGAAATGGACTTCACTGGGAACAATTTGATCGGGATTGTGGTGATCAAAAGAAATGATAAGTTCACCAGGATCCGGCAGATACAACATCGCTTTTGGTGGACTACAAAAGAAGGATCATTGTTTTCATCCCACCTGAAGTCAGCATCCATCCAAACTGCAGGGTGAGGCCCCACAGTGGACTCTCAGTAGCTCCTGTGCCCATGGATCCCATGAAGGGATCGGTTGCGGCGATCATCAACCGATAGAAGCTCATACGGTGCAGGAAGTTCCACGGGTTGGGGGTCAGGATGTCGTTCTGCACAGGCAGGTCACTCACCTGAGCCGCCGTCTGGGCCCACATGATGGGCGCACCATTGTCCAGGATGACGGCTGAGTAGGCGACGGATGCCGCCAGGAGGAGGCAGGTAACCGTGAGGAGTTGCATGACTGAAACAGGTGGAACGAAGAACTCTGGACTGGACTGATGCCAGTGATGCAAGCTTTTGTACTCGACTCTCTGACGTTATCGCAGATGTCGATCCATGTGACTTGGGTCAGTGGACCTGACGGTGAGATAAGGGCTATTTGGACAAAGCCATCGATTATAAGGCTCAACTGGTCGGATAAAGACTTTCTTAATTCTGGGGCTTCATTACATTTGTTTGAATATTTTTATTTTGAAACCGACGTCAAATGCTACAATTTGAAATCCTATAGCCTACTGTCGATGTTTAGCGGTCTGGAAAATGGATGGATGGATAGTTGGATATTATAGTCAATCAATTTAGTAACCCTTTAATGTGAACTAAATATACAGATATAACCAGTCAACAATGACTCAAAAAAAGCAGCTTGAGGCTTTTAATTTCCATTCGGTTTTGCGGTTTTCTGTCAAACTAAACAAAAAAATAGAATAACATATTATGCATTTAAAGCAACCACATGACTTGGACTTTTATATCACTAACGTAATAATAATGCTAGTTAGCATTGGAGTAATTTCTCGTTGGATAATAAGTTTGAATTTCAAAACCCTCCAAACTTCATTGGTAAAGTCCAGCGTCCTATATAGCATGTAGGATGGCCTCTGTATTCCAATAGTTTAAGATAGCACCGTGTTTACTAAAACAGAATATTGTGCAAGGCGAATGTCTATTAGCACGACTGTCTACATGTGCGTCAAAAAAAGAACTCAACAGTACACTTTTTGGATGGAACTTTTAGGTCAGTCAAAGTCTGACAGTCCAACAATGCTTATTATATAACCATCATTTTGTAATGTTTTACATGTTTTATCCTTAGATGACTTTTGGATTTTTTTCACCTTATTTTTTTCATCAATGTATTTTTCCCCCTTGATTTCGATTGCATGGAGATTTGTCATAGCATTGTAGGTGCATTCAGAATAAAAAAAAAACGATTGCTTAATTCTTACTAACATTTGAAATAAGAAGTACGCTTTAATGTGTGAGCGTGATATTAAGTATTAATCGTTTTTTCTTATTGTAATTCGGTGTGTTAAAAACATTTTTGTCATCGTCTGTTGATTCGAGACTCATGATCGCTCATGTGACGTCACGTGCTGACACCCGGAATTATCGTTCTTCCTCAATTTATTACAACAGAATATAATTTGCAATTTTGTGATTGTGTGTTTATATTTTACTGTTACGTTTAAGTATATCTCCAATGAAAAATGTATTTAGGCATTTTTGGTAATAACTCGTGATTTAACACGGGGCTTTAAGTCACGTGTCACGGCGGGTGGAGACCAGGAAGTAGACCTGCGCGACTCCGCTTCACTGCGCCTGAGGTAAAATAAAGCAAACCTTTCACGACCCTTTTGCACGTTATCCTGACTAAATATGTAATTCAATGTTGAATTGAAATAGACATTTCGCTCAAAGTCGTTGTAGAATGTGGCTTGAGGGGAAAGAGTTAGAAGCTCCACTTAAATAAGTTGACGTGGACGTGATTGTTAATCATTTTGGCTTTTGGAGTACACTGGCGTAGAAGCACGTCGACATAACTAAGTTACATTTGGAACGTTTGTCCTTTTGTTGTTAACCCCCTTTGCAAAGGCACTAATAGTACACAATATTTTTCAGAATACTGAAACTTGAAGGCCAAGTGTGAATGAACTATGTTCAAGAAATACTAATACGTGTCTTTTCCTACTGTGTCTCCTTCCAGTTTTCCATCATGGCCTACCAAGCTGGCTTTCCAGAGGAGCCCAATGCTTTGGTTCAGAACATTAGCTCCAACATTCACCGACTCACCTTGCTGAGTAAGACACACACACTGCCATGCTACTTTGTCCTAATAAAGCACATATTTGAGTTGAATTCCTTTGTTGGACAGTAAGCAAGTGTATTAGACCCACATCAAAATGTATCCCAGTTACTTTTGTAAACTCAACAATTTCTTCATGTGCAGCCTCCGAGCTTCAGAGGGTGTTGACGCTGCTTGGAACAAATCAGGACAGCGACCAGCTCCAACAAATGCTGTGAGTTTATTCGAAGTTCAATTTTGCCAGGGTCAAGCGTTAGGGATTAAAATCATGACTGTGTCTTTGGTCACCAGGCAGCAGAATCAGCAACAAGGTAACCATCTTGCTAAAGAGACCGACCGGCTCATCAAGGTGTTCAGCGCACTTCCCGTGGGCGCAGATCAGGTACTGTCTGTCTTGTTATCGGAGAATAAATACTTGGGCTGACTAATTTTTATCTTTCAGCGGCAACGTAAAATCCAAAAAGAGCGATTGCTCAATGACTTCTCGGCAGCCTTGAACACCTTCCAGAAGACGCAGCGGGAAGCGGCCAACAAAGAACGAGAGTTTGTGGCCCGTGTCAGAGCCAATTCCAGGGTGTCGGTGAGTAGCTTGTTGTCAAATAACATCAACACCATGTTGGAATTTAGATTTTTTTTAAACAAAAAAAAAAAATAGAAATGAGACTCTTGTACCTCTGTGTAAGCTCTCAGTCATACAGGAGTGGTCCATCGATGAAAAGGTTTCTTCAGCTGTCATCTGACACCTTCAAAGAAGTACAGATGACGGCTGAAGAGACCTTTTCATCGATGAGACTCTTGAGTTAGGTAAAGCCCTCATCTACAGTATATGTTGGCTACTGCAATTTTCTGATTGTAACGGAATAAAACAGTTATATAAAAAAAAAACAAATACTTTCAGAAGTACTTGTGTTTTTCAAAATCGTGATGTTCACTTATTTCCTGTAGGGAGGCCTGCCTGAAGCCCATTATGGAAGTGTCACCCCTTTCCCAAGGTAGTACTTTTTGTGTTACCTCATCTTATGTTCACTATCTTTTGGTTAACCTTCGTTGTATGTTAATCAAAATAGAGGCTAAAATAAACGATTTGTAGTGGAAAAAATGTTCCATATTTGGACATGGAAGATTTCAGCCAACGATGACCAAATGCTTAGAGCAGTGTTTGAAATAACGTCTGCCCGGAGGCCCGGGGCGTACAATTTTTAGGTCGGGCGTACAACTTTCAAAACGTCTCGGCCCGGGTGGCCGACAACTTTCAAGGAAAAAAAAAAACAGGTTTTTTTTTTCAAATCAAACGTTTGTTTTATTCAATAAAGCAAAAGCTACAAGCAAACCGTTACAAGCCACGTTACAAGCAAATTGCCAAACAAACGTTCGTTTGGCAATTTGCATACTCGGCACGGCAGCCAATCAGAAGCCTGTTTCGTGCTCCGGACTATACCGTGACTGTAAAGTGTACTTGAGAGTTTTAAAAGGCGTTTAGAAAGAGGAGTCCACGTGGCTTTTAGCAGACAGCGCAACACAAACATTGCATTGTGCACCATGACGACGAACGACAACTGGAGCAAAATCTTCAGCAAGGGATATTTACCATAAATGAAGCGAGGGAGCATTTGTGGTACGTACTTCCTTAATTAAAAAATAAATCCTTCACAAAATACTTCGCAACAATGTTTTTTTTTTTTTGCGATTAGTCATTTTATTGTGTTTCAAGTTGTGAAAAATGGGGCAGGCAACTTTATGGCCGGACAGGCAATTTTATGGTCGGGCAGGCAACTTTTCAGAGTTGTCTGCCCTGTCGTCCGCTAACCTTTTGTCATGAGTTTCAGACACTGCTTATAGTTATGAATGTTTCGCCACAGTGACATGCAGGTCCAGGATCAGGATGAGGCCGTCAGCGAGGATGATCTCCGGTTGATTCAGGAGAGAGAGACGGCCATCAGGCAACTGGAGGTATCTAAGGAAACAAACAAAAATATGCAACGGTTTCAACAGTATCAACTCTCAAGAATATACATTAAGCTTGGTCAATTTGTTCTTTTCCAGTCGGACATCACAGACATTAACGACATCTTCAAGGACCTTGGGATGATGGTCCACGATCAAGGCGACATGATAGGTAAGCTTTCTCATTTGAGCACGTGCTCAAAATTGAATATATGCAAGAAAGGATCTTTTCCAAATCTGAACTCTGAAGCCATTGTTTTGATTCTGGAGCAAAGCAGTTTGTGAAGGACTTTCTGAATCTCTCCAGTTTTGAGCTCATTAGTGGTAGTTTTGGGCAACTTTAAGTCATTTTTATTGGTGTTTTGCGTTTGAATAAAAATATCAGCCATGCAGGCTGATATTTTTATTTTTGGGTATTTTAGATGCTATAAAACGTTTTTTTGGCAGTTAGAAAAAAAAAAAATTGTCGACTGTCCTTTAACTTCATTGACAAAAATTAAATGTTTTATATTTGACACTGAAATGGGACTGCTGAATATTTTTTAAGTAACCTTTCATTAATTTTTGGTGTGACTAATTTTCTATGTAAATGAAATGTATTATTATTTTATAAGCGCCTTTCAAAACTCTCAAGGTCACTTTACAGTCACAGGTTCAGTTTTTCTGTGAAAATGATTATTTTATCAACTTAGAACTGGAACACATGGAAATAGGTATTGCTGTAACCCCTGCTGGGCGATTTTAGCCAATCAGAAACTGAAAGACAATCCATCCAGTTGTTTTTTATTTATTTTTTCTGTTGGGGTTTTGTCCCAACTCAAAGGTACACTAAATAAACAACCTAACAATCGCATTCACTCCTGTACGGCAAGTCAGAGTCTTTATGCGAGATGGAGCATCTAGAGAACACTCTTAAGTTCTACATTCCCTCCAGATAAATACAAGAAAATAGATCAGATTTAAAATGGTCAACCACCCCTTTTCCTCATCCTTTCATCATTGCTCCACAGATACTATCGAGGCCAATGTGGAGAATGCAGATGTAAACGTCCAGAATGCCACCCAGCAGCTCGCCCGTGCTGCTGACTATCAGGTAAGAGTGATAAGCAATGGAGAGAGATGTTAAAAAAAAAAGAGATTTCCCAATTTTAACCTGTGGGGAAATTTAAACAGAGCTAATGATCCTGTGACCTCCCTATCTAGGAAAAGCGAGACATGAAAGTTCACTCAATGACCTTATTGATCTAATATATTTTTTACATTTACAGTCAAACCTCGGTTTTCGAACGTCTCGGTTCTCATCCCATTCGGTTTTCAACCAAAAATGTCATATTTTTTATACCCCGGTATACAACCGAAATTTGGTTCTCAACCAAACTGAGTGCATCTGAATGCATCACTCGACTACCCTGTGCGTCCTTACACGTCACTTCCTTATATGTCACGTCTTCCTCATTGTCTCATTGTGACCGACGCATTAATATCGTTATTGTTTTATTTTTGTGAAAATGCTGACATATTTGGTTAAGATGTCCTGAATAGTATGATTTTATCACAAGCACAGGATGGTTTGAAACGTTAGTGTGCCCTGTGTTTGCCCAAAGACAGCTGGGATAGCTGCCAACACGCCCCGTGGCAGAAAGATAGAGATTTTTATGTACAGATGTTAATGTTGATGTTAAAAATTGGTGAAAATAAGTTTGTTTTTATAGAATTTTACACATGACCTGCTCTATTATTAAGTTTTTATCCGGTTTATGCGGTCAAATAGTTAAAAAGTTGTTTTCTAGACTTTGAACGGATTAAGATTTTTTACGTTCATTTTAATGGAAAATGCTGATTTGGTTTTCGAACAGGTTTCGGAAACGGATTATGGTTGAAAACTGAGGTATCACTATTATTATGTTGTCTTTCAAGCGGCGCTCTCGGAAGAAGATCTGCATCCTGATTATAATATTAGCCATCATCGCCATTGTTGTGGGACTCATCATCTGGGGTGCCACTAAGCAATGAGGGCCTCCTGTTTTGCACCCCTAGAAGGTCCTCACATCGTCTCCTGCTGCCAAGAAATGTTAAAAGCTCAACAGCCACTTTTTTTTTGGGTACGCACGTGCCAACTAGTAAGAGTCAATATGATAAGAGCTGTAGCAAAATTTCAGTCCCAAGTGATGACCTGGAATAGCACCCGGGTGCAGCGCGGACCTCCGCCAAGGCGAAATGAACATCAACATGGCGATGGTGTTCCACTCCAATCCTGTAGGTGGCGGTAATGAACAATGCCAAACACAGCAAACCTCTTATATTACATGATTACTGTATTTATGATTATGATGATTATTAGCTTCCAGCTAGCAAAACCTCCAAAATTCAGCATCTGACGGAATGAGTGCCATAAATAATTACCACAATCGTTTTTTTAATGTTGAAATTGGGTAGTATTGAGTTTCTGTTCAGTATTATTTTTTTCAATTGGTGTGTTATCAATATGCAAGTTTTGCTTTTTGAATTGAGCTAATGAAATCATTGACCTTTTCTAGTATATTCCAATCACCTGTAGTTAATGGCATGATTTGTCGGGGTTTCTAACACCCCCCCATAAATAAAATGATAATCATAATGAGATCCAAAATATAAAATGTATTTGTAGGATGCAATTTAGAACTGCAATAATGCACATATTTTGACAACATTGCCTCACTAACAGACCATTGTTACCTGTTCAAGCAAGATCTTAGATGAAGCTCTGGTGTGCCGATCCTCACAGTTGGTGCAATAATACCACAATACCTGGCCGATTCCAAAGCACTGTTGTAATATAAGCCTGTTTTTTAAAATAACAATTACAATGTGTGCTATTAAGTTAATACACTTATTTTCTAAATGTTTTTCAATATTATATAAAGTTAGACACTTTACATGAAATGAAGTTGAATTTTCTTGATATGAAGGATGTTAAAAGCATGTAGTAAATAAATATAGACTATTTTGTCTTGACTTTGACAATGAAGTCATCAAAGTATGGCGAGAAAACAGAATAGATCAAAATTGTTCGTTTTTTTGCTGCTTTCTGTAACTGACCATTGTGCTGCCTCCCTTGCGCTGAATTTAATAAATGTACCTTACCATGTTATAGCGATGACAGTGATTTTTCAAGTGGTGTGGAAATTAATTCAAGATGTTTACAAGAACACCAAGTGGAGAACATGCTCAGGTAATTTAAAAAAAACATATTTTTTTGCTGAATTTTGTTGTGAGTAATGGCTATACAGGTTTATTATACATTTGCTTCACAGACAGAACATCTTGATCTCAGATTTTATCAAAGTCATCAAAAATCAAACCATTGACTGATAGCAGGTGAGTGGATGGCCTTGGCTCCCTTAATTTTTTATTTAAAGGACAACCAACACAATTTTTTAATTTCCTGACATCAGAAAAACGTTATATAGCATCTAAAATACCCAAAACGCAGGCTGATATTTTTAGTCAAATGCAAAACACCAATAAAAATGACTTAAAGTGTGCTAAATCTTGTCTTGCCTTGCTGGAGAATCAAAACAATGGCTTCTTGTGACGCATCCAGTTATGAAATTAAATTTCTGTAAAGTAAATTTCTCCACTGCGAGACTAATAAAGGCAAATCCAATCCAATGAATATTTTTCAAATAGTTCTGAAGAGGAAAGCATAAATGTTTGCAATCGATTAAAGAAGTTCTTCCGGGTCATTTTGAGGCATCAAGACTGATGTGTAGCATCCCAGAAAATGGACAAGATGGCACCAGAGCTCCATTGCAAATGGGTTGATTTGTCTGCTTGGAATTTGTGTCAGCGAATATCAAATAGTAGTCTTGGTGCAACATATAATGATTCACCATTGCATTATTTATTTTCCTTCTAATTTCGCCATCAACACGAAGTTTTCAGACTAAAGTACCGCAAAATGCATTGTGAGTCATTTTCTCTGTCACGTGGGGATCGTAATCAACTCGAAAACAAGACTTCCTGAATATTCAGCGCGAGTCTAAAAACGTAAAATATAGCTATATGCAGTGGAATCTTTGTAAAATACGCTCAGTCGAAGTCATTTGAAGCGATTTTACAAATTATAGACAACTTGTCCGGAGGCGTCGGTTGTCCTTTAACACTTGTCATCAAACATTTGAACAATGCAAAAATGATTCAAAGCCATACAGAGAACTATCAATGTGGGCTACTAATGGAGCCGTGTGGAACACCATTTTTAGCTTGGCATGAGTTTACAAGGCAATTTATTCGGACGGATTATATTTGGCCTCTGTATTTTATGTCAAACTGAAACAACCACTTAAGTGTTCATGACCCTGGGTCAAAACGTGGCCCTGGAAATGAGCTGTTCTCTCTGGGGAATGACATTATGGCAACCGTGAGTCATTGCGGACTTGGCCAGCGACAAGGTGAAAATGACTGATTGCTGACACGCTTGAGGAAAATGTGACCTTGGCTGGGGGCAGAGGTATGGAATAGGCTTTGCACGCGTAGGTGCGAATACATCATCAGGAATGGAAGGAAGTGCGACAGGTGGTTCTTTTGGAATGTAGCAAGTTGCTGCTGATGGCGCATCATGATTTTCCGATGACGCAAGACATACAGGTACATTAAATTCAATTAAAGGTGCTCTAAACAAATCCACAACTTGCAAAAGACTTTTCACCTTGATTCATAAAGGCGCTTTCTTATAATAATAATAATACATTTTATTTCAAGCGCCTTTCAAAACACCCAAGGACACTTTACAATAAAAACAATAGAACACAGCACATAACAATAAAACCATAAGTAAAATGATAAATAATAAAATAGCAGAGAGAATTATACATTGAAAGCAATTTTAAACAAATGGGTTTTGAGATGAGCCTTGAAAATAGGGAGGGAGTCAATATTACGGATGTTGGGTGGGAGTGAATTCCAGAGTTTGGGAGCAGAGCGGCTGAAAGCTCTGCATCCCATCGTGGTGAGACGGGCAGAGGGCACATAGAGGTGAAGGGAGGATGAGGATCTGAGGGACCGAGAGGGAACAGAGATTTGAAGCAGGTCAGAAAGATAGGGAGGAGCAAGGTTATGGATGGCTTTGAAAGTAAACAGAAGTATTTTGAATTCGATACGATGTTTAACCGGTAGCCAGTGGAGTTGCTGGAGTACAGGGGTGATGTGGTGAAAGGAGGGGGTTTTGGTGATGATCCGGGCTGAAGAATTTTGGACGAGTTGGAGTTTATGGAGAAATTTCTGATTGACACCGAAGAGAAGTGCGTTGCAATAATCGATGCGGGAGGTGACAAGACTGTGGATAAGGATAGCAGCGGAGTGAGGGGTGAGCGAGGGACGGAGACGGTTAATATTACGGAGGTGGAAATAAGCAGACCGAGTAATGTTATTAATATGGGAGTGAAAGGAAAGTGAGCTATCGAGGATGACACCCAGACTCTTGACCTGAGGGGAGGGGGACACGGTAGAACTGTCAATGGTGAGGGAGAAACTGTTAGTTTTGTGGAGGGTGGATTTGGTACCGACAAGAAGAAGTTCAGTTTTTTCACTGTTGAGCTTGAGAAAGTTATGGGAAAGCCAGGATTTAATTTCTGAGAGGCAACAAGAGAGGGATGAAGGTGGAAGAGAAGCGTCGGGTTTGCTGGAGAGGTAGAGTTGGGTGTCATCCGCGAAGCAGTGAAAGTGAATGCCAAACTTACGGAAAATATTGCCAAGAGGAAGTAGGTAGATAATAAAGAGAAGTGGCCCCAGGACAGACCCTTGAGGCACACCAGAGGACACCGGAGAGGACCGTGAGGTGAACGAGTTGATTTGGATGAATTGTGCGCGATCAGAGAGATAGGAGTGAAACCAGCGGAGTGGGATGTGGGTGATGCCTAGGGTGGAAAGTCTGTCGAGAAGGATAGGGTGGGAAATGGTGTCAAAAGCTGAGGTCAGGTCAAGAAGAATGAGGATGGAGAGTGAACCGGCATCGGCTGCCATAAAAAGATCATTCGTGATTTTTATGAGAGCCGATTCAGTACTGTGGCGGGGGCGGAAACCAGACTGGAATTGTTCGTAGAGGTTATTGTGAGTGAGGTGTGAGTGAAGCTGGGAAACAACTGTCTTTTCAAGAATTTTGGCGATGAATGGAAGGTGGGAAATTGGACGTAGGTTATTGAAATCGTTTGGGTCTGAGCCAGGTTTTTTCAAGATTGGAGTGACAGCTGCGGTTTTGAGTGGGATAGGAACAATTCCAGTTGATAATGAGGAGTGAATAATAGTAGAAATAAATGGGAGAAGAGAGGGTAGGCATGACTTGATAAGGATAGTGGGGAGGGGGTCGAGTTGACAGGAGGAGTTCTTGGATTTAGTGATAATGTCTGAGATTATAGAGGGATGGGGGAGTGCAAAAGCGGAAAAAAGTTTGGAAGGAGTAGAAAGGCTGGGAGAAGGGGGGCGGACAGAGGACCCGAGGTGCTGATGGATTTTGTTGATCTTTTCGCTAAAAAACATCAGCAGAGTGTTGCATGTCTCAGAGGAATAAAAGTGTGAGGGGAGAGAAATAGGAGATTGTGTGATTTTGTGATAGAGGGAAAAGAGGGCCCGTGAGTTACCAGAATTTGAATCAATGAGTCCAGAGTAATAAAGCGATTTTGCGCGTGAGATAGAGTCCTTATAAAGGGTAAGGTGAGTTGCATACATGTCCTTGTGGATAGTGAGCCCGGACTTTCTGTAAAGTCTTTCAAGTTGGCGAGTCTTTGTCTTGATGGAGCGGAGATGGGGGGTGAACCAGGGTGCAGGTCGGGTAAATTGAACAGACCGGGACTTTACAGGAGCAAGGGCGTTGAGGGTGTTCGTGAGGTCCGCGTTGTACCGGGAGACAAGTTCATCAGGAGAAGAGTTGTGGTCCAGAGTCAGGGTGGCAATCATATTAATCAATTATACATTGGTAAGTATTTTTTTTTAAGGTAAGTTGTATTTTCAGTGAATTTGTCCTAATTGTTTTTGTCATTTTTCCCCATGGCAAACATGAAATGTAATAATTCCAGCAAGACCTATGTGACCATAGTGCTACGCTCTCCATCATGATTCAACCTCATCGGGTGAGTAGTTTGACTTTATTTTAGTTTTCATTTTACAGTGGTTCATGTTCAATTTAGCAATTCAGGATGTTAGTTACTCGAAGTGACATAGTTGGACACGACTTTTTTGGTTCTTTTGACTTTTGTCTATGTAGACATTAGTGAGAAATAATATGCTAAGTCTATTCTCTGTCTTTTTTGTAATACAGTACAATAGCTATCTGGCTGGCTGGCTAGCTATTAGCTATCGACTGGCTTGCTAGCTAGCTTTCTATCTATTTGAGTTACATATTATTGTTATTATTAGCTATCTATTAGCTAGCTAGTTTTCTATCTGAGTTACTTCCGGTTTGAGTGAATGGAAAAACGTATCCTGTGACTGTAAAATGACCTTGAGAGTTTTGAAAGGTGCTTATAAATGAAATTTATTATGTATTATTATTACTGTGTGTCTTTCAGCCACACTGTAACATTTGGATGAAGTACCACTTTCCAAAACCTCCCTATCAAATTTAGTGCACCTAAAAAAAATAAGAATAATAAAGCCCAAAATATCCTGTCACTGTAAAGTGTCCTTGAGAGTTTTGAAAGGCGCTTATAAATGAAATGAAATGTATTATTATACTATATATCAATGAGTGCATTTCAAAATGAAAGTGGTACAGTATTATGAAGCGCTGTTTGTCGGTATTTGATGAATCATTGATGATGTCTGCGACTCCACCCGTTGACTTGGCTGCCACGGTGAGGACGATTCACCTTTTGCCGTGTAAGCGTGAAAAAGGAAAATGATTGCTGTTTATTTCTATGATGAATGCAAGCTAAACATTGCACGGTTGAAGTCATTTAAGTAATTGAGGTGACCACATTTTTATTCTCGTCAATACATCTCTTCTGTGTTCTTGTTTTCTTGAAATATGAATGGAGTTTAATGTACCCTATGCAAAATGTTATGGTTGGTTATAAAGAGTTTGATAGTTATATATACGTGAGTGACTTTTAGTCAAGATGTGCAAAAACCTGCAGGTGAGTATTCCTCCCAGCAGAGGGCAGTAGTTCACCAGCAAAATGACGTTCTTAAAGGCTTTGCTGCAATGCTTTACCTATAAGTCAAGTACAGTATCTTAAATACTCTCCAAAAAAGACAAATATTAATCAGTGGGGTGTTTTTTTCCACATACAATATGTTTCTTAATATTTCTATGTCGTCTGTTTGTGTGTGTTGCCACCATTAGCGATTAGCTCAATTATAAATACGACAATATCAATGCTAGCTGCTTGAGCATTTCTTCGCTAGCATTAGGCTAATACTTGAGTGTCACATGATGACACTTCCTTTTTCAAAATACACTTGGAAGCTTATGAGGCTAGTCTAGTCTGTCCATTTTCTTTCATAACAGTTGTAATGGTGTATTGAAAAGAAAATATACATAGCATATTAGCATCCCATTAGGGCCCATATGTCAAACTCCAGTCATCATGGCCATTATCTTACATGTTTTCCCCATCTCTTCCTGCTGCAACACACCTGCTCGAAATGATCAGAATGTTTATCGGGCTCCTGCAGAGTTCGCTGATTAGCAATACATACGGGAAATCGGCATTTGATGACTGGAGTTTGACATTTGCGCATCAGTCTTCCAATGAATCATAGGTGTATTCCTTTGAATGTTCTTGTACATGCATCCTCGGAATTCTTCACGGCAGCCCAGGAATGCCAACTTTGACTTAAAAAAATATTTTCACTGTCATGTCCTCATTCCCCCCCCCTTGAAGAAATATTTGCTCATAAATAACGATGAGCTACGGCTGGCAGTGGCGGCGTGTACACAAAGTTTGTCATTTATGGGTAGCACTGGACTCCAGAAGCTTTGTGGCTTGTCCCTTTGCGCTTCAGAGACTTCGGCTCATCTTATTTGGGCAAATATTGATGTTTTCCTCAATAGGAAGTAGCCCGCTAGGTAAGCGACGTGTGTGACGGAATGTTCAAGCCACTTCACAGTGACACTTTGGAGCCAAAATACACCTGTGTGTACTTACATCACAGAACATCAGTCCGTTTAGAGGGCATCAAAGCTTGTGTACATGGATATGTTCTTTATTTTATTTATTCATTAACCGGTGAACTCTTTTTCAAAGAATATATGCAGCAAGTTCTGGGAAACGAGCCGTAAACCTCCACTGTACACACCATTCAAGTTTTACTATACCGGTAGTAGTCTTATTTGATTGATTCAAAACCGATGCCAAATTCTCCATTTGGGAAAATGTTGGGGCTATCCTGTAGCTTTGGACCCCAACTGCTCACTTTTGACTCTCGCTGCCAAGATGGCAAAGTTTCATTTTTACTGGGCTGGCATTGAATGAATTAGAGTAGTTTGTAGTCTGACATCCAAACCTTCATGCTACAATCTAGAACAAAAGAGCCTAACAAGCTCCTCCTGTTTGAAAACAGAAGGCCAGTGTTCTGGATCGATAATCTACTTTTGCCCCTATAATCTCCTTCATTTCGCCCCCCTACCTATTATCCTTGATTTTGTGTTAACGACTTTGAGCCCACACATGTTCACTGGTTTCTTTTACGGGGCGCCAAAAGGTGAAAGTCGTCTTCAAACAAACGCTTCGAAAGTTTAAATATCATCTGGGTTAAAACGGCCTTTGTATGTTTGCAGAAAATGTCGTAACCATGGAAGGAGAATTGCGGGGAGACCGACGCGACCTCACGTGATTCCGCTCATGTCGTAACCTTTGTGACCGACCTTCGCCGTTGGTGGGAAAAGAACGATGGTGATGCCTCCAAGGTGGCCGTGTTGTTCCTGCGAAGGGGGAAAAAAAAATACAATAAAAAGGATGCGGTCAGACCACACATACAGGTACGCTCATACACGCACACACCAAATTTTAGCTTTTGTTATTGTGTTGAGTTCTTCTCAACCTGTCCCCATAATTATTCCATCGAGTTATATTTTGAAAAGGTAAATGGACCCACCCTCAACCCTCAGAATCAATAAATTGTCACACATTGTTACACACGTTTGTTTCCACACACCATCATCAGCTGTACAAAATACAATACATACATACTGATTTATATAGCACCTAAACTATAACAAAGCGCGAACATGGACACAAGGCAAATGCTGTCCCCTCGTGGAAGGTAAAAATCATTGCAAGAGGTCTGACCAGCGCTTTATTGGCACCCCCCCAATGAAGACCCAAAACCCGAACAAATTCGTGAATGGCAGTGTATGAGGTAAGGTAGCATTTAGAGCTGCTGGCCTTTTAAGTCCAAGGTGGGGGAGGTTGGATTATTTGCATTGATTGAAGGCAGTTTGACGTCCCAAGTGGACAAAGCTAACAGGACGTACTGGCCAAAGAGCGCCCTGGAATGCACGGGACGGCCCGTTTGGGTCAGAGGCTAAGAGGGGGGAGGGCCAGAGGTTGGCGAAGATCCGCTGGGCAAACAGGACGCTGGAAGGCAGGGTGAGGAAGCAGCGTTTACTCGCAGCAGTGTGAGATGTTCGTCACACCAGCTGGAAGCTCAGACGACATTCCCCCTGCCCCCCGTCCTTTCTCAGGCAGGCGTGTGCCGTCAGGATGCGGAAGGACCTCGGGTACATTAGGAAATGGAAAATAAGCAATGGAATTTTAGTTGAAGTAGTTAAACAGTACAAGTACTTACAATATTTCTCAGAAATTGAGTATGTAGATGCTTTTCAGCATTTATCCGCATTATGAAGTGATGTCAGGGTGGAATTGAACTGACGTTGGCCATGGGAGATAGTTGTACATCTGCTTGGGAATGAGTTTCAAGTGTTTCGTGAACCGGTTTTAGACACACTAGTTCACATAGCTGGTGGAAAACGTTCACTGCAAGATAGCGTTATTGGGAAAAGTTTGGGAAAAGTTATCCTTCTATCCAGGTGTTGAACAGAATAAGTTATTTTAATCTTGTAGACAGCAGGGACATGTGAGGTCCGTTGAGGAGAGTCAGAGAGGAAAGGGAGTGAAAGATAGACGCACTTGGAGCGCATTTATATAAGACGGACAGGATGTGACGTAATAGGATGTGACATCATGTAAAGGCAGGCAGGATATGACGTATCAGGAAGAAAAACAAAACGATGCAAAAAGATGTTTAAAGATGTTCGTATAGCGAATTACCCCAACACCATCCATTTATCTATTTATTTATTAATGTACTTATTTTGATTCATCTTTATGTATTAATTTTAATGTATTTTTAGATTTATTTTTACTATTTTTTGATTCATTCTTTTTTTTTGTTATTTTATTTATTAATTTATTTATTTTTTATTTTTTTTACTTTTACTTTTTTATTTTTATTTTTATTTTTAATTTTTTTTATTTTTTTTATTTAGTTATAATTCTATTTATATTTGTTTGTTTGTTCATTATTTATTTTTATTTATTTAGTTATTTGTTTATTTATTTTTATGCGCAATACACTTTGAATCCACTAACCCGCATCCGCCCACTGAGAGAAAATGATACATTTTGGTCCCTCACCAATCATTTAAAAAATAAATACCTAAAAAGTTCAATACGTTACTCCAAATTAAAAAAAAAACATTCATGTATTTTTTTCACTCATATTTATTTTGAAAACAATACTTAATGTACTTACAGTAATCATTAAACAAATTTGTACAGGGGTATTTTATTTTTTTCCCCGCCCACAATCAAATAATTACCAAAAGGTGGTAGGTTGGATTTGATGAATGCATAGCATTTATGCAAACATGACTTTTGGTAAAGATTAGTGAGTGTTTGTATTTATATTTTTCCAGTAAAATAAAAAAAGGGTCAGTTTTAGTAGGAACTGCTTCGATGCCATTTGTGTTTTTTTTCACTTATGCAGTTTTTGTCCTGTGACCTGTTCAGTTTGACCCTCAGTTCTAAATCTTGTCACCACATCAAACAAAGCTCTTAATATAGACTCTTCTTTTTAAGGTGGCCTTAATATATCCTGATTCTATTTACCGGACTAACATGCCTTTCGTTTAGCAACACAAACTTTCACACATTCTTGACTGGCTTTCACGGAAAAAAAAAAACCTTGAAGGTTAATAAATTGGCTCGAACGTTGTCTTATCTCCATTTTGATGTTTTGCCCCTTTGAGCACTGCGCAAGACGAACTTTTGGAACGTTTATTTTTTTCAGTCACATTGGCCTTGGCAGAGGTATGCAGCGCCTTGCGCGAATGTGAATAGAGTGGTTTAAGTGTTATATTATGTCGGATTCTACCTTCTGTTCGATTCAGTCAAGAAACCAAACATATATTCTTTCCCATCGGACCCCTCCCAAAAAAAGCCACAAACACCCGCCAACATGTTTTTTTGTCTGCACCGGGAAAAAAAATGCTATCAAGTAGTAAAATTAATTTATTAGCCAGTGTACCTGATAGAGCTAACTATATCTTGTCACCAATAGTCCTGCTAAAACGTATTAAGAAGCGCCATTTTGGACACCTTTTGGACATTTGTGTGATGTGGAAACGCTAAAGAACGCTTTTGAAAGATAGCTAATAATAATACATTTCATTTCTAAGCACCTTTCAAAACTCTCAAGGTCACTTTACAGTCACAGGATAAGTTTTGCAGTGGGTGAGCAGCGGCAGCCACACGCGCCAGCGTTCACTCAACCCGGAAGTAACTCGAATAGATAGAAAACTAGCTACCTAGCTAATAGATAGCTCATAATAAATACAATAATACGTAACTCAAATAAATAGAAAGCTAGCTAGCTAATAGATAGCTAATAATAATAAGAATTCTACATAACTCATATAGATAGAAAGCTAGCTAGCTAGCCAATAGATAGCTAACAACACTACATTTCATCCACAAACTAGTAGACACTGACCTAGGTGGCCGTTGATGTCAAAACAGGTAAACGCCCCCTTTTAAGTAAGCCCAACGAGTAATTGTATGCTAGCTATGTGTGAATACCAATAACTGGTATCGAACCTGGACAATACGGCCTTAGTGGTTTCAAACATGCCCCTTTATTGTCTGATGATGCCATAAAACAGCATAGCAGCACATTTCTGTTTGATAAGGCTAAATGGAACTCCTCTCGTTGCCTCTACATAGTTCCACGGTGGTACGAGATGGAGCCACAGCAGTATTTATGTTAGGCGATTCCCTTGAAAAAAAATCTGCCAAACAGGTAGTTTCGAAAACATGTCACAGGCAATATTTATACTACTTTGGTAGAAAACTGGGCCTTATGTAATGCATCATGAAAAAAAAGTCAGCGTCATGATCTTGGACAGCGTGATGGTTTTCGGTTCTGTCGACAGACAGTTCACATCATAGTCGTGGAATAGGAAATGTTTCGTCGCCAGAATCTGGAAATTAGGAATCGTTAACATGCTAACACGCTATTCGTCCAGTCAGATGTTTTTGTCTGGCGCAAATGTTGCATTGACTGACCAGTCTTTCCATCCTTCCGTTGATGATATTCTGGAATACTGTTGCCAACTACAGTAGACATTTTGCAGTTTTGATTATATAATTAACTAATCCACTGCCAGACGCTGTGCCAAAATATGTCCACTCCAGTGCCAGGGTTTTTGTCATTTTCACTCAAATTCCAGGACCCACAGAATATTGACTTTTAGGACTATATAAACATTCAATTTAGCGTAAGAAACCTTAGACACTCTTCTTTCATCAGAAAAGAGTTAATTCCTAAGTTATATGGGTCTGGAGTTACCTGAGCTTGAAATGGGGGCGGCTGTCCAAAATACAATACAGTACATATACTTATATAGCACTTTAACAACAGCTGAAGCTGGAACAAAGTGCTAAGACGGACAAAATACAAATACTGCCCCATTGTGGGAGGGAAAAAAAACATGGCCAGAGGTCTGACCAGCGCTTTATCGGCACCCCTTCCAAGAAAAGCCAAAACCCGAACAAATTCGGGAATGGCAGTGAATGAATTAAAAAAAAGCGACAGCGGGACATCGGCCCTCAATCGTTTACCTGTGACTCGCCCTTTTTTTCCTCGTTGATGAGAGGCCATGTTGTTCACGTGGCACTCGCTCAAACCGGTCTGAACTGCCCTTCGCTAAGGGCACGGGGCATCAAACGATATTTTTAATCAAGCGGTCAAGAAAGCTATTGCACAAACATTCTAAAGTAGCTTAGGTCAACAGAGTGGCAGAGCCCCTGTTCTGTTCGTCGGAATGGCGGAACGCGGCGTCAAACAGGCCCTTCTTTGTGTCGGCGTCCAGCGGCCTCACGCCACAGCGCAGCGCTCAGGAATCCTGTTTGTTTTCTTTCAAATTTCTCAGCCCCGTCCTTTCGCTTAGCAGCGCGTTTTTAAGGCGCGCATCTGTGTTTGCGTCCTCAGCGCAGCAACAGTGCGGCTCATTGAGCGTTTGCTCATTTGGAGGGCGAGGGCTACAAAGTTGACAAGCTTTTAAAGTGGCGCATGCAAGACCGCCTTCCGTGGACGTTTTAGTTTTATGTACATCTCGGGCCCACTTGCAGCTTGTTTATATGGACACTAACACACGACAAAAAAGCAAATACGACCAAGATTAAAAATCGAGGCTAAATTTCTATGCGACTTTTTCAGGTTACTTTGTCTGTTATGGTATTTCATCTTATGCGAGAATCTTAAAGCTTTTTCCCCCTCATAAAATCATCTGTAGAAGTGTCGTAAAGACAGTTTTTGATGTCGCCAAACGAAATCAAGCGCCGTCCTTGAATCTCATGTTTTGAGATGCGTATAAACTTGAACAGTTAGGGGCATCATATGGAGATAGAAAATATGTTTATTGAAGATATATGTCCATAATAATGACTTCTTCTCCATATACAGTGATACCTTGGCTTACGAACTTAATTGGTTCCCAGAAAGTGTGTGTTAGGGGCGAAAAGTGTCTTCCAAAATTAATTTCCCATAGGAAACCATTAAAATGAGTATAATCTGTTCCCAGGTCCCCATTAAACATAATTTTCAACTAAATAATCCTTAAAACTACACACGATATACCTTTTTTTATGTATAATAAATGTGCTATGGTATTGTAATTCAAGAAATAAACTGCACTGTATAATAAAGTCGTTTCATTGACCATTGTCATGGTCGTTGTTGGCTTGATGGAATGGATAGCTTTTTGCATAAAGTGTCTCAAGGAGCTCTTAGAAGTTGTGATATTGCAACAGCAACTGATGCAGGCAGAAACACTAGAAACGTCATTAATATCTGGTTCCCTTGTATGTTCTCTTCAAATTGTACATATCGCTTGTGGTTATTTGTGGAGCCTGATTCATGCGGTATTTTAACCTTGTAGTCTACGCTCTGCCTTTGAACTATCAAAGTTGAAACGAGTCCAAATTTCTCTGTTTTCTATCCATTTTCTCACCATCTCACTTTGTTTTTTTTTCACTTTTGTTTTTTGTTTCAAGCTCTGTCGTCTTCCTTTTGTGTGTGTTTCTGTTCCTGTAACACCCCCCCACCGCCGCGCTCGCTGCTGCGTGTCCCCTCCTTCCTCTACCACGGATCTTGACCAATCACATGCGGCTTTAACCGAAGACTGGGGGCGGGGAATAGAGGGAAAAAAATCCGGCTCCCATTTCAGGAGCTCCATGAACCGGCTTGTTTATGAACAACACATCACTCATTGTGGCGCTCTGTGTGTTTCCCGAAAAATAGTTCGTATCCCAAGATTATATTCTTGCGAATTTAACGTTCGTAAGGCGAAAAGTTCGTTAGCTAAAGCGTTCGTAAGCCGAGGTATCACTGTACTCACATTTTTTTTTACTGACTCGGCGTAAAACCAAGCTACTACGTAACAGAGGTTGGAAAGAATTCCACATCCAGGAACTTGGTTGGATACTGAGCCTTAATTTATGGGCCACTCTCGTATTATTATTTTTGGGCCACTTAAAATGATCATTAAACCTTGGTGCTATGTTCTAGTCGCATTTAATGACGCAGGCAAAAAGTAAATAAGAAAATCCTCTATGTTACACAAACTTTATCGAGTCCGCGTAAAATTTTATGTAATCTATTTGGTAACGTGGTGTAAAATCTAATTCCGATGAATTGAACGCAACGTTCTTATTCTGTGGTTTGAATAGCAATTTGTGCCATCTAGTGGACGGACATGTAATTAGTCAATTATTCAGCTTTTTCGCAATACTGACATGGATGGGAGGATGGATATATGTTGTATTTTTGTCTTTGTTAACCCCCCGCCCCCTCCAGTAACAATGTGAGTCATTCGGTGTGATTTGTGTTCCAAAATCCCCCTTGGCTACATTTTGAGTAAATCGGCTTTTTGGATAATTTCCTAAAGCTCACTAACACCATTGTTGCTGACTGGACAAGGTCCTCAGACTTTATTGTTCAATGCGCGATGCACATAACTGCACCACAATGTTCGGCCAATCACCATCACACCTCTGTCATAGTTCCTTAAACATATATAAAGAACAATGAGACAACATTTCCAGAAGTTACCTCATCCATCCATGACTCTTGCGCATATTTTTGAGATGAGTGACGCCTCTGACAGCATAGTAACAACAGTCAAACAAGCACGTTTATTTAACTATAATATGCATGTTAAAGAATATAGAATGGCTGTAAGGGTTTCTTTATTATTATTTTTTTATGTTTTAATTTTGTATTTTAAAATTGTAATTTTTTTTAATTGTCTTTTTTTAAGTTTACATTTTTTACATTTTGGATTTATATTTTTAATATTTTATTTATTTGTTATTTTTTATGTATTTTATTTTTATATCTACATTGTTTTCAATGTTTAGTTTTTATTTTTTAATTAGTGATTTTTAAGGTTTAATTTTTTAATTTTGTATTTTGTATTTTTTATTTTATTTTGTATTTAATTGTGTATTTTTTTTATTTTTTGTTAAATTTTTAATATTTTATTTATTTGTTATTTTTTAATGTATTTTATTTAAATATATAAATTATTTTCAATTTTTTTTTATTAGTAATTTTTAAGTCGTATTTTGTATTTTTTTACATTTTTTTTTATTTTTTCAGAAATGGATATTGCAATGACCCCTGCAATTTTAAAATATCTATTATTTTTACACAACAAACAAAATGGTGCTTATTATTGTCACTTTGAAAGTCCCGGAAAAATCCGTATAAATGAAAGTTGCATGATATTTGTGCTGTTTAATTTCACTTGATCAATACACATTGCTGAACCGATCAGTGTTGTAAACATTGTGTGTTGGTAAGCGTTGGCTCATGCACCTAAAAAAGAAAAAAAAAGGCCAGCACAAAGTTTATGAAAATATCCCAAAACAACAACAGTCACACCATGTCCGTGTGTCCATCTCGTGTGTGACACTTAAATATTTCTTTCCTTTGCGTGACATGTTTCTAACCCTTCACCGCTCCATTTCCAGTAAGCTGAGGAAATGCCTTCTCTGGGCCCGGCCCAGTAAAATGCCACATATAAAGTCGTCCCCTTTTCCAATTGGGCCGCGGTGAAAAGCAACCCCTCGTGTCCCGAACGTCCACCACCTGCATAAACACGGGCAAGCCGAAGAACGCTGAATGGCCGCCCTGCCAGGCACAATAAAGCAAACATACCTGGGAACGCTTGCCGTGAAAAAGAACGCGAATACGTTTGACCGCAAAAGGCGTTCGCACAAGAGACGCTTTTTCAATTTGGATGGTCAACTCCACTCAAAAGTCGGTGTGAAAAGTCGATTAGGCTATTAGAGCTGTCAAAACTTTGGGAGTAACACAATACAAGATCAGTGCGTGTCAACGTGCTCGAAGGGTAATTTTATGCTTTCGAAATCCAATGACCTTGAAATTTTAGCACCTGACATTAGAACAAAATACTAAGTATAAATCGAGCAATTTCAGTTCCCGACTATGTATTAACTCATTCACTGCAAGCCAAATTGTATGGCACACTCACTGCTGGCTATGATATGCGACGTACACAATAGCATTATTTGTAACAATGTACATCGGTATCTGTACTTACAAACGTCTCTTCATACGTAAGTTGCAAAATGCCTCAGCAGGAAAATATTGCTTACTCGCTTCTGAAATAAATTTTAAAAAGGTATAAATACAGTTGGGCTTCTACTCGCATCTCCGGGTTTCCTGAACGCATCATTCTTTTAGCTGCTCTGCCATTGGCTATTACCTAGCATCTTCCTAGCATCCGATTGGATAGCGATGGACAGTGTCTAAGTAGCTATGTATGTATAACATGTATTTGTTACATATTCTGATATTTTACATTAGAAAACTTATAATTGAGTTTTCGGGGGTGCTTGTAACGGATTAGCCAATTCATATGGAAAACGCGTCTCAACGTACAACATTTTCGACAGAAGAAATTTCTTCCAGTACCAATTAATTTCACAAGTACAGGTACTGCTTTTCAGATGAGGAAAAGTAGATTCCTCTACATTCACAATCGCGTGTTTTTGTAATATACCGTATTTTCCGGTGTTTTCTAAATACAGTAAAGTCTCGTTATATTGATATCGGATATATCGATAGTCCCGGTTATATCGATACTATTTCTATGCACGCACGGAGAAAATTACATGCAAACAGGGTCGGAGATATCGATAGTCCCGGTTATATCGATATTTTTTCGGACTCCCTTGAATATCGATATAACGAGACTTTACTGTATAAGGCACACCCACATTGTAAGGCGCTACAGTGGAGGCTGGGGTTAGGCACAACTTCTTCTACTGGGGGTAAATGGAGTTAATGGCTGCTAGTTGCAAGACATATTGTGGCTCAATGTGACTTCACATATAAGGCGCACCTTCGTATAAGACGCAGGGTCATCTTTGGAAGAAAATCAAGGCTTTTTGGTGCACCTTGTACACCGGAAAATACAGTGTACAACATTGGGACCGTCATCCCAGGAGCTTGTTTTAAGATTTTTATTTTGTTTTGTTTTATGTAGTTTACCCCTTCCATGCACCCTGTTACCTGATAACACTATATGCTGTCCACCGCAGTAACCGCTGTCTTCGAAGGGGTTAAATGAATTTAAATTACGTTAGCGTCTATCCGTCGTGCGTAACTGCCGTCCTTGGTGCTCCCGACGCCAATGTCTAGGATTCTAAATTGACTGCAGACTTAGAAAAAAAATAATAGGGTCGAATTTTGACACATGAGTGAGGAAAAGCAGTTCGGAAACTTGGCTAGTGTCAATTATTTAAGTGTACAAGTGTGAGAACAGGTCCACCGGAGAAGAGTATGTATGCTATGGCAGAACACTTCGCGGTTCAAACAGCCGCACAAGGCCTCGTATTCATATAGTGTCACACAACACCTCGGCGTTGCGTAACCCTCGCGCCGTACTTCTTTTCAGTCATTGTATACCATGAATGTGATATTTTGGATACTGGTGACTTTGGCTCCAGGAACTGAAGTTCTCCAAATGCGGATGTATGAGGTGCAGCTGGTTGCTTCATGTCTCTTGGCAGAGACTGTTTTTACCGTAGCAGTTAAACCGTAGCTTGAGCTATATGGCAAAGATGGAGAATTTATACAATATCCGGAGGTTTTAAATGCAGGTATGTCCAGCTCGGAGCCTGGACGGGGCGCTTTCTATATTTGAATCAGGTGTGTTGCAGTCAAGGGGAGATGGAAAACATGCAGGGCCGTGTTTGGACAGCCATATTTGAACTTTATTAGCTCACTGGAGCTAGCGTTGAAGCTAGCAGGCCTCAATTTGTCTGTGATGGTATCCAATAGAACACTTCAAATTTCTATTCCCTCTCGTTCCCTCAGATCCTCTTCCTCCCTCTACCTCTGTATGCCCCCCTCTGCCCTTCTCAGCACGATGGGGGACAGGGCTTTCAGCTGCTCTGCCCCCAAACTCTGGACCTCACTTCCTCCCAACATTCGTAACCTCGATTCTCTTCCCACCTCCATCTGAAAACCCACCTATTTAAAATCGCATTTTCTGTGTCTTTTTCTTGTTTCAATTTATAACTGTATTTTATTTATTGTATTCTATTTGTGATTGTATTTATTTATTATAGTAACTATGCTTGTCTGTGACTGTAAAGTGTCCTTGAGAGCTTTGAAAGGCCCTTAAAATGAAATGTATTATGATTATTACTTCTAACGCCTTTATGGGTATGCGGTTAGTGGTTGACCCTAAGTGCTCTGTACGTCACCCAAAAATTTGGGCTAAATGTTATTCCCCTTCGTTAACCATCATCTAGCAAAGCGAGTTTAGCAGATTTTCGATATTTTACAAATCTAAGAGTTGCGGTGATAATCCAAATTAAGATTGTTTGTCCTTGGTGGAGGTCTGCGGTGCGCATACATCGCCAAATGGACAAAATGGGTCACCCGCCGCTCGTTTACCACCTCAGTCCGACATATTAGCTCATGTTGTGAGCACCCTCCAGGTCGGAAATGCGTGTGAAACTTTTGACAGCGAGATGAGCGACGGCGCCGTCCTGCGTCATCACTTCCTCTTCACCTAGCCGAGGAATCCGCCATTACCCGCCCCCCCCCCGTCTCGTTCCATGTTGTTGCGAAGACCGCCGTGATGGCTGTATTATTTAGAGACGTGCGTTCGTGCCCCCAAAACGACCCGCCGTGACCTTGTCCGGCTAGCTGACGCAGGCACGGACGAACGAGGGCGTTAGCTTGGTCGGCACGAAGTGGTGGTTCAGGTTGAGCGTTTCGTGTTTGGCCTTGTAGCTCACACTTACATGAGGGAAAAGCCCAGACAGGGAGGGGTCCTTTTGTAGGCACGATGCAGGCTGGGGGAAAGAAAAAGAAAAAAAGTCGTACTGTTTCTGGAACCAATTATAACATTGCATGGGAACGCTGGTCAGGTGGTTACGGTTTGATTCAGTGTACAAATACATACGAATGACTTCCATGACAATTAACTCATTCGCCGCCATTCACACATTTATTCGGGAATTGGAAATATGACGTAGAGCGCCATTCCCGAATTTGTTCGGGTTTTGTTTTCTCTTTCTATGGTGCCGATAAAACGCTGGCCAGACCTCCCCTCAATGTTTTTCCCATCCACAAGGGGGTAGCATTTCCCTTTTGTCCATGTTAGCGCGTTGTTCCAGCTTCAGCTGTTGTTAAAGCGCGATATCAACCAATATGTATGTTTTGCATTGTATTTTGTACAGCCGCCCCCATTTCAAGCTCGTATAACTCGAGATCCATCTAATTTAGGAATTAACTTTTTTTTCTGATGAAAGAACATAGTCTAAGGTTTCTTACGCTGCATTGAATGTTTATGAAGTCCTAAGAGTCAATTGGATTGGATTCATCTTTATTAGTCTCGCAAATTTACATTTCATAGCAGCAAAGTTATGTAAGGAAGATGAAAGGAATGAAAGAAGTAGAAAAACAAAATCCAAGATATAAAATATTCTGTGGGTCCAGCAATTTGAGTGACAATGACAAAAACCCTGTCACTGAAGTGGACACATTTTTGCCTATCTGGCAGTGAATTATTTAATTACAACAACAAAAAATATTGAAACATTCTATTCTAGCCTCTCCCTAAAAAAAAAATCTGAATTTTACAATACAGAAAAAAAATATTGGATAATATTCTGACCAAGTTTTCATAAAATAAATAAATAAATCTTCAGAAAAGAGGTCATCCGGTCACTTTCCATTCCTTCTCGCCATGGCAATCGGGCAACGTAATTGTAAGCTTCAGAGCAACGTCGGACCTTGGATGTGAAAATCTAAACATTGTAACCTTGAAGTGTACCCTTGCCCATCTTTGGCAGGATCTCATAATAACACATCCTGACTTGCGGTCGTAACTTCCTCTGTACGCAGCTCGGGTCAAATCGCACACAAACTAGCTTGTCAGTAATTAGCACGTCCACTTTGAGGTCGACGCGAACGGCAATTTGGCCCTACGCCGCTGCTTTGAGCGCTAACGCTCAATGCGGGCTAACAGGACATGAAAGTTGGGATTTGCCATTTGATATTTGAAGAATGTTAAGGTGAAAGCGTTGGCACATGATTGACAGAAAACACCTGCAAGAAAACATCAGATTTTAGCGTCAACATTGACTTTGGAAGCGGCTTAGACAAAAGGAGTGACGAGTGATTAAAGGCCGTGTTTTCATCCAAGGCGCTTACAGGAAGCTAATTAGGCCCAACTATGCTGTTGTGCGCCAGGCTAATAGAGGAGGGGGGACCGGGGAGGGGACTGACTCGACGTTCCTGCTGGGAAGCAGCCGCCTCAAAAAGCAGGAATATGTATTTTCTTCAAACGGCGGCGCGCTAGGATGTGGTTGGGATGGCCGCAAGCTGAGTAAATTTGCTGCCTCTGCCAAGGCTGAGAACCGGCGGCCTAGTCGATTCGCTTTGAAACGCTCGGATAAGTCTGATCTGCAAATATTCGCCACGTATTTTGCGGTACTCGGTCTGGCACTGGGGGCAAAATGTGTTCAAAGTACCACCGCCAAGGCCAGACAATCTGAATTCGGATCAGCGGTAAAATAGTTCTACGTCTCCTGTTGTTTGTTGACTTCTATTTAAAATCGAAGAGAAATTAAGAAAAAAAAGCATTTTAAAATCTTGTTTATGAAGTCAAAGCTGGTTTTGGAACGCGGTTCTCACTGGTTACCAGTTCGGACTGGTTGTCCACCATTGCCAGATTGTCTGTACAGTCAACCAAACACCATTGACTGCTTTCGATAATTCCCTGAAAAATGTTCCCTAAATGCTTTCTCAACAATCTCAGTAACATGTGATGCAATGGATTAAGAAAAAAATAAAATAAAATTATCAACTAAAAAAAGAGACCATCAAAGCATCCTTTTCACCAGTGGATCAGGGACATCATGCTGAAATAAGCACGCCTGCTACAAGCTAAATGTTTAAAGCAAACACGAAGCTGTAGCATCCATTGACCAAAAGAGATCGTCTCACATCTCCTGTCCTCCGTAAATACGCTTCAATTCCAAGCTGCGACAGTTCCACATACGCATATAAATATGTGGCTTCAACTTGACAGCGCTGAAAAAAAATGTAGCGTATGTGACGTCTGGAGCAGACAGCAGGCCCGACATGTGAATTCCCCCATTTTATTGTTGACTTTAACTCTGTCTCTCCTTCCCACATACTGTACAAAGGTATTACTTTAAATATACAGTAAAAATATGTGAGGGAAAAAAAATCCAAAACTTGAAGTAGACCACAGTATTTCTATTTCCAAGAGATGTCTTCCCTGAAGGGAATGTGTCGAACACTTGGGAGATTACAGCACATCTGCGCCTGGCGACGTGGGTGGGATCGACCCTTGACTATATTTAGAAAAACCCACTCGGGGTCACCGACAAAAACCGACCTCGCTTTTTGCACGTTGGAAATTCGAAAACAGTGGGATGCTCCGACGGTTTTGTGACCGTGTGAGGTCCGGAAGAGGAAGTAAAGCCTGCGTTTCACACGCCGTCCAACTTGCGAAAACACGGATCGAGACCACCTGACTGACGTGCGCGTAGCAGCTGAGGCGTTATTTTGAAAGTGGAAGCGATTGTCGTCCCGTTGTCTGCAGTGCGAATACGAAAGCAGAAGTTTCCAGCTGGGAGGGCGGGGGGGCTTAGTAGCTAATCCCCCCATCATGTTATGGCTACTTGTGTTGCCATGACCTTCTGCGTGCATCTGTTGCGACTGTCCACCTGTGCGCTGGCTCCACGGGGTGTCACGTTTTATCTCGGGTTGTTCCTTATTAATGATTGCTCATTGAAGCGAAAACACAAAAACAGTAGTTTTTGGTGTGTTTTTTTTTTTTTGGGCAGTTTGGTGATTAGCGAACCGCGATCTAATAAGGTTTTACTGGGTTCATTAACAATGTAAAGGGGTGTCAAACTCATTTTTCTGTATTGTTTTGTATTATATATTTTTTGTTGTTCAGGTTTCTTCTCGGGGGCCGTTATAAATTTGTGGAAACCATTACACTGTTTAACCCCATCCACATATTACATATAGAGCGCTCAACAAATTAATGAAAGAAGTTGTGAAAGAAGTCGAAAAACAAAATTCAGGAGCTGCTGGAAAGGCAGCCACTTCCGTGGCGCCATCCTAAAGTAAAAAACAAAACAAAATAAATAATATGACAACACAAAGACAGAGAGTCATTCATTCTTCAGCACTTGCTGTACCCTGTTTGTGACATGAAGCAGTTCTAGATGAAAGAGTAGAGGATCAAAGTCTTTTTCAGCAGTGGATCAGGGACGTCATGGATGGTGGTCATGGATAGTAGGCTCAGCCATGTATGTAAGATTTACCTAGCTATCCAGCTATCTAGCTTCTCACTCCCTAGCTATTTGCTATCTAGCTCCCTGGCCGGCTATCTAGCTAGCTATGTATTAGCTATATAGCTATCTAGCTAGCTTTCTATCTGAGTTACTTCTGGTTTGAGTGAACGCTGGTGTGTGTTGCTGCCGCTGCTCACCCACAGAAAAACTTATCCTGTGACTGTGAAGTGACCTTGAGACTTTTGAAAGGTGCTTATAAATGAAATGTATTGTTATTGTTATTGTAAATGTGCACGTCTGCTACAAGCTAAATGTTGAAAGCAAATGATGCGTCGGGCCAGATTTGGCCCCCAGGCCTTGACTTTGACACCTATAATTTAAATGATCCTGACTCACTTTGAAAAACCGATCGAGAGCTTGTCCACCATCTTACGTCAGCACTCTTATATGACAACAAAAAAATAATAATTAAAATCCCACCACCACCCTATAAAAAAGTACTTCGTTTAATGATTAATGAGGAAAACTTCACACCCCTCAAAAATGCGACCAAGCTTTCAAGTATGCCAGAATGGTGATGCTAGGGTGCATAATATCCCACCGCCCATTAAAGTGCTGTAATTCTAAACGCAGCCCGAATAGAAAAAAAAAAATGACGGCTGGGGTCTCATGTATGTTTCCAGTCTGGATGTTTTTCCAGCCGGCCTGCCTTTAAATAGACGCCGTTTCCATCTTGACAATTCATCTGCCCACCAACACCCCCTGAGCCTCCCTCAACATTATTATAACCCCATCCAATCACTCACTGCCCCCCATTACCCCCTTAACTCCCCTTCTCTGTTATTACTCCCCATCCTCATAACTTTCCATCACCGACTCTTTGACTTTCAACCCTCTAAGTCTCAAAGGAAGCGTTTGCAATTCATATTTAGCCTCCCTGACAGCGCGATGCCTCGAGATAAGAGTGGCAAATCTCGAGCAGGTGAAGTTTACGGTCAAACTAAACATATAACTAAAGGGGATGACAACATGTGCATTTGAAAATAACCGTGTAGCAGTGCTGTCGGGGGAAATACTAAGTACATCTAAGCTTAACTCAATCACTGCCATTCACAAATTTATTCGCGGATTGAAAATATGACGCAGAGCGCCATTCTTGAATTTGTTCGGGTTTTGTTTTTTCATGTTTGGGTGCAGATAAAGTGCTGGCCATGGCCTCTGGCAATTTTTTTATAATAATAATAATACATTTCATTTATAAGCGCCTTTCAAAACTCTCAAAGACACTTAACAGTCTCATGATATTTTTCCTGCGGGTGAGCAGCGGCAGCCACACGCGCCAGCGTTCACTCTACCCGGAAGTAACATAAAAACAACAAGAAGGAGTTTCATTCCTGCAGTCACAGCGCCGATCACTTCAAACACTCCATTTTGTATTGTATTCCCTTTAGTCTAGCTTCATCTGGTGAGTGAATAATGCTTCTTCTATGCACCCTTATAATGCGGTGCGCCCTATGTATGAAAACCGTTTTAAAATTTTTTTTGAAGTCTCATAGTCCAAAGCGCTTATATTGTGTAAAATCCAGGAATAATGTACCGTATTTTCCGGTGTGTAAGGCGCACTGGAGTATAAGGCGCACCCCCCAATGAATGGTGTCTTTTCAAACTTTTTCCATGTATAAGGCGCATTCCCTTCCACAAAGGGGCCGCATTTCCTTTTTTTTCCATGTTAGCGCTTTATTCCAGCTTCAGCTGTTGTTTTAAAACGTTATATAAACCAATATGTATGTATCGCATTGTATTTTGGACAGCCGCCCTCATTTCAAGCTCATATAACTCCAGACTCATAATTTAGGAATTGACTATTTTTTCTGATAAAAGAAGATAGGCTAAGATTTCTAACGCTGCATTAAATGTTAATGTAGTCCTAAAACTCAACACATTTTTGCACATGTCTGGCAGTAAATGAGTGATACAAAACAATGCAAAATGTCATTGACAAGCTAACAGTTAGCATGAACCGTTTGGGGATGATTGAACGCGCTCAATTTCAAGATGTACTCGATGAACCCCTCAATAGTTACTGTCCATACGCACAACATGCGGGCCATACAAAAAAATGTGCCCATCCAAGGCGGAATGTTCTATTTTTACTATTTCAGCACTAGAACATGCTTCTTCAGGTTCTGTTGCGTCATAACTTGCACTCTGTTCTTCATTGGGTCGTTATTTTGAGCCTGCAGGCATGACACAGGCCACCTAGCAACAAGTGGCCTAGTAAGACTCATATTATGTCACTAAGTGTTTAGTGTCATTTCATTGAAGAAAAGAAAAATAATAAACACCCTTCAGGGAATTTTTTCACATCTTGTTTACATCTTTGAACATTCAAAGTCGGCCCAAAAAAAAATATCAGGGAAAGCCATTATAAGAACGTGTCTCGTTGGAACTGCGACGAAGGCCGCGGAAACATTCCTCCGAGGGCCCCGCCAACCGCCGCTAATGTAATATATCGCTCAAAGCGTAGCCCGAGAGCTGATAAAAACGAGACGCGTTGGCACGCGAGTGTGTCAGACTCTTGAATTACACAGTGGAACCTCTCAAGGCCAACGTGGTTCGTTCCAGGACAACCGGATTTGTTTTGATGTCGCAACATTATTATTATATATATTTTTTTGTTAGTCAGGAATGGAAATAACGCATCATTACGCTCTTATTGACTGCATGTGTAAAACATTTAAGTTGATGTTGCCGTGAGTGTCATAAGAGTGTGTTTGCTAGGCAAATCTCCGCACGTAAACGCTGATGACTGTGTGGTGTTCTTTTCGGAACGTTGCCAGTCGTATGCTAACATTGACGCCCCCTACCTATTAAAAAAACATTTAGCACTTGACAAAATTTAGTGACTTCATCTTCAATTAAAAAAATCATACAAATACTTGCTGTGTATAAATAAAGCGAAACATTAAAATAATTCTCATTTGGGTTCCCATTTAACTCATTCACTGCCAGACCATGTCCAAAAATGTGTCCACTAAAGTGCCAGGGTTTTTGTCATTTTCACTCAAATTGCAGAACCCACTGAATATTGAGTTTTAGGACTACATAAACATTCAATTCGGCGTAAGAACCCTTAGACTCTCTTCTTTCATCAAAAAAAAGTTAATTCCTAAGTTATATGGGTCTGGAGTTATCGGAGCTTTAAATGGGGGCGGATGTACAAAAGACAATGCAATACATGCATATTGATTTATATAGCGCTTTAACAACAGTTATGCCACGTTTTGCGAGGTGGTGATGGCGGGTGCGGATCCCAAGAAGCAGGCAGGAGGGAGCAGGAGGTTGTATTAAAATTGTAATTGTATTAAAATAAAGGTCAGCAGGAACAAAATGTAAAACATCAAAACCATCTGAACAGAAAAAATACAAAGTATCAAAAGAAGACCAAAAGTAAAAGTCCGCCAAGATTAAACAAACACATGCACAGCATACAATGCATGCAATTGCAGACAAAGCATCCAACAAACATGCAATGAACCGACCATCCGGTCGTGCCGGGTGTCCTTTTAAGTGTCAGTGATTAAAACGACCAGCACCTGCGAGGCTGCAGGCAGGGCTGACGTCGTCCCCCGTTGGTCGCCAACCAGATCATGACAAGTTAAAGCTGTAACAAAGCGCTAACATGCACAAAAGACAAATCTTTCACCAAAAAAGGCTACAATATTTCATGTCGAATGAAAAGCAGGAAATTTTGGTTCACATTTGGCAACATTTAAAAATAATTCTAATTCAACAAATGAAACTAAAAGGGACGTGAGACTGCATTTCAGATTGCAAAAACCCTGGACGGATTAGTTTCACGTGACATCACATCGATGCCGAAATCTAATTGGACAAAAAAAAGACCCCCCCGCCACACAACAGTGCTGCTGTGAAAACGTCGAGAATCAACTGTTAAATTCAGTTTGTCAAAATGTAGGTCAGCGCTTGTACCCGTTTACATATAGCCCCCACCTCACCAAAGTCAAGGCCCCCGTTATGTTTCATTCATGATATCCCGAGACCAAACTCAAATACGGCGATCTAAAAAGTGTGCATGTTGTGGCCAAGGGGCTTTTGGGGGTGGGCGGGAGGCGGTTACTTCAACACTTTGAAATGTGCATTACACAGGAGGCTGTGTGTCGCGGCGGCGGCGGCGTCACCGATGACATCAACGAGCGTGGCGTGATGGAAGCGCCCGCTCTGGGAACAAGAGGTGTACTTTCCACCTTTTTTTTTTCAAATGCGTCGTCAACCGAGTCACTGAGTTACACCCCCCGCCCCCACTTACCCTTTCAACTGCCTGGCATGACACCACCTGTCGACTTCACAGGTGCCGGCTACATTTAGACGGCGCAGTGATGTCACAAGGGGCTAGCTCATGACCCAATCCACACTCAGGGAATAAATTTTACTTCTAATTGTTAATCGCCATTTACGTATTATTACTCCGTCACACTTGTCTCGCATATTTATTCCCACGGCATGCTGGGATTGATGATGTCATCAGACTTGTAATTATAATGTCACTGTCTACCTTCACCGGCCAGTCAACATAAAGCAACAAAGTTCGCGTGTCATCAAATGTTGCTTTTTAACGGCTTCACATTGCTTTTTTGACATTTATTCCTTATTAGCATTGAAGATTTTAGCCACATGTAGCTTTTTAACATAGCATGTTTTGTTGAGAATACTGATGGAGATTCAGGGGCACTATGTACTTGGCTATCTGCTAGCTATCTATCCAGCTAGCTCGCTATCTGTTAGCTAGGTGGCTAGTTGGCTAGCTATCCAGCTGGCTAGCTATCTATGAGATAGCTATATAGCCAGCTAACCAGCTATCTATTAGATTGCTAGCTGGCTATATATTGGCTATCTATTGGCTAAAACCTTAAATTTCAATCCACGGGGCAAAAAAAACGAACAAAAACGGAGCCGATTACAATTTTCAGCGTACTGTTTTCTACAAAGACGGATGTGTTATCCTAAGCAGAGAAGATTATCACATACTGAACTTTGCACGTAATAGCTGACATGTTTTTTCGACTGAATCGTCTCCCCAGTCAAGCTGCTTCCGTCCGATATCCTCGGGTTCAAGTTCAGGCGGGGAACCATGCAGCCGCGACGACTGACATGACGCGCGCTTTTGTTTTGCTTCCTACTGCGCCAATCCAGCGTAGAAAGGGAAAAATTCGTCCTTATTAGGAAAAGAGCAGACGCCCTTATATGGCATTGCTTCCTGTAAATAGTAACAAGCCTGTCTGCTGGCTCTCTTCGCACATTCCTGCAGCTCCAGGTTTGTTCTTTTCTCCCCCCCTCTCTCTCATTTCCGATTGGCTGGCTAGCCGTGGAGCAGGCCTGCTTTTCATAAGTCTAGCCTGGTGTGTGATCCCTGCCACCCGGAAAAAAAAATACACCAACTTGTGTCTAGCCTTTTTCCTCAAGTACTACTTAAGCTTGGCCAAGGGTACACACTGCACCTGGTCTTTCGGCCTTTTCATGTCTCACCAAAAGCTCATTAGGCAGGTGAGCGGAGAACAAGGACTGTTATTCCCGCCAATATGGGCCGCGCATTTACTGTACTCGCTCGCCGTGCCGCGGCTGCTTTTTCACTTAAGTCCCTGGCCGCCGTTTGTCCTGACCACGACGAGCTGAAAAACAGAACGTACGAAAGTTCGCCTTGTACCAAACATACTTCTTTTATGTGGGCTAACACATTTTGACGGCACTTTTGAAGCACCAAAAAATATTAACATGTTTTTTTTAATGCTAGTTAGTGACAGCAAGTCCGTAAAAACAATATGTCATCAGGGTTTGGCTATTAAAAAAAATATAAATAAGTTTTTTTATATTAGTTGTTTCGTTAAAAACTTGTCCTCAGGGTTTGACTTAAAAAAATAAACGGTAACACAATTTTTTCCATAGTACAGTGATACCTCAGCTTACGAACTTAATTGGTTCCCAGAAAGTGTGTGTAAGGCTAAAAGTTCGTCTGCCAAACATTTATTTCCCATAAGAAACCATTAAAATGAGAATAATCCGTTCCCAGGTTCCCATAAAATGTAATTTTCTACTAAATAAGCCTGAAAACTACACAAAATATACCTTATTTTATGTATAATAAATGTGCTATAGAATTGTAATTAAAGAAATAAACTGTAGGTTTGACTATCTTTTCAGATTTTTTAGTCGAACAAAGTGATATTGTTCGTCATTTTACTCATCGTGCAAAGTTTCAACTAAATAACTTTGTCACGTTTTTATGAAGCCAATATTTATCATAGGTTTTAACTCACCGTAATGTATTCCCATGTTTTTTTTCACCAATTATTATTATTTTTCAATCTGCCTTGTGTGTTCCATCTAATTCCGATTTTTAAGCAAGTGTAATGTCACACACTTCGCTGTAGATGGCGGCGTTTACCCTCCAATATTATTTGGGTATTGTTTGCCAATGCCCACTGTGACCTTTTATTTTATTTTTTGTAGATGACCGACATTTGTGGTTTTTTTTTTAGCCGGTTTCCGTCATCTTCCTCACAGTTAACAGGTTCCGGGTTGATAGAGAATAAGAAGTTATCATATTTAAAAGTTTCATGCTATTATATGCTTAGTCAACATGTGTGACTCAAATACACAATTGAAGCACAGACCACCTGGGGTCAATCAGGTCAACAGACACAGCAAGTTAAACTGTCATCTATATCTTGGAGATCTGTCCTTGGACAGAATTTAGGACTTGGGAAACAGGAGTAATTTAGGACTTCAAACTCCTTCACAGGAAGAGCTCATTAGCCAGGTTACAAATTTATCAGTTCATGGAAAACACATTGTTTTATTGCTTACAGCTGTTACTGCTTAGAACTTAAGAGGTGTGGTATTCTAATCAAGAAAACCATGTTTTACTAATGTATCACTTTAATTTGCATATACTCTCAATAAATAGCTTGGCAGAGGGCTGCAGAATTCAGACGTCTGTCATAAATGGCTGCGTCTCCTGCCGGCAGTAAAAGACAATCTTTCTGGGTTCTAGTCTTTGTCGACAGTGTCCGATCGAACATCTCTGGGGTTCGAACCCTTCCTCCTGTCTCCCTTCCCTGTGACTACTCTCGGGTTTGCCCTTCCCCTCACCCTAACTTCAGTTACGATAATGACTCACATTGTCGAAAAATGGATCAACAGATGATTTCTTTTCTTTTAGATTCGCTCCTCACAGACTTCAAAGGCGCTCATTTGTCAATGGATGGAACCGCGGAACGATAATGCAGACGTCCTCAACCGCCCGTCAGTACGTCGGAATGATGGAACGCTATGATTCACGCATCGGCGATCTTACAACCGCACCATCAACAGAGTCCAATCCCACCTTTTTGATGTCTCTCCAAGCACCCAGTTCATCATTTTCCTCTCCTCCCTTCTTGTTCATTCATTCATTCATTCATTCATTCATTCATTCATTCATTCATTCATTTATATTCCTTTTTATGTGGCCGCCCCCCCCTTTTTTTTTTTTTAATTTTCATATTTATAGGCTTTGTGTTTGTGAAGTCAGACTTGAGGAATTCCCAGTGTGGGGTCCCGGGCCTCCTCTGAGCAGACTTCCTGTTCCAGATGAGCGAGAGTTGGAGAGAGTGAGCTTTCTGTTGTTTGGCCAGTTCAGCCTCCTCCTCCTCCTCCTCCTCCTTCTTCAGACGGCAGGAATGTGGGATGTCTGGAGTGGGGGGTCAGGAAGCCAGGAAAGAATGCCAAGTATGTCCATGTTTGTCCAGGGCTGCACCTCCCGCCCTCCACCGAGGGCCGAGCTCTATAAAAACGCCGGCGCTTCGCTTCCAGAACTCAGAGCGAGAACGACTCGAGCTAAACTTTAGCTTTTACCTCAACAAGCCAGGAGACACTCAAACTCCGCCATTGACAAGAGATCAACTCGATCAAGGAAAACCAAGATTTATTCTCCAGCTTTGACGGAAGACTCCTTTTATTTTGAACACTTCTCAAGATGTCCGCTATGAAGAACGTGATTTTGCTGCCGTTTGCGTGCGCCGTCTTCTGGACCTTGGTAAGATTTTGTTTCTGTCACTCACCCGCCGTATATTTGACGAGACGTCCGCTAAGTTGATTGTTATGGCGTTCCAGGCTGCCGGTCAGGAATGCAGCGGTCGGTGCTCTTGCCCCTCCACATCTCCCCAGTGCGCCCCTGGTGTGAGCCTAGTCCTCGACGGCTGTGGCTGCTGCCGGGTTTGTGCTAAGCAGATGGGAGAGCTCTGCACCGAGAGGGACCCCTGCGACAACCATAAGGGTCTCTACTGCGACTTTGGATCGCCCATCAACAGACGCATCGGAGTGTGCACAGGTGAGATGGCAGTCGCTGTTTTAGGGCGATAAACTTCAGTGTGATGGGCAAGAAACAAGACTTTCTTAAATAGAAGACAAGCTTGTATGGTTTAAATTGAAATCATCATTCTAAGACATTTGCCTAGAAAAAAAATGATACAAAAAAAGATGGCGGTCTTTAATGAAAAACGTTCATGCCTTAAAAAGAAAAAAAACAATATCATACTTTTGCTGAAAACAAACTTTCTTGATATTTTCCCTTTTCCCCGACTATTAACTAATTCACTGCCAGACAATATGCAACAATATGTCCACTCCAGTGCCAGGGTTTTTGTCATTTTCACATAAAATTCCATGACCCACAGAATATTGAGTTTTAAGACTACATAAACATTCAATGCAGTGTAAGAAACCTTAGATTATCTTCTTTCATGAGAAAAAACAGAGTTGATTCCTAAGTTATATGGGTCTGTAGTTATCTGAGTTTGAAATGGGGGTGGCTGTACAAAATACAATACATACATTCTAGCTATATAGCTAATACATAGCTAGGGAGCTGGATAGCAAATAGCTAGCGAGCGAGAAGCTTTCAACATTTAGCTTGTAGCAGACGTGCACATTTATAATAATAATAATAATAATAATAATAATAATAATAATAATAATAATAATACATTTTCAAGCGCCTTTCAAAGCTCTCAAGGACACTTTACAGTCACAGACAAGCATAGGTACTATAATAAATATAATACAATCACAAATAGAATGAGCAACGAACATTTTTGTTTCTATGTGACGGGTCAAAATGACCCATTTTAAGTTCGAAAATTAGCCCAACTGGCATGGTCGATGTTAGCATGACTTCCTTGAATGTATTTATCATTTATGAATTTATAATGTATTTACATTTCACTGTCTTCCTGTTCAAACCCCTCACAAAAACAACATATAATAATGTTTTGAACGTTGTGTTTGCAGCACGAGAGGGCGCTACCTGCGTGTTTGGAGGAATGGTGTACAAAAGCGGCGAGAGCTTCCAGAGCAGCTGCAAGTACCAATGCACCTGCCTGGATGGGGCGGTGGGCTGCGTGCCCCTATGCTCCATGGACGTGCGTCTCCCCAGCCCCGATTGCCCCGCTCCTCGACGCGTCAAGGTGCCCGGAAAATGCTGCGAGGAGTGGGTGTGCGACGCCCCGCAGCATACAAACACATTCATGGGCTCGGTTTTACCCGGTGAGTTAGCGCGATAATCTGATCCCTGAGCCGCTTCCCAAACTCCGGAAGGGTGGACTAACTAATCTGGTTGTTTTCTTCCTGTTTGGCTTTGCGAGCAGCTTACCGCCAAGAGGAGACCTATGGCCCCGATCCGTCCATGATGCGAGAGAACTGCTTAGTTCAGACCACCGAGTGGAGCGCCTGCTCCAAAACGTGTGGGTTGGGGGTCTCCACCCGGGTCACCAATGACAACCGCGAGTGCCGCCTGGAGAAGCAGAGCCGCTTGTGTATGGTGCGCCCATGCGAGTCCCATCTGGAGCAGAGCATCCGGGTCAGTATTCCATTCCAAAGGCACTACCGTGTTCAGATACGCAGGCAAAAACTTTTACAATACTATACATATAGATATATATATATATATATATATATATATATATATATATATATATATATATATATATATATATATAGATATATAAATAGAGTAATTAAATAGATTTTTTTTGATATTAGTGTTTTTTTAGAAGCTAAAATATAGTACAATATTATACCTGTAGATTGAAATAATAATATACGTCTCAAACACCGTAAATATTATTTTTGATTTTTATTTTTTCCCCAAAAAAATACAATTTAAATAAAAAAAAACAGATTTAAAATAAAATACAATTTAGATTATGCAACCTAAAATACAAAACAAAACACTTGGTAATGTTTTAACTCATTCACTGCCAGATGATATGCAAAAATGTGTCCACTCAGGTGCCAGGGTTTTAGTCATTTTCACTCAAATTGAAGGACCCAGTGAATATTGTGTTTTAGGATTACATAAACATTCAATTCAGTGTTTGAAACTTTCGACTCTCTTCTTTCATCAGCAAAAAGAGTTAATTCCTAAATTATATGGGTCTGGAATTATATGAGCTTGAAATGAGGGCGGCTGGCCAAAATACAATGCAATACATACATATTGATTTATATAGTGCTTTAACAACAGTTGAAACTGTTACAAACATGGACAAAAGACAAATGCTGCCCTCTAGCGAAAGGGGAAAAAAACATTGCCAGAGGTCTGACCAGCGCTTTATCGGCAACTCCCCGGCTAGAAAAACCAAAACCCGAACAAATTCGGGAATGGCGCTTAATTTCACACTTTTCAATTCCCAAATAGATTCGGAAAAGGCAACAAATAAGAGCCTGAAATATTAATCAAATAAAAGTAAAAAATACATTTCCTGCATTTCAAAATAAAATAAAAACTAAAAATGTGTCTTTTTGCATCATAAAATTACAAAAAAAAACAGTAATGATTGAATGCGGAAAGATTTGTTCCTCCAGTCAAAAAAAAAAAACAAATAAAATAAAATACCAACAGGAAGCAATTATTTTGCACTTAGAAATAGCATTTCATAAAACAACTATGTGATTTATTTTTAGCTTTTTAGAAGGGGAAAAAACAATTTGTCATAGTTTTGCAACCTAAAATCCATGAACGCATCACTCCATGAAAATACATACCTCTAAATATCGCTTGAAAATGACAACTATTTCTGTAACTCCCTTTCACCAGAAAGGAAAAAAGTGCATCCGCACACCTCGCCTGTCCAAACCCATGAAGTTTGAAATCTCAGGCTGCACCACCACCAAATCGTACCGCCCCAAATTCTGCGGCGTATGCCTGGACGGCCGTTGCTGCACCCCTCACAGAACCACCACGTTGCCCATGGAGTTCAAATGCCCTGACGGGCAGGTGATGAAGAAACACATGATGTTCATCAAATCCTGCGCCTGCCATCACAACTGCCCCAGCGAAAACGACATCTTTGAATCTGTTTACTACAAGAAGATGATGGGCGACATGGCGTAAAAAAAAAAAAGGTAGCAGTCTCGGCCATTAGGGGGGCGGGGGTGGTGCGGGGGGGATACCTGACGGCTGGCTGCTTTGTCACTTGAAAACAGAACTCATCTCGCAGCTCCCGTCCTAATATACACAAGCCTATTTTTTCTTTTCTTTTTTTCTTTTTTTCTTTTGTCAGACTAGCCGCACGCAATGCGTGTGTCGCATTTATTTGTGTGTGCACTTTTCAGACAGAGGGAGAAATTCCTGCACTAATAATATTATGGACAACGTGCCCCGTCCATTTTTTTTCTTCCAAATTTGACCTGCCCTTAAAGGCGGTGTATAATAACCCCCCCCCCCCACCTCCACCCCCGTTCCCCTCACCACGATGGACAAATGTCCGTGTAATGAATGTGTGTGTGTGTGTCTAAAAAAAAAAATGTGTGTGTGAGTGTGTAAGCAGAGGCCTTAATAGGGGTCTTGTGTAAAGGTCAGCGTTTCCGTCCAGACACAAGTGGGCGTAAGAGACCACGGCACTGAGATCTAAAACAAAAAAAAAATGACTAGAAGAAGAAGACTGGAAGGATTGTGAGTTCATTCCGAGAAGAAACGTGTAAATGCTGTATATATTTGTACAGTGGAAATTTATTTAAAAGGCGTCATTGTTCTGTGCGTTTACTTTTTTCCTTTTTGTTTTTTTGTCTCCCAAAATATGTATCAATAGTTTTCATTTTGACGACAGTGTTTTGTACTATTTTATTGAACAGTGTGACGGATTGTGACACGTTTGGCTTTGTAGCTGGAAATAAAACTGTTATATTTTTTTAGATATATTTTTCTTTCTTTAGAGTCAACACATTCAAGGTCGGGTGAAGAATCTCATGCACACACACACACACACACACACATACATAAATATGTCTATACTTAGATTTATGATTTAATACACTCGCAAATATAAAAAAAGTTTAATAATAATAATTGGATTTGCTTTTATTAGTCTCGCAGTGGAGAAATTTACATTTCACAGCAGCAAAGTTATGAAAGGAATGAAAGTAATTATATATAATAATAATAATAAATGCATTTCATTTATAAGAGCCTTTAAAAACTCTCAAGGTCACTTTACAGTCACAGGATACGTTTTTCTGTGGGTGAGCAGCGGCAGCCATATGCGCCAGCGTTCACTCAACCCGGAATAACTCAAATAGATAGAAAGTTAGCTAGCCAGCTAGCTATTAGATAACTAATAGATAGCTGGGTAGATAGCTCGCTAGCCAGCCAGATAGCTAATGCATATATGCTGTATTTTGCTTTTTTACTTTCATTTCTTTCATAATTTTGCTGCTGTGAAATGTAAATTTCTCCACTGCGAGACTAATAAAGGCAGATCCAATACAATCCATCCCAAATATATAGCTAGCGAGCCAGATAGCTAATGCATACCAAATATATAGCTAGCGAGGTAGCCAGCTAGCCAGCCAGAAAGCTAACAGATAGCTAATAGAGAGCTAGCTAGCTAGGTAGCCAGTTGTACATGTACATACCTTTATAGAAAAATATGTTTATGAAACGAAAACTGCAATTCACAGTACATATATAACAAAATACAAAAAAAAGTATTCTGTACTGTATTTTAACTCATTCACTGTCCAAAAGGTGTCCACTTCAGTGCCAGGGTTTTTGTCATTTTCACTTAAATTGCAGGACCAACAGAATATTGAGTTTAAGAATGACGTAAACGTTCAATGCACAAATGTACAAAAGGCAAATGCTGCCCCCTCGTGGGAAGGAAAAGTCATTGCCAGTGATCTTACCAACCAACCAAAAAAAAAAAAAACAAAACCAGAACAAATTCGGGAATGGCGCTCCAGGTGATATTTTCAATTGCCGAATAAATTCCGGAATGGCAGTGAATGAGTTAATGATAATTTTTCAAAATGTGTATTTTGAGATGTTGTGTTAGCTTTATTCTTTGTTGAATGTCCTTTAAATGTGAAGACACACTGTGGTGCGAGCCTTCACTCTAATTAGCAGTCCAGTTAGATTTTGTGTCTCTTGAATTGTATGTGTATTTTTGTATACTGCTTTGCTTCATCGGATACATTTCATTCTCTTCCACAGGACGTAAATGTATCCACCCAGCTACTTTCCTTAAAAGGGTCACAAGGGGGTACTGGAGGCGGGGGACACCCGGAACTGGTTATCGACCAATTGCAGGGTACACAGAGATAAGCAACCGTCCACTACTAGTTATTCACCTGCTATACATCGTTCTGAAATGTTTTAGGAAACCGGAGTGCCCAAAGAAAACCCATACAAGCATGCGGAGCGAACATGCCAACTCTACACAGGGAGACCACAGGCGTCATTGAATCCTACACGACTGTATGGTGAGTGTGACCACTTATCCACCAGACCGCTACTGATTATTTTACACGAGTCGCCATTTTGGATTTGATTATAGAAAATAGTGGAGCGGACACACTCTCTCTGCATCCATATTTATCTATATGTATATCTATATCTCATCTAGTTTATCTAGCTATCTTTCTATCTAGATATCTCTATCAAGCTTCCTAGCTAGCGCTCTTCCTAGCTAGCTCTCTACCTAGATAGCTCTCTGCCTAGCTAGCTCTCTACCTAGCTAGCTCTCTGCCTTGCTAGCTCTCTGCTTTGCTAGCTCTCTGCCATGCTCGCTCTCTGCCTAGATAGCTCGCTGCCTTGCTAGCTCTCTCTAGCCCTTTAACTAGCTAGCTCTCTAGCCTCTGCTAGCTAGCTCTGCCTCGCTAGCTCTCGGGCTTGCTAGCTCTCTACCTAGCTAGCTCTCTGCCTAGCTAGCTCTCTGCCTAGCTAGCTCTCTGCCTTGCTAGCTCTCGGCCTAGCTAGCCCTTTAACTAGCTAGTTCTCTACCTAGCTAGCTCTCGGTCTAGCTAGCTCTCGGCCTCGCTAGCTCTCGGGCTTGCTAGCTCTCCACCTAGCTAGCTCTCCACCTTGCTAGCCCTTTACCTACTTCTCTATCCAATTCTCTAATCCATTTATAATCCAGCATGTTTTTGGAATGTCAGGGTAGGAAAAACAGAATAGACAACATGGCTAACATGGCGTCAACCGGCGCACGTGTTGTAAACAAGCATTACGGTTGTAAAGCCTGAATTCAACGGCCCTTGGAATAACTCACGATAAACCTTTGCCCTTTTCTATGGCTCCTGTATGGGAACCATAACGATGGGATGGGCGTGAGAGGAATGTGGGAAGCTGGCGCGCCAGTGGATTTTATTTGTATTTTTACAATTTGATTTTATTTTTCCTCCCCTCAGATCTCTAGACAAATAAAAACATTGGCGTCTTGACTCATACAGTGGACGACATTGGTGCCTAAGGTGAGAAACCATACTTATATTCTTTTCAGGTGCTTTTTAAATGTTAAACGGGACTTTCTCTACAATATCATGGTACTCAAATTGTAACTGTGGTTGTAGTTGTGGTAGGAATTCAGTAGTAACCCCGCCCATTTTGAAAAACTATCTCAGGGTGGAGGTCTGCCATTTTTGTCCTATACTACCACCTGCCACCAGTCAGTTTAAATGACAACTGACACCGCCGGTGCCAAGTTGTGTCCATAATTGGTAAAATCACTTCAAATGACTTCGACTGAGCGTATTTTACAAAGATTCCACCACATTTAGCTATATTTTACGTTTGAAGACTCGCGCTGAATATTCAGTAAGTCTTGTTTTTGAGTTGGTGACGAACGCCCCTGACCAAGAAAGCGACACACAATGCATTTTGGGTACTTTGTTTGGTCAGAAAACTTCGTGTTGATCCGTGTTGATGGCGAAATTAGAAGGAAACACATAAATAACGCGATGGTGAATCGTTGTGTGTTGCACCAAGACTACTATTTGATACTATTTGACACGAATTCCCAGCAGACAAATCAGCCCATTTCCAACGGAGCTTGCATTTTTTGGGACGCTACATTGGAGGCTTGAATTGATACGCAAGTACTTCTTTAATCGATTTCAAACATTTATGCTTTCCTCTTCAGAACTATTTGAATCATATTCATAACTGGATGAGTAACAAGAAAGCATCTTCTCCGAAACTGAAGCCATTGTTTTGATTCGAGAGCAAGGCAAAGACGTCCCGGAGTGACGTCACGAACAAGGGGGCGGGACCTTCTGAAACTCGCCATCTTCGGGGTCATTTTGAAGTAGTTTTGGGACATGTTTTTCTGATGTCAGTTAAGAAACAAAAAAAAGGTGTCGGTTGTCCTTTAAATGTCAAATTTCCCGGCTGAATTTGGGGCCCAGTGTATTACTACTGCAAATTCACTTGCGCGTGTATGTGCGACATAAGGCAAAAGTGTAATGTGGTCCTCATCACAAACTTTTTAATGGATCATACTGCAAAGTAGTGATATGACGCCCAATGATAAGTGTATGTGTGCGTGTGCGTGTGCGTGTGTGTGTGTGTGTGTGTGTGTGTGTGTGTGTGTGTGTGTGTGTGTGTGTGTGTGTGTGTGTGTGTGTGTGTGTGTGTGTGTGTGTGTGTCCACGTATGTGCACTTTGGTCTTACTCATAAAAGAGTATTTATCAGAAAGGTTCGTCCCTTCAGCAGCAGTCAAGTTTCTTGAAACCACCACAAGCAAATCTGTCTTTTTCTTGTCTCATACTATTATTATTATTATTATTATTATTATTATTATTATCATTATTATTAAGATTGTCTTTTTTTTTACTCTGGTTGGTCCATTGGAAAAGCAGTCATGGTTAGCCGGAACTTCAAGAACGTGTTGGTGGTGTCGTTGGGCTTTCTGTCTCTCTTCACTGCGTACGGCGGACTCCAAAGCTTGCAGGTTCAAGACAAACTTAATATACCGAATATTTTATTTATGTATGTATTTATTTATTTATTTATTTATGTATTTATTTATTTTTATGTTTATGTATTTATTTATTTATTTATTCTGTATTTATTTATTATTTATTTATTTATTTGTTGATTTATTTATTTGTTAGTTTGTTTGTGTTTATGTATTTATGTATTATTTATTTATTTATTTATTCTGTATTTATTTATTCTGTATTTATTTATTTATTTATTTATTTATTTATTTGTTTGTTGATTTATTTATTTGTTTGTTTGTGTTTATGTATTTATGTATTATTTATTTATATATTCTGTGTTTATTTATTTATGTATCTATTTATTTATTTATTTATTTATTTATTCTGTGTTTATTATTTTATTTATTTGTGTGTTTGGCCTTGCACACATTCATATTCTTTTAAAAAATTCAAAATCAAAAGTGAATTCAGGGAATTTATTAGCTTTTTTCATATTATTATTATTATTAGTATTATTATTAGTATTAGTATTATTATTACAGGTATTTGGCTGTTGTGCCACAATGGACACCAGCAAAATCGCTAACCTCCAATTATTTCCCTATTTTTTTTCCTCATTAAATCTTGATTTTTGCCATTTTTTTACGCATGATACATAAAAAAACATGACTATTTTTTAGTATGCAGTAAATTTAGATTTGAACCCTCTGACTTCAATTATATAAAATCATAGTTTTTAAAACACAGGCCAGAAAAAAAAGAAAAATCAATATTTCTTTTAAATCATTTTTATCCGTGTGTATTTTTGCTCTAGGTTTTCATTAATGTATGATGCTTCCCTTTTCAGAGCAGCCTAAATGCGGAGGAGGGAATGGGAGTTGCATCTCTGAGTGTCATCTACGCGTCCATCATCATTTCCTCCATGTTCCTTCCTCCCCTCATGATCAAAAACCTGGGCTGCAAATGGACCATCGTGGCCGGAATGGCCTGCTACGTCTCCTACTCTGTCGGGAATCTTTACCCGGGATGGTAAGAACCTTACGTAGTTGTTTATGATCTCCTCTGGCTCTACTGGATCCCAAGTAGAACATTCTCGAGGAGGAAAAAAAATCAGGACTAGAGGTTTTTCTACTAACTAGAACCTTCTAGCAAAATTGTATTGTTTTTTTTAATCACGATTTTTCTCACTAAAACGATTTTGCCATTTGAAATAATTGTGTTCCATATCTCAGGTACACGCTCATTCCCACCTCTGTGATTTTGGGTTTGGGGGGCTCCCCACTGTGGTCGGCAAAATGCACATACCTGACCATCTCCGGCAACATGCTCGCGGCCAAGAAGTCTAAGAAGGCTCCGGATATCATCAACCAGTACTTTGGCATCTTCTTCTTCATCTTTCAGTCGTCCGCCGTGTGGGGCAACCTCATGTCCTCGCTCATCTTTGGACAGGACAGCAACATAAGTAACAATCGCCGAAACTGTGACGACTTCGAGCATATAGATCCAAAGTAACTAATTTCTTATACCAATGGGCCTTAAATTGAAATGATGGTGGAAAATCAAAATTACCAAAATTCAATTAAAATATATTGAAGTGAAAATGCAAATAAATATAAATATTAAAGGACAACCGACACCATTTTTTTGTTTCCTGACATCAGAAAAACGTTTTATAGCATCTAAAATACCCAAAAAAGATGATATTTTTAGTCAAATGCAAAACACCAATAAAAATGACTTAAAGTGTCCAAAATCTGGCAAAAAAATTGAGATGCGAATTTGGCATTTTCAGAAAGTCCCGCCCCCAGTTTGTGACATCACGCCAAGACGTCTTCCATTGCTGGAGAATCAAAACAATGGCTTCAGATTCGGAGAATATGCTTTATTGTTACACATCCAGTTATGAATATGATTCAAATAGTTCTGAAGAGGAAAGCATAAATCTTTGCAATCGATTAAAGGAGTCCTCCCATATCAATTTGAGCCGTCAATGACAGCAATGTAGCATCCCAGAAAATGCACAAGATGGCGCCCAAGCTCCGTTGGAAATGGGCTGATTTGTCTGCTGGGAATTTATGTCAACTAGTATCAAATAGTAGTCTTGGTGCAACACACAACGATTCACCATTGCATTATTTATGTGTTTCCTTCTAATTTCGCCATCAACACGAAGTTTTCAGACCAAACAAAGTACCCAAAATGCATTGTGTGTCGCTTTCTCGGTCAGGGACGTTCCAAACGTGATGTCACGTCAGGCATCATCATCAACTCAAAAACAAGACTTCCTGAATATTCAGCGTGAATCTTAAAACGTAAAATATAGCTATATGCCGTGGAATCTTTGTAAAATACGCTCAGTAGAAGTCATTTGAAGTGATTTTACAAATTATGGACACAACTTGTTCCGAGGCGTCGGTTGTCCTTTAAATTTAAATTATGGTGGAAAAACAAAATGATCAAAATTCAGTTAAAATATATTGAAGTGAAAATGCGAATAAATATAAATATTACGTAATAAATGGAAAAATACAAAATGGGTTACAAAAAAACATGTCAAGTGGCACTATTTTTCAAAATAAATGTAAAACTACTCAATAAAATACTAATGTAAAAAAATCTGCAAAATAAAAGCTACATTTGAAGAAAGTTGAAATGCAAGACATATATATATACACAATATAATTCAAAAACAAAAATATAAAAAAAATAAAAAAACTGAAGTCGTAAAAATTAAATACATATAATAATAATTGTCAAAATTAAATGCACAATATTAGAAGAATGTCTAAATTATCAAAAATAAGTACATAAAAAACTAAATTGAATAAAAATACAACAAAACATTACATCCAAAAATAAATTCCAGTATTTTGTAAAAATATATATAACTTACCATCAATAAAAGTGCAAAATGTGTGATTTTTTTTTTTTTTTACAAAAAATTTATTACAACATAAAAAACGCACATGGAATCGAACCGTAAAAATTACAATCAATGCAATCATGTTGATGTTACTAATTTGCTGATGACGTCATGTGTTGCCAGCCGACATTTCGGAGCAGCAGCTGCAAACTTGCGGGGCTTCAGACTGCGGCTTGATGATCACGTCCAACAGCACCACCAGCAGGCCGGCGCAGGAACTGGTATGGACCCTGGTGGGATGCTATATTGGTAATAACGCTAATCGGTTTTGGAGCACGATAGTTCGAATTATTAGCTATTTAGTAATGTCGGTGACTTGTGCGGATGGAAACGTTCTTTTTTGGTTTTTAGTGTTATTTTTTTTATCATAATAATAATAAGACATTTTATTTCTAAGCACCTTTCAAAACCAAAACCAGGTGTCATTATTATTTTTTTACTACTACTACTACTACTACTACTACTACTACTACTACTACTACTACTACTACTACTACTACTACTACTACTATGACTACTACTACGATTACTACTACTATTACTACTACTACTGCTACTATTACTACTACTACTACTACTACTACTACTACTACTACTACTACTACTACTACTACTACTACTACTACTACTAATAATAATAATAATACATTTCATTTATAAGCACCTTTCAAAACTCTCAACGACACTTTACAGTTTTTCTGTGGGCGAACAGCGGCAGCCACACGCGCCAGCGTTCACTCAACCCACAAGTAACTCAAAAAGATAGAAAGTGAGCTAGCTAGCTAATAGATAGTTAATAGATAGCCAGCTAGATAGCTAACCAGCAAGATAGCTATATAGCTAATAGATAGCTAGCGAGCAAGCCAGCCAGATAGCCAATACATAGCAAATAGATACTAGCAAGTAGATAGCTAGTGCCCACGATTCTGCAGGGCAAAATTGTTGCACCAGAGCTGCGAGGCCGGACATGTTGGATGTGTAACCAATGGGCGGGCGGGCGCCCCGGAAGAAAAAAAAAATATCGAAAAAGTTGGCGTTGCCCAGCATTAGTGACTGGCAGTTGGCGACACGGCCGCCTACAAACAAAAGTACTTTCAATAATAGTTTTGGTGTGTTGTAAAAAAAATGAAAGTGGATGTTTTGTGTGTTTTTTTAAACTTCTTGGTCAGGCGTGGGGTTGCTTGCCATGCTGATCGTCGCCGTGTTCCTGGACAACATTGACCACGAGGAGACCAGCCGTTTCCGTGGTAACCGCGAGCCATTCTGCCACACCTTCCTGGCCACCTTCCGTCTTCTGAAGGACTGGAGGTTGCTCACTCTCATCCCGCTTACCATGTACAGCGGCTTTGAGCAGAGCTTCCTGTCTGGAGAGTACACCAAGGTGAGGTGTATGTTACCAAATTTGAAGTGTGACAGTTTAAAGGACAGCTGACGTTTTCTGTGTCCATAATTTGTAAAATTTTATTTAATCATATTTATTTAATATTTTATTTATTATTCTCTATTCTTATTATTTTTATTCTATTTATTGATCTATATTTTACATTTTAAGACTTGCACTAAATATTCCGGAATCTCTTGTTTTTGAGTTGGTGACGAGTCCGTACGTCACGTCACTGAAGGAACGCCCCTGACTGAGAAAGTACACATTGCAGAAGTCCTTTCATCACGTCAATGCATTTTGCGGTACTTTGTTTGGTCTGAAAACTTCGTGTTGATCGGTGTTGATGGCGAAATTAGAAGGAAAACACATAAATAACGAGATGGCGAATCCTTGTGTGTTGTGACAAACATTTTGAGCCCATTGAGCCCATGTATTATTATTACACACGGAGCTTTGTTGCCATCTTCTGCCTGTTTTGGGTGTGACATTTCCTCACCCTATTGCCTCAAAATGACACGGAATAAATTCTTTAATCGATAGCAAACATGTATGCTTTCCTCTTCAGAACTATTTTAATCATATTCATAACTAGCTGGAGAGTAACAAGCATCTTCTCCGAATCTGAAGCCATTGTTTTGATTCTCGAGCAAGGCAAGACGTCTTTGCGTGACACCACGAACAAGGGGGCGGGACTTTCTGAAACTGGCCACTTCCTGTTTCAATTTTTTGCAGTTTCAGCACACCTTAAGTCATTTTTATTGTTTTTTTGCATTTAACTAAAAATATACTGCGTGTTTTGGGTATTTTAGATGCTATAAAACCTTTTTCTGTGATGTCGGTTGTCCTTTAAGTGTTGTTTTTTTTTTTTTTCAGAACTACGTGACGTGCGCGCTGGGTATTCACTACGTGGGCTTCGTGATGATGTGTTTCGGGGCATCCAATTCCCTTTGCTCCTTCCTTTTTGGGCGATTGGCACGCTACACTGGCAGAGGGGCGCTATTCTTCCTAGGTACCAAGACCCCATAACCTCACTCGTACTTGTTAGTTTTTATTCACAATATATTTTGCACTTGTCCTATTTATTTATTCATTTATTTATTTATTTTTAGCGTCAGTGGCTAACTTGTCGTGCATTATCGCACTGTTGTTCTGGAGGCCTCATCCCGACCAGTTGGGTGTGTTCTTTGTGTTTCCTGCCTTGTGGGGAATGGCCGACGCCATCTGGCAGACGCAGACCAACGGTCAGTCGACACAACAAAAATTTTTTTGATCTTTTTATTTATCTATCTATCTATCTATCTATCTATCTATCTATCTATCTATCTATCTATCTATCTATCTATCTATCTATCTATCTATCTATCTATCTATCTATCTATCTATCTATCTATCTATCTTATTATTTGAGTACAGTAATTAATCTATTGAGCTTGCATGAAAAAAATTGTTGCAAAATTGTAATTAATAAATAAAGGGAAAAATAGCTACGTTGTGAAACTTGAATTCTTCACTGTATTTATTATACATGTAATTGGTTTTGTTGTGATACACATTAATTAATTTTTTTGTCATTGTTCTTGCGACAGCTCTTTACGGCATCTTGTTTCAAGCCGAGAAGGAGGCGGCCTTCGCCAACTACCGCATGTGGGAGTCTTTGGGCTTCGTCATTGCCTTCGCGTACAGCACCTTCCTGTGTTTGGAGTATAAACTGTACATCCTACTGAGCGTTCTCCTGCTGACCATGATTACCTACCCGGTGGTAGAGTATCACGAGTATAAAAATCCCACAAAAGTCAAGGACAACGGAGATGTCAAGGACAGCGGAGACGTCAAGGAAGCCATGGCCGTGGAGAATAAAAATGTTTATTGCCAGACTCAACTCTGAAACACTCGCCGAACTCGAGAATAGAAGAACACTCTCCTCACACGGTCCAAGATGGGAAGATGCTTGGCTGAAGATTTCAACAGTTATGTAAAAAAGTTGTTGTTTTTTTCTCTCTCTGCACAACCAGAACACTATTTTCTGAATTTTGTTCAGATCAACTCTGACGTTATTCCCAAAATCAAATTGATTTTTCAATCTGAATATAAAGACAGTACTAAAATATATATATTTTTTTGTGAAACTGAATCCTATTTTATTCTTATTTACATATCATAAGCAATTTTTCTCATCCCAATCTGCTCTGCATTTTCTCCCCCACGCTGCAGTCTATTACAATGTGTTATTTGGCAACATCAGCCATTTTATTCTAGTTTATGAAACCCTAAATATTGGCTTGTAATCATTTTCTGGCTCCCAAAAATGTATCCTACAATGTATCAAATGTGTGTGTTTCTAATTGAAGTACCACAAGCGTCATTCGAACAAACTTCATATTTTACACTTTTATTTGGTGAAAACTGCATTATAAGCCAATTTTAAGTATTTGTATTCCACACAGACGTCTGTAGTGGAAAACAACCTTATTCACAAGCAATTGACCTTCTTCGTCAGGGCGAAGTCAACACTGAAACATCCTTTGCTCCCGTCTTGTGGACAAATGCCGCACTACAGAAGCGTTCATCTTGGTCTGCTATAACAATATGAGCACGAAATACATTCCAAATTTAATATTAAACATGGTATCAGTATCTCTGGTGTGGGCTTCCTGAATAATGAGCACTAAATTTGTCATTGAAAAGATTTGCGTGTCGTTCAAGTGTCTTTGATGACATGGAAATTGTTGTAAAGTTGCATATTACTGTCACTCAGTCTTGTGAGTACCGTTCGTACGGAAGAGCATTAGGTCAAGGTTGATTTTTTTTTGAGACGGTATTATTCTGAGAAAAATACTCACAACTTTTCTAGATTTGTGACTTTAAATCTAGCAAATTTTTGCCTTATTTCTAGCAAATTTGTCACTTTAAATCTAGCAATTTTGCGAGTTTTTTCTCAGAATAATACCCATCTCTAAAAAAAGTATATATTTCAACTAATGCTCTTCCGTACGTTCGAAACACTGTGAACAATTGAAATCTCACAACATTTACTTATAATTATTTTCTATCTTGGCTCCCACCCCTCACAGATAATTCACGTGTACACGTGCTTTCGACCATTAACATTGTTTATTTTAAATATGCTGATTTACCACATCCAACATGGCTGACGTGTTGACGTCTCACTTCCACCAAACAAGACGCTCAAGGAGGAGACATTTACGACCGTGATGTACCTCAAATCTCGCGAGGTTCTGCCTCGCTTCTACCTGCGCCTCATGTCCAACCCCCCTCCCTTCTTGATTGGCCGCGTTCAAAGTCCAATGTTTGGACGAGGCTGGGGGAAGGAGTGGGAGGGGCGTGCGCTACAATCACCGCCGCTAATTCCAGCTGCTCCTGTGAGGCTTCAATCCCGCTAAAGAGGCTTAGCAGCCCGGTGGCAGGAGAGTATTCAACGTCGCGAACGGTGAATATGACTCTTTTTTACGGCTATTCGGCAGGAACGTTCGAGTAAAAGCAACCTGGGTCTTCACCTCTCGTCACGGTGTCACGCTTGTTGCACTCCGCGTTTCGCTTCGGTTCTGGCTGATGTCCAACGGGGGTGCTCGATGAAACCACTCGGTTCTTAACCACTCGATGAGTGTCAGCGACGGAATGTGGGCGTGATTTCAAGGTTTTCTTTATTATTACTTTGGACATTTTTCTACATCAACGATGTGTTTTAACACAATCTCTCAATTGAGGCTTGGTTGAGCGTTCTCTCCTCCTTCGAAGTCATTTTCCAGACGCATCGAGCCATGGCCAAAAACCAGTCTGAGACGGTGGGCGACGACCTGGGCCAGCTGACCGACGACGAGCTCCTTCGCGGTGGTAAGGAGGAACTCCTCCGCCTACTGCGCCGCGTCGACGGCGAGAAGATGAACCTGATGATCGAGCACGGCAACCTGATGAAGGACATCAATCGACGGCTCCAGGTGCACCTCCACGAGATCCGCAGCCTGAAGGATGTCAACCAAAAACTCCAGGATGACAACCAGGAACTCCGCGAGCTCTGCTGCTTCCTTGACGATGACCGGCAGAAGGGCAAAAAGCTGTCCCGAGAATGGCAGCGCTTTGGCCGCTACACGGCCAGCGCCATGTGGAAGGAGGTAGGCGCCTATATGCTGAAGCTGAAAGAACTGGAAGCCAACCAGGAGACGGTTCTTCGGGAGAACACCGAGCTCAAGGAGATCATCCTTATGCTGGATGAGGAGAGGAACGGTGCAGGCTCCAGGAGCTCCATAGACAGTCAGTCCAGCCTAAGCAACCTCAACGGGGGCAATGGCATCCTCCGGGACGTTGGGGATGGGAGCAGTACCTCCAGCGCTGGAAGCGCCGGGAGTCCGGACCACCACCACCATCACAATCATGACCATAACCATAACCACCAGCACAACCACGTGAAGACTGTCCCGGAGACCTCCAAGTTGGACCAACCTACGCGGCGGTCCATGGACGACATGTCTGTGCCACACCATCACAGGAGCATCCCCAATGGACTCAACGGTGAGTGGACAAATAATGATAATAATTAATAATAATACAACAACTACTATTACTACTACTACTACTACTAATAATAATAATACATTTTATTTATAAACGCCTTTCAAATACACAAATGGTTTCACATTTCATGTGCTTTTTATTATTGTATATTTTAGGTGTGGACAGACAAAACTTTATTGATGTCTATTTAATAAACAGCCCTTCTCAAATTGAGGTACCAGGGATGATGCCTGGTGGTCCTTAACATTATTAAATGCAATATTTTAGAAGAAAAAAAAAGACCGGTTCTGGTAAGAATGAGCACATAACTCCTAATCTGGCATGAGATCCAATTATTTTCAAATCATTAAATGGCGTCGCCCCACTTCACTTCTCAAAGCTTCTCCGCCCCCGTGCACCTACCTTCTGTCTCATTTTTGCGGACCAGACTCTATTAGAGGCCCTGATAATTAAGTAGACACCAAGGGGGTGATGGAGCCACTTGTTAATGTTCATCTTTGCGAGGTTTGAAGCGGCGTTCAAGTAGTGCGTCTCAACTGAGTTCCGCAAGTCAACTTGGGCGTGTGAAACATGATGAGTAATAACTTTTTATGTTGCACGAGTTGTCAAAGTGCAAATTGGGGACCCGGTACGCTAATAAAAGCAACAGGGGAGCACATTAATGCCTACGAGTTGCGATAATTTAGTTTTGATTTGATTGTGGAATCAAAGCATGAGCCATTTTTCTTTCTTTTATACACAGGTGGCCATTTTCCTGCCTGTTTTCGTTTAATTACATGCCTGCCAACTACTTCGGTTTTGCCGTAAAAACTACAGTTTTCATTATCCCTTTATAGGTAAATTAGGAAAATTATGGTTTCCAATAAAAATAATTCAAAAATCGTCAAAATAGTAAGGAGTCAACATCCATTCAAAACACAAACTGGTGATCAGCTAGCTGTTTGCTTCCTATAGATGAATTGCGCCTGCGCGTGGTAAGGGGTTTTTCCTGGAATCCAGAGTGACGGCTCATGAGTTAGCATAGCTCTTAGCATTGTCGTGTAATGGCATCTGAGAAAAATCAACAAAAAGTGTGAAAAGTAAAAGAAAACTATACATTCGTTTTGTGAGAAATACTCCCAAGCACTTCCAGGAGTTATACTTCGCTCAAGAAAATGTGAAAATCACGTCAACCTTGGCTAATCGCTGCCAGTAGAAATGATTACAATTCCCGTAAAAAAGTGGTAGTACGCTGTACATTATTTGAAAAGATAAATAATAATAATACATTTCATTTATAAGTGCCTTTCAAAACTCTCAAGGTCACTTTACAGTCACATGCTAAGTTTTTTTTTTCCTGTGAGTGAGCAGCGGCAGCCACACGCGCCAGCGTTCAATCAACCCGGAAGTAACTCAAATAGATAGCTAGCTAGCTAGCTAGCTAGCAAATAAATAGCTAATAGTTAGTGAATAGATAGCTAATATCTAGTCAATAGCCATTAGCTAGCGAATAGATCACTATTAACTAGCGTATAGATAGCTATTAGCTAGCGAATAGATAGCTAATAGCTTTAAGTAGTGTATAATAAATGATTGACAAGTTGTAATATAGGTATTTCTTTTCACAAGTATATCTATGACATTGATCAACATTGGTATGTTGTTTTAGCCTCATTTTAAGTAGCTGTAAATGTTAAAAATCGTTTGGCTTCAGGGGGGGGGGCAAAGCCTCCCTGACCCCTGGACCGACCGGGTCCTGCGCCCCATGTACCCCGGCATATCACTAGGCTTTTCTGCTTTCAAAAGTCGACAAGTATGTAATTTATTTATTTTTCATAAATGCGATGTTACTTCAAGGTTCGTGTTATGATCCCCTCCCGCGATTTTTCATTTAAAAACAAACAAGCAATCAAAACAGGTTCATGCGTAGCTAGCATCCGTGCGACCATGCCAGCGACATATGCTCATCAAAATTGCTTTTAAAGGATTATGTTGGCTACTTTGTATTATCCCCAACCTCAAATCTTGATTGGGGTGATTAAATCGACAACCCTAAATGGGAATTGTAGGTGAAGCTAGCAAGAAATACAGAAAAAAAGCATGCACCAGGGAAAACCTTAATCCCCATAGACGAACATGTGCACACATATTTTTAACGCTGTTTGCGGTCTTTATGTAACATTGGTATTATACCCCTCCACTCCTCCCACCTCTAAGCTGCTGTATAGCTCACAGTGCTGTACATCGCATGTAACGTTGTTTGGATCGCCTGTATTTGCACCTCCAGCCGTGTCACCGACTCGCTCCAAAATGTATTTATTGAAATATTATGTTTATTTATTTTTTACCTGTTGAGTTATTTATGTGTGTATTTATGTATTTATGGGGCAATTCTTATTATTCTGTCTGAAATGTATTGAATAACTTAACATTAGTTGAGGAGAGTGAGAAAGAATGATACCCAGCATCATTGTAGATTGTTGGGTTTTGGGTCGGTGAAGTCATTGGAAGTGGGAGTGAACGGGGTGAGGGGTGTTCTTGCCTGGGAAACCTTCAAGGGGGATGGGTTGTCTCAAAAGAGGTTTTAGGGAGGCGGTTGGGGGAGGGTGGTAGGTTTGGGGGGGGCTGCTGTCCACGTAATTGAATTTCTGTCGAGACCCCGTCCCAACCCATTCTTTGGCTGTCTTGTGTGTTTTTATTGTACGCTCTGTGTTTGTGTGTGTGCGCTATTATTGAGGCATCTGTTGTTAAGAAGACAAAAACAGAACTTCGTAGTTTACTACTTAAAAATTACAGCCAGCGACTAGACATCTCCTTCAACCCCAGTGTAACAAATTTTGCTTTTACACTCTCAAACGGATTAATTGGTTATTGATTGTCTGTCTTGACTGGTTTTTACTTTGTTTCAACTGGTTCTTGTCTTGGTTTGGAGCGTTCAAAATACCCTAGACAGTACAGTAGTTGTACTTAGTTGAAAAGTCTTTGTGGAGTCACGGATAACCCGACTGACACACAAGTCAGGTTCAAATAAGTCTCTAATCAAGCAACTGGGGAATCACACATTTTCTAACAGACTTCCTGAGCAGCCAGCAAGCGATGTATGAGGTGCCTCCCACCCTTGGGAGAATTCTCTGCCTCCTTGATTTCCACTTTGCTTTTCTCCTTCGCCCTCGGGGAGAGACGTGACCTAAAAGCTCTCAATGAAACCGTAGAAGCAGCTCTCCCAGTCGGCCACCAACGTAGCCGGTTTCGCGGCGCTGGTAACAAATTAGTCCGTCGTGTTTCTGGGTCGTTGCGGTCGGGGAGACTTTGGAGCATTTGTTTGGAGGTTGTTCATATCTGTTCTGAGTACACCGTTAATTTTACAACAAAGCGGTCGGAAGTAGCCTGTTGCTTACAAACTTTATGAACAGGTCGACAGGTTGGTGAAGGACTAATGACAACATAGCTTTAGTTTCCTCGTGATTGCACTTTCAAGTCATTGTGCGTCCAAATGTTGTCGAGCCGGAATTTTATGTGTTTGTGGCGCTGATTTCTTGTACACAGTCTCATAAACTCCCTTTGACCAAGCGAGTGCGTGGGGGTAGGATAAGAGTATCACTTGAGGACTCTCTGGCTTGCGTCGAACCGACAGCGCGCTATTTCTAGTTGATAATATAGATAAAAGAAAACACACAAACACACACTCCCACACACATAAAAAGAGCCCTGCGGGGGGAAACTCTCAGCTGTGTACTGTCAATGAAAAGCTGGCCCGTCAGGATGTCCCACATTCCTGCAGCAACAAAAGAGGGCGGCGTGTCATCCTGGTGGCGCGACAGACTCCACAGAAACAGGAAAGTGGAAAAAAAACAAAGGGAAATATGGATTCTGGGAACCTTTTGCAATATTGCAGACATGGTGGTACCTCTACAAATTGAATTGGTCTGGAAATGCTTATTAATTAGAAAAGTTTGTAAATCAGGACGTGTTTTCCATGTAAATGCCAGAATCCGTTCCAAACTCCTCAAAGTTCAGGCAAATGGGGGAAATTTTCTCTCCCCAATCTTTTTCCCTCCCGGTCTGCATTCATCTCTCTAGATCCCCCTGAACCTGCAGTCTGAGCCGCCTCATTCCCCTGAAAAAGACGGCAGAATGCGGTGAAGGATTTGGCTCCGCCGCTTGATAATGTTCCGCAAGTCCTGCGCACTTTGTGTCTCGATACGTCAAAAAGTTGCCTCTGCTTCAAATCAATTCCCGTGGCCTTGTTGCGGGCGGCTGGAGGGCCAGCTCAGTCGCCAGGGCAACGGCAATGATCATTGGGGCGAGGGGACGAGAGGCCCGGCTGGCCTCGGAATCACTGAAGCGGGAGTAAAGCTCGGCCGGGGAGTTGGAGGGCGAGTGGGGGCTAGGTGGGGGGGAGTGTCGACCCGCACGGAGTGATGCCAGGCTCACTTAGGTCAGCTCTTTGTTTTGATGAAACCGCGAAAAACAAACACGAGGGGGGTTCAGTCATTCTCGCCAGTCGTTAATGCGGAACTTTTCTCCTCATTAGTTGGTGTCACTTCTTTTATGTCGACAATAGATTGCTCTTTTGACATGTTCCAAGATAGGACTTCCCGGAAATCTTTTCACACTGACAGGATTTGGCTACTTTTTGTGGCTAAATTGCTTTCACTGTGCAAAACCGGAGATTAGGTAACAATTCCCTATCAAGATGAATGGTAGCATCCACTTGGTTGCCTTTGGTCCAGACCCTTTGCCGCTATTCGCCAGGGCATAGTGACTTTGGACCTTCACCCAAGGCCACTTGTGATAACCTCCATGTATCTGCTATGCTAATGTAATGAACAAGCTGTGTAGAAAAAAATTGATACATAGACTCTTTCCTGACTAAGAATTGGAACGGTTGACTACAATGTTGAGTATCGCCTGCCTTGTAGTCGTCCTTGACGGCTCTCGTCGCAAGGTGCTCCGTTGCCCTCCAACGCGTATTGATTGATGTGGCCCATTTGTAAAAAAAAAAAAGCTGATTAAGATGCACACCTGACATATGGGATGCGATCGGGAACGCTAGGCAGCTGCTGTGACATCAAGAGCAAAGAGGGGGAAAAAAATACACCTGGGGTACACGATCAGCACTTCAGTTCTGTCTACGCAACATATCCCGCGACCTTGATTGTCCCAAGTTGCCAAAAGTCAGCAACTCGGCGACAGTGCAATTCCTCATCAACAGACCAGGAGTCACGAGACATTCATCTGGATTTTGTGCCTGTCAGCTCTTGGACTTTGGAGTCAGCAGATGTCTTCAGCTTGCTTACCTGTCTACTGGTTAAGTAATCTCCAACCTTTTATTTTGTTATTCTGGGTCTATGTGGAGCCCGGTACCCAAATGGACTCCTAGACTAGTGTGGGGAAAATGTGAACTAGTTGAAACGATGTGTGATGTTCAGGGAACGGGGACTTGATGTAACTGGGGTGATGGATGCAATGGGTTTGTAGGCTCTTCTGTAGCATCTGGATCGAATTGTTGACGAGAGGTTCCTGGAACGGTTTCAGGTAACCTCGCCGCACTCCTCCTGAGGGTAATTTCCTCCTTGGGGCCAAGTGCCAAAGACTGGACTGAGTTAGCCAAGGAAACATTGTTTCTGTTTGGCTTTGGGCGTGCCAGGGAAGAGAGAGTGAGTGAGAGAGGCACGTCTTCAGAAACAATAGCTCTTGATGCTCATCCTTGAAGTTTAATAAAATGCAGCATCTAGTTGACTACCTGGCGTCAAACTGGCAAATGTTCCTGATTTTGAGGCCTAGAAGGACTGAACGAAAGATTAAGGGGTTGACTATTCTCTATGTATTTATAAGAAGTTCAGTCGACTGTGCTCAAAATACCTCACTTGTTTCAAGGAAACAACTGTTGACATTGGACAAGTACTCTACTGTAATTAGTCTCGATATTTTACGTCTGTTTTGCTGTGGCGAAGCTTGCTAAGTGATTGAATGACCTCATTAAAGATGGCCTATCATAATTTCTGCGACTGTTTCCCAACGATTGTTCACATTTCTCCGGATATAAGGTGCTTTTAGTGTGGCTCACTTGTTGAATGTGCGCTGATTGTGGGATATGAGTGGAGGTATTTTCCCATGCAGTGGGGGTCTGCAGGGTGGGGGTTTTACCAGTGACCTCCCCATCTCCTACCCCCTCCGCGCCCTACATTAAGCCAAGCAATGGACCATCTGCCGCCAGGGCTATTGTCCTGACTGTTTCCAGTCTTCCTCTTGTTTCCAGGCCTCTGTGGCGTGCCAAAATTGGGCTAATCTCAACATTTGGGTTTGAACCAAAGCAAGAAGACTTTTGTACCGGGTCACTCTGTGAGACACATGGAAACTAATTTTAAGAAGTCAATCTCTCCCAAAAATTAGTCTCTTGCTCGTAGGGCAGCTTGGGACAGGACAGTCATTTTGGCTGCTATCCATCAGCCGATGAAATTCCATCCTAAAAACGCATTAAGACCTCACCACTTAACCGAGACCCAGATTACGTGGGCAGGGCGGTTAGGGGAGTCGATCAAAGTTGTTGGTTATTTGGAATCTGACATTGCTGCGACAATCGTAAAGCGCTTACTTGAAATTGGCAGATAAAGATGAGGTTGGCTCAATCGATGGCTGGCACAAGAACGTTTTATCTTCTCAGCTGTTCACGCCAAATAGCCCACCGTGCGATTATCTGCAACTCTGGAGGTGCTCCTAGGTCTTCCTCCGATCCTCTTTGGGTTTGGCAGATGTTCAGATCAGCCCGCTTTTAGCCAGAATCCTTGTGTTTGCTGGAAAGTGGACTATTGTGAGTAAAGTCGGTTGATGGCCCTAGAGAGTTGAAACACTCCATTTTGGCAACCAATTATTTGAAGGGATTCCGCAAGAGTTCTGTTCCTGCAAAGTAAAAATGCAATGCGAAGTCCCAATCATAATTTCAAGAATTCTTTGTATGACAAACACTCTTAAGGAGGCGTGTTACTTAATTAGCCAGATTTGCTTTTAATTTTGATATTTTGTTTGGTGAAACAAAATACTGTAGTTTGGGCGTCCAGTTTGAGGGGTTTGACACAAAAATACTTGAGTAAAAATGTAGAACATCTTGATGCAATTAGCTAGCTGCCATTGTGAGCTCCAAGTGATCGAACGTAAGAGTGCTCTGTTGTGTTTTCATGTAGTCATGAACGTAACATTTCCGTTTCGATGGTGGTGAGGTAGAAAAAATGAGCGTGGATCCTCAATTTACAGAAACTAAGGGTTTCTGAACTAAATCTTTGAAGAAAAAGACCTCAAATTTAAAACCTGACAATATGTCCATGAATGTTTCAACGGAGACTATCTTAAAGCGATACGATGTGACTGGCGCATGAACTCCGCACACCAACGCTTGGCGCGATCCGAATCTCAGCCGGATTTCTTTTGATGACTCCTCGGCAAATGTATGCGACGCCTTGGCGGTATTTGATCTGGATCTGAAATTAATTGACGGAGGAAAAAGTCGAGCCGAGAGGGGTGGTTTTTTTGGGGGGGGTACAGTGGGCCAGCTATCTTCCTTATAAGATCCCTGTCGACTTCGCATGGATTGCTGACAAAAAGGAATCAAAGTGGGAATACGGTCGCTCTTCAACGTGCCATAGAGGCTGCGCCCCCCTCCCAGTGTGAAGGCTTTGGACGTTAAAAGGATTTCAAGAATGCGATTGGTATCTCTACCCAGAGTGCATTCACTTAAACCCCTTAAGGAGATATAACAGCGTTAAAGGGCACATTGATAAAAGTGCCCTTGTCGAGGGGTTCCGGTCTCCTCAGAGAGGTGATGGGAAGGAAGATCCAAAGGCCCTATAAAGCAAGAAGCCCCCCCCCCCCCCCTCCCTTGCCATACCCTGTCTTTTTTTGGGCTGGTTGCTCGGAAACCGTGCCCATCTATTCAGTATTAATAGGTGCGCTTCATTGGCCCCTGTCTTCCCAGGCGATATTGTGAAGAGTCTTTTTGGCAACATTGTGGAACTTTGGGTGCATTTGATGTGACAGTCTAGAAGCTGTCCAAATAAATACATTTTTTTTTAATGTGGAAATGTTGGTTGCGAGACCTCAAAATATCAACCAGGTTTTCCAGCCAGGATAAAAAAAAAGGTGATTTATGGACTTAAAATAAGAGAAATTATTTAGACAAGCTAAAGTCTTGTAGAATCGGGTGGGGGTGGAGGGTGATTTTCTGCCAGTTTGTGACATTTACAGATAGTGGCAAATATTTTGCCGCGGGCCACAATTAAGATTCACAGGGTAACATCAGATATGTATTTATTTGTTTTATTTTTGTATTTATTATTTATGTTTTATTTATTTATGTATTTTTATGTATTTGTTTACATAATTTTCTATTTATGTTCTATTTATTTTTTTATCTATGTATTTATTCATTATTTCTTTTTTATTTATTATTATTTTATTTTTAATTTTTTTAGGCATGCAACGATGTGTTGAAAGACTATCAACAGACAAAATCCTGAAATTTAATTTCTGTTTTATCACCACTAACAAAACCGTAACAGTTTTTGAACAATCATATATATATATATATATATATATATATATATATATATATATATATATATATATATATATATATATATATATATACAATGACAGAAAAAAATAATTACTTGATAGCATTTGAGCAAATATAATGAAAAGTGAAGAATATAATATAATAGAATATTTTATATTCTATCCTCTACAGTGGGGAGAGTTCGAACACGTTCGTACTGAACGGATTTCGCAGCCGCCATGTGCTAATGCTTAGCGGCCCTCCCAACCCCGTAGAGATGTCAAACGTTTAGATGTGGACTTAAACGCTAGCTGGCTGGAAACTTCTGGAATTGCATCACAAAAAATAATCCACCAAGTTCAGTGACGGACAACGCCCCCCTTCCCAAACCCCCTTCAGTTATATTCAATACAGATGTGACCAATAATGGAAAAGCTGACGGAGACAGGTTTTTGCCAAACCCACATCAGTTTTCTATCGTGTACCAGTGGAGAGGAAATGCATACAGAATGAGGTAGAAGCAGAGGAGTTGTCAAATTCTGCTGCTTCTGTGGTTGTGACATTTGTGTCACGAGCTTGATCACAGAACAAAGTGAATCCATAAATCATAGGATGAGCATAATTGTGTATCGGTTGTTAGCTGGGCTGTGAATCTGTGCAGCTAAGCATCATTTGATGAATTGTTCTTCGAGAGCGATACCCAGAAAGGTCTACATAAAATGACATGGCGGACCAAATCTGGCTCCCAGGGCCTCAAGTTTGACACCTGTGTTCTAGGTAGTGTATCAGTGTCTTTGTCTGTAGTTCGCTGTTGGCCGCTGACGCTGTTCCAAACACATAGGGAGTTTGCAAACTTGCACATTGGCTAGTTTAGGTTAGCGCTAGCTAGCTAGTACGACAGACTACGGATAGATTAAAAATGTATTCAATTGAGGAAAAAAACCCCACCCTAGGTTATGCTGTTGGCAAAGGGTACTGCGACCAATCTTGGAAGTTTAAGTTCGATATTTTAAAGTGAAACGGACAATCTTTCTTTAGGTTGTCGCGGCTGCGCTAGCGCGTGATCATTCTATTATGGTTACATGCGGCGGAGATAAAAACATGACAAGTGCACCCAGCTTACCATTTATTAGGATTAAAATGTCTTTTTTCACCATTCTCCCCCCTTTCTGTTTTCACGAGGAGTAAATATTTCAATAGATACATGCGTTTTATCTCAGACCTTTCCTGCTTTTTTTTTTTCTGCTCGCTTTGTTTCCTCTGCAAAGGCCCATATGCATTTTTTATCAGGCAGCGGCACTCACGCACGTCGTAACAGCGATCGTCATGTCAAGCCCCAAAATAGAAAGCTGGCGAATGACTTCACGACACTGACAGTGTGGGGTCGTGCGGTGATTGCGCAATAGGACAGACACGTCACACGCATTCCACTCCGATTTCTTTTGTTGTTCTTTTTCTTTAAACAGAGGCCACGCCTGATACAAGGCCCGGTGTTTTTTTGGCGACTGATTTACAGCATGTAGTTGAGTTATAAACCGGCACTCCTCGCCAAGTCATTATCGCAAGGCCTCGCTTGTTTTCAGCGTTCTGGTTGGAACCTTTTAAATTTTCCCGCAAGCGAGTTGACAGGCAATCTTGAGGAAAGCGAGCACGATGCGTCGTCGTTATATGGCGTTGTTTAAAAAAAAAAAAAGGCATTGTGAGGCAAGTCACGCGTGTTGTCCGTGAATGTCGGCCGACTGCCTCATGTACCAAACGTGATTCATACAGCAAGATAACAAAGTGATAACAGAATATCAACTCCTCCGTTTTGACCATCATTGCAGTTTGCTGGATTTTCATGCTAACCACTAGACATTTTTAGCTTTCCATGCTTTTTAAAGGTGTCAAACTCATGGCCCTGGGGCCGGATCTGGCCCGCCGTGTCAATGTTTTTGTTGACCGTGAAACTAAATCCAACTTGTCAATTTACATGATGCTTGCTAATGTCTGTGCCAAGATTCCCCTCCCACCTATCACACAAAGTAAGCTCAAATTGCCATCCCAATGACACACTAGCGATATCGAAATACACAAAACGCGCAGAAGACCTGATGGGCAGAACACGCAAACTCCGCCATGAGTCTAAGCGAGACAAGCTAGCATATGTCCCCTCCCAAACCACCACCCCCCATGCTAATCCGCAGCTTTTATCGTAAGATGATTAGAGGATTGATAACCCTCCATTAAATTTTTTGGGGGGGCGATAAACAAATATCGTATTACCAGGAGCTGGTCGTGGTCCATTTAGCCATTTTAAATCTTCAACTTTATTCGAAACAAGCACGAATTCAAGTCAAAGGTCAGGTAGGAATAATGCCGAGGAGTCACGAGTTCCGTTTTGTCCAACCCACCGAGTCCCGAGTGAGGACCACCTGCTGTCCGCGGGTATCCTTGCCGCTAATGCGAGCTGACGCAGCGTCTCGCCAAGGGCATCTGGCAGACAATGGAGGCCACCAAGTGTCTGAATCCACACTGTGATGAGTTTTATTGGGTGTCGCCCCCGATTGTGGCTTTTGACGTCTTGTTCACGACCATAAACACTTTTGTACTGCGCCGTAAACTTGGCACGTTATTAGTCGTCTGTTTGAGGATACATTTCGGATACAAAATCTTCAAACTTGGAGCATTGTGAGGCTTGTATATCAGAATATTTCAACAATGTGAGAATTTATAGAATTTATCGCTCCGCATTTGTCGCGTATCAACCTTGAGAGACATTTTTCTTTCTCCATGTGTCCTTATTCTTTACTCATCATGTCAAATGCAGTATATCCCTTGGCTCAGCAAAGATCTCGAGACATTCCGCCATCCCTGCCGCATGTGTTAGCTTTCATGTAAAACAAATGCACGCATGTACGCTGTGGTTGAGTATCCAGCTGCGACGTCTCTCCTTCCTGCGGAATTTCCACGTCAAAGTAACATTTGATTATCTTTGGGGTTGAACATTTTGTTCGTGTTGGCGCGAGCTCTTGAAAAGCGTCCAAATTGTCGTACAGAAGTCATAAAACGAACACGCCGCCTCTTATGTCCCAAAAATCTGACGACGGCATGGTGGGGTATCACTGAGGTCTGCTGTAATGAAATTAGCACTTGATGAGTTTCCATTAGGGTTTATGAAGTGTATGTGTGTGGGGGTGAGGGTTGGGGAAGGGAGGGGGGGGCGAAACAACGTCTTGCTGGAGTCTTCCATCGCGGTGATTCAGGGTGGGCTAACCATCTGGCGGTAAACCTTTAGTCCCACTCGCTAATGGAATTTGTCCTGCCTTTAGTGGTGTGTGTGCGTGTGTGTGTTTATGTGTCTATACGGGGACCAGCTAATAAAAGTAATGGTAACATGTCTGACATCTCTGATTAGAAGACAAAGTTCAGATTAGATCGTATGGTGAGATGTTTATATGCTCTGCATGTGTCGTAGCATTTCTTTATTTCCTTTAAGGGTGAGGTGTCAAAATATGTTTTGAAAATGTATCTCTTGTAAACAGTGCCTGGACATAGTTTTGATAACATAAAAAATATAACAAGCTTTTTCTAAACCATATAAGTTAGGAATGAACGTTTATTTAATGGTAGTTTAATTTACTAAAATGAGCAATTTGGTAACACGAAAACTTACAGGTTCCATCTTATATATTACGAAGCATCATAAAAAGTTTGATTAGCTTTCATGGGCCAGTTCAAATGATGTGGCGGGCTAGATCTGGCCTTGCGTTTGACATCAGTGTGCTTTTTTAAAATGTGTACAATAACTGCAAAATGGCGTGTATTTCGAATGATATCCAATGACATCCCGATGAATTTTAATGCATCGCAGTGCCCCTGCGCCATGTTATCGTAGACAGAAAATCCCAGCCCGCAGTAAAGTATCCCAATCCTGTCATCAGATCAAAGGCGCTGGCCTAAATTTTCCTAAAATGTCTGCAAATGTCACCGTAGCCTCCAGGCTGCTTGATGAGGCCCGTTTTGTTTCCTTCGCCAACATCCCGATCTGTCATTTTCCGCTCTGAAAGCTAAATAGCGAACCCTGGTTTAAAACCCACCTACAAAACATTTTGTTTTGTTTTAAACACAAAGACGGGCAACCAAAAATACAGTGATACCTTGGCTTACGGACTTAATTGGTTCCCAGACAGTGTGTATCCCAAAAAATAATTTCCCATAGGAAACCATTACACTGAGAATAATCCGTTCCCAGGTCCCCATAAAACATAATTTTCTACGATCTAATTTTCTAAACCTTAAAACTACACAAAATATACCTTATTTTATGTATAATAAATGTGATATGGCATTATAATTAAAGAAATAAACTGTACTGTATAGTAAAGTCGTTTTATTTACCTTTGTGATGGTCGTTGATGGCTTGATGGAATGGATACCTTTTTCCATAAAGTGTTTCAAGGGTTGTCCATCTTGGAAGTTGTGATATTGCAACATATGCAAGCAGACACACTAGAAACATCATTAATAGCTGGTTCCCTTGCTTGTCTTTTCATTTCAAATTGAACTGATGGCTAGTGCGGGTTATTTGTGGAGCCTGATTGATGGGAATTTTAACCTTGCAGTCTACACTCTGCCTTTGAACTATCAAAGTTGACATCCATTTTGTCACTCTCTCTCTGTCGTCTGCTTGTGTCTTTCATGTTTAAACCACCTCCCTTCACTGTTGTGTTCTTGACCAATCACATGGCTTTAAGGGCGGGGAATAGAGGACCAAAACAAGCCGGCTGCCATTTTCTTTTAGGAGAACGGGCTCGTTCGCGAACGACTCATAGCTCATTGTGGCAGCTCCGTGTGCATCCACGTTAGCAATAAAGCAAAAGTTTACCCACTTCTGGTTTCCTTGGTAAAGGCACCAATCAGTAAAATATTTTCCTTCAGTTTGAAGCTCCGCCGCTCACTTGGGGTCTATTTCAAGGGGGGGCGAAGGGTCAGACAAGATCAGACAATGTCAGGAATGCTCGGCAGCTCCGATCAAAGTGTGAGAAGAAGGAAAGAAAAAGAGAAAACAAGTCATCGTGGATATGGTTCTCGTATGTCTTGGCTCATGGCGGCGTTAAAGCAACAGTGGCAGCGGCGTTTGAGGCCGCCCTCGAGTTGGCTTGTCAGGTCACGTATGCCCCCCCACTCCTGACCTCCTGCCGGAAAGTCTGCGGCGTTTATGTAACTTGACTTTTCTTATCTTTGATGTTTCACGCATATACACATTCCACTTGCGGCGAAACCTGCCATCAAGAGACGGTTATGAAAAATATTGTTTGTACTCCTTTCCCCATTTTACACTCCGAAAATACATTTGACAATTTTGAAAGCTATTTTTTTTTTCACTCTCCAGAAAGGGAGCGTTACATTACTTTGTGGAACACATTTGCTAGTTGAAAAGGTTCATCTTAGCCTCATTTTAGTTTCTCACTCCGAATTTACGTTCGGCTATAAAACTAACATATAAAATAAAACAAAACTAATTCTAAATTGATAAACATTGACCCAAACATCTCATCGTGTCCAGAAAGTCAGGTAGCTTAAAGCTAGCTTAAAGTGAAACACTGTAGACTGGCTAACTGAAATTAGCATCAGTGTCAGGGTAATTTTAAACCTTTAATCAACTATTACTTTGGCAAATTATAGAGCTACAACTACAAACTGAGTGTATAATAATATTTAGAAGCATAGACATTAATACTAAATAAACATTCATGACATTGTTGGATTACACACACAGTACTGTGTATTTACCTTTGTTGTTACTTGCTTATGTCAAACTAAAAACAAACAAAAAGTACTTTAAATCTGTTTTCAGCCGTAGAATTAATTTGACCACCTGTTTCCTACTGTTAAGTTCTGTAATGTTAGCATATAGCGCTACATACATGCTACAAAGCCTTTCCAGCGCAGGGGGGCGGGAATGGGTCAGCGGAAGGCTACGGAACTGTGCCAGAATCCGTCCAATTTGAGCCGAGAGTGACGAGAAACCGTTACACAACTTATCTGGCACCCCCACCCCACCACCATCCAATTAGTGCACTAACAGCCCGGCCGATGCGCCCTTTTATCCGTCTCATTGAAGGGGAAGAGCCCCGCGTGACACAAGGGAGTTGTTGTTCCTCACCATTTGGAGACCTTTTGTCCTTTGTGTCTCATCACGAATCTGTCCGCTTAGGAAATGTAATCAAATGAGAAACAGTTTTCATTTCAGCGATAGCCTCGATTCATACTTTCGACCCTACGTAATCACAAACCGTAATCCCAAAGCAGTTTGTCAGACAGACAGAAACCTTTTTGTTCCTTGCCGACAAATGTCCTACTTTTCCACTAGAGGGGGCTTTACAAATGCTGAAGCCACTCTGATTAACATCTTTATTATTATTTGATGTTGCAAAAAATGTCATCGAGCTATTGCCAGTGGTCCCACGCGGCCAACGTGTTGCTAGTAGCGGGATAATAAAATAATAAAATAATAAAAATAAAAAGGCTTTGAGTGCTTGTACTTAGCCGGCCATATTTTCGCCACCTTAATCGAGCTCTATTTGACTCTGCTTACATAAGCTTGACCTCTGCCAACTCGTCGCCGGAACGCAACCGGCCCGCTATGTAGATTTATGCAAATCGGGGCGGGGGGGGGTGTGGAGGGCGGGGACCTGTAGGCGCCGACACCATGGCAACGCGTGCTGGAATGAGGCTGAGATTTGAAGCTTTTGTTGATCGCTCGCTGGGAAGAAAAAATATTCAAGTATGGTGTGCGTTGTTCATGGAAGTTAGTCTTCAATCCACATACTTGTTTTTTATTTCACTCATATTTTATCCATTTAGCAGGTTGAGTTTGCGATATCACCTGTAAAACGTGGTCTGATCAATCGTCCATGCAGTTGATTAGCGTCACTGACGTCCCCGCGTCAAATCACATCCTTCCAACGTTCCCGCTTGTTCTTTCCCCGGCGAGCTCACATCTGAGAGGATGTGTTGCGACATTCCCAACAAACAAACAAATAGCTCCAAGCAATCCGGCGCTAATCTGTTCTGTTGCATCTCGCCGCGTAAATAAGCAGCACGGACGGACGCGCGCGTGCGGCCGCGCACGCTAGCGCAAGGGCAGTAATTAAGATTGCGGTGCAAATATAATCCGCCCTCACGGGGTTTGATGTCGCGAGATTAAATCCAAAGGGCCTCCATATTGCTGTTCTTCCAGCCTAATCAAAAGATTAAGGCCATATCGCACTCGGGGTCCACTAAATATCCACACAGCCGGAAGTTGAAGTTGGGCTATTTAAAGTGCGCACCGGTACTTGAGAATACCATTTGTTCTTGTTGTTATGATGACATTGGTATATTTTAACCGAAGCACCATCGATTAATAGGCCATCTGTTTATATCGGCCGATATTAGTTCTTTTAAAATCAGCGGATTTTGAATCATTGTATTATTTTTCTCAACAAAATGAGAATGCAAGCTAATTTAGCTATGTTATCGTATTTTATCACGTGGCAAAGTATTTGAATACATACAGTAAAGTCTCGTTATATCGATATCGGATATATCGATAGTCCCGGTTATATCGATACTATTTCTATGCACGCACGGAGAAAATTACATGCAAACAGGGTCGGATATATCGATATTTTTTCGGACTCCCTTGAATATCGATATAACGAGACTTTACTGTATTTGGTTGAACCAAGTTCATTTCATTTCATTGACGAATTTTTCAAGTACAGTAAAGTCGTTATATCGCTATCGGTTATATCGATAGTACCGCTTATTACGATACTATTTCTATGAACGCAAGGAGAAAATTACATGCGCGCAGGGTCGGATATATCGATAGTCCCGGTTATATCGATATTTTTTCGGACTCCCGAGAATATCGATATAACGAGACTTTACTGTTTTAATACCAAACCGTGTCGCTAATGAGTGATGCAAGCTATTTTAGCTACGTTATCATACTTTTATTTTATCACGCAGCACATTAAATTTGGTTGAACCACATTCATTTAATTTTAGTGACAACATTTTCAAGTATTAATAACAAACCGTGTTGCTAGCGAGTCATGCTAACATGAGAACGGGAGCTATTTTAGCTATGTTATCATACTTTTATTTTATCACGCGGCACATTACATTTGGTTGAACCGCATTCATTTCATTTAAATGACACATTTTTCAAGTAATAATACCAAACCGTATCGCTAACCAGTAATGCTAACGTAGAACGTGAAGCTCCATAATTGGGCTAACAGATTTTTTCCAATGATTATTACCGAATTCTAAACAATCAAAGAAATGCTTAACACACATGGAGCATTAACACAGGAAAGCAGCGTATGACAATGTCGTAGATTTAAGTGATTTGAGTGTCCAGACACCGCGTGCTAAAAATAAAAATCCCCGCATGCGCGCTTTTTCCCCCCTGCCTCGAGTCGCTTGACAGGCAGCTCAGACGCCAGACGTAAATTCGACTTAATAGACGGCAACGAGCGTCGCGACATTCGCGCGTTCCCGGGCGACTTTGGTACAAATTGAGTGAAGGGCGGAGGGGATGGTAATTATATCCTTGCTCGTGTCAGCAAGTCAATTGTTTTCAAGATCTCTCCAAGGAGTTGGCTTGAGGGAGCAAAACAATTACATTCGTTGGATTTTGATTTCTAGCCGTAAATAAAAGAAAAATACGCATTTATTGCGGACTAAATATGATTATCAATAACAAATTAAAAGGAGGCATTGTAATGAAACGCTCTTACTAAAATATTTTTGTAATCATGAAATACAATCATGTAGTTAATTAGCAAAAAATTCTTTTTCTGCTAGCAGATAATTCTTTTTTTTTCTTGTAGCAGAAAATTCTTTTTTTCTGCTAGCAGAATTTTTTTTTCTGCTGGCAGAAAATTATTTTTTTTCTGCTAAGATTTTTGTGTCTGCATGTTTATTTTTTTTTTATTCAATTGAATTATTTAGGGTCATTTCAGACATTTTTATTAAGAGAATACATTTTTATTAAGAGAATAATTTTTCTAAATAGTTGACATTTTTGTTGATAATTTTTATATATAGTTATATATATATATTTATATATATATATATATATATATATATATATATCATTAGGACGAAAACAATGCTACAATGTGTCCTTTTTTCGGTCAGGGGCGTTCCTTCAGTGACGTAGGGTGAGGACTCGTCACCAACTCAAAAACAAGACTTGCTGAATATTCAGCGCGAGTCTTAAAACGCAAAATATAGCTATATGCGGTGGAATCTTTGTAAAATACGCTCAGTAGAAGTCATTTGAAGCCATTTTACAAATTAGGGATGTCAGTTGTCCTTTAATGTAATTTGTTTGCAGTATATTGTATGATTCACATGATCACACTTTTCAATTTAAAAATGTAAATTAGAAAAATGTAGTATTTTTTTTTATTAAGGTATTTTTCGATTTACAAATATTTTGTTGGTTTAGTCCTAGAAAGGACTATAAAAATGACGTTTCAAATTTCCCATTTTTTCAATTGTAAAGCGACTGGAACCGCTGCATATATCAAATCAAAAAACTGCTTGCGAAAAAGCCAAGCCACTTTTAGAATGAATACTTTACCACCTGATCGAAGCTCTTTGACGAAGCACTTTGAGTGCCATTTTCCCTTGAACATCTTGAGGTAATTGCCCACATTGAGCACACAGTCTGATCGCAGGGGAGCCTCCAAAATCTGCCTCGGAGCACATGAAAGCGCATCCTTAAGAGCTCCGGGATCTCCGTTCTCAGCAGGCCACTAAACAGTCTGAAGATTTGACTTGAAACATCAAGGAGATGACTCCACCCACCCACCTACAACCTGTTTTGTTTCACACTAGCTAGCGCCTTTGATTATGGCCGCTTTGGCGCTCCGACACTCTTTTTCCATGTGGGATTTATTTGTTTTGAAAAGGGCCTGACTCACCACTCACCTCCAATCCGCTCCCGGAGGAACGGCTCACGTTGACACGCCGTAAACTCCCGTCCAGTTCGTGGTTGGGGAGCGGGAATGACTGTGGAGAAACAGATGTTAGATTTCTCTTTGGTTGGGATGGGAGTTGCATTGCATCAATCCCACAAATTGACTGTGCATGGTTAGATTTCTTTGATATGCATCTATTATTTCAATTACAAAAGTTCGATTCTACACCCGACCTCAAGTCAAACATGCTCGGTTGGCGGCTTGGATGCGTTCAATGCCTTCGTTCAGTTGGAAGGAATTATGAACAATTCCCAATACTCTAGTCAGTGTTGGGGAAAAAACCGCCAGGCTACTCTGACAAAGCAAAACAAGGTCACAAAAAGCCTCCTTCGTCATCATTAACTCATTTGCTGCCATTCCCGAATTTATTTGTGGAGTGCCATTCCGGAATTTGTTCGGGTTTTGGTTTTTCTTGCTGGGGGTGCCGATAAAGCGCTGGTCAGACCTCTGTCAATGTTTTTCCCTTCCGCGAGGGGGGCTGCATTTGCCTTTTGTCCATGTTAGCTCTTTGTCATGTTAGCTTCAGTTGTTAAAGTGCTATATAACTCAATATGCATGTATTGTATTATATTTTGTACAGCTGCCCCCAGTTCAAGATCAGATAACTCCAGACCCATATAACTTAGAAATTAGCTTTTTTCTGATGAAAGAAATGAGTCTAAGGTTTCTTACGTGGGATGTTTGTTGTTATGTCGTCCCGAAACTCAATATTCTGTGGGTCCCGCAATTTGAGTAAAAAAGCCAAAAACCCTGACACGTTTGCACATCGTCCGGCAGTGAATGAATTAATTTATTCTGCTTATTAATGAGTTCATTATTAATTAATTCAGTAATTAATTCTGTCCACAGCCACTTCCCTATGTAAAAAAGGCCCCTGGCATTGAAATGCTAGCATTTCAATGGGTGTATGGAGACTTTTGCAACCTGCCATACACCCAGAAAGTACGCCGTCCGGGTCAGAAAGGGACGAGGGCGGTGGTACGACAGCAAGGTGGTACGACCACTGGGGTTGCAGAAGAGAGGTTGCTGGCTGGAAGTGGGTCACAGCGGCACATTGACATGATTGAAAGCGACGCGCGGTGGGGATGGAGTTTGGGTGCCGGGGAGGGGCAATGGTGCCACTGTCCACGTCACAGCACGCAAAGACCCGTCAGATAGAAGAGAGGTGTAAATTTTGCTCTACTTGTGCTAGCGCTGAAGTAAAAACAGCGGCGAGCGACCCGACTCCCACCCCATTGGCTAATGAGTTTATTTTAGGCCGTCCTTGGGGGGGAGGGTTGAAAGGATGGACGAGATGCAGAAAGAGCTCTGGGCCAGCTTTGAAAGTCATTAGAATGGAGATGAGAGCTTTTATGTCGTCTACAAATATTTTGTTACAAATACAATATTAGCACCATTTTATTTTTCCATTGTAAATGTTTTGGTCTCAAAAAAGTCTTATATATTTTAGTGATTTATCTCAGCGACAAGTAGTAGAAAGAAAAAAAAATGCAATTATCAGTAATGCTAATCCCTGTTTAAAAGCAATAAAATAAGAATTTACACCCCTGAAAAATATTTGGAATTGCTTCCATTAGTAGTTAAATCTATGAATATTAAACACCATTTAATTTCAACCTTCTTTTAGCACAGTCATACAATTGAGTCTACGTCCCAGTGAAATCAATGAAAATGCAAATAATAATAAAACACATTTTAATATAAAGTATGAGACACAAACAAATCATAGGAAAAGGGAGGAGTAGGCAGGAAAAATCTAGCTAGCTACTATCTATTAGCTATCTTCCTGTTCGTCCTCTTTGGCAAGAGATGACAATCTTCACTGGAATGGGGGGTGGTGAGGATAACTTGCGCACGAGTTTGATAAAAGTGTCTATTAGCGATCTACTAGCTGGCTAGCTAGCTTTCTCTCTGTGTATTTAATAGTGACATTCAGTGTATTAGCTAGCTAACTGTCTAGCTATCTATTTACTATATAGCTATCTGGGTGGCTAGCTATCTAGCTAGCTATCTGTTGGCTATCTATTAGCTATCTACTAGCTGACAAGCTAGCTTTGTATCCATTTACTTCTGGGTTAAGTGAACGCTGGCAAAACTTATCCTGTGAAACATATCCTGTGACTTTGAGAGTTTTGAAAGGCGCTTATAAATGAAATGTCTTATTATATAAAAAGAACTGATTTTATGTGTAGTTCTAAATTACAGAGGAAGAAGCCTGCGATTGGTTGACAACCAGGAAGTAAATAAACGCTTGTGGAGCTGAACCGGTGGTACGATCACTACATTAAAAAAATTGATTGGTTGGGTTGTTTTATAGAATTATTTACTTGTTTTTGTAATGATAATGATTAATAATGTGTTATTTTTAAAACTAGGGTGGCGTGAAATTGATTGAGACAATTGATTTGAGTAGACTGAGAAGAAAAAAAAGTGAAATGAGAACAACAAGGAAGTGATGGTGTCCGCTAAGCATTTCTGATAGCGGAACAATACAGGTTGAACTAGTCCCACTCGTAAAGCAAATTTCCTGTTTACATTCCGCCGGCCAATCGGAGATCAGCTTAAACAAACAAGGTTGCACATTCATTGGTCTGTGAAGAACCTTCATCGTAATCGGCTTGAGTTGGTAGCCAAAGGTCAGGCCGGCATCAGATGAGTCCAGATTAGCGGGTCACAAGGCCCAACCTGAGCGATTAGCGGCGGCCCAGTCTTCATATATGCACGGCGTCGCTGTTTGTGTGTTACAACACTGGAGTTGCCAAAGTGTACAGTACAATCAGACCTCGTTTATTTGGAGGGTAGAAGCTCCGAAAATGGGATTTTCCTCGTAGCCATTTTTTTTTTAGCTCAATGTACATAATCAACATAGCAACAAAATATCAATGTCTGCATCACATCTGTTATCTGTATTGCTGCTCTCAATGTTTCTGCCGTAATGTAACTGCTCGCCACTCCCGTTTCTGCTCATCAGGTTGGAGGTACAGTAAAGTCTCGTTATATCGATATTCAAAGGAGTCCGAAAAATATCGATATAACCGGGACTATCGATATATCCGACCCTGTTTGCATGTAATTTTCTACGTGCGTGCATAGAAATAGTATCGATATAACCGGGACTATCGATATATCCGATATCGATATAACGAGACTTTACTGTATTTTTAAAAGGATAATCAGTAATGTAGTTGAGGTAGGGGCACTCGTAATGCATTGCCATCAAGAAAATTTTCCAAACTTTCATATAAATATGTATCAAGTCGTATTTGCCTAACAAAAGCGTCTTGTCAAGCGCCTTTCCACTTAGCAAACAAAAGCATATCCATCCCTCGCGATGCGGCGTCAGGCTTTCGATTGCAACACGCCTTTTTTTCGGAGAATAGGCTCGGTGCCACCTATGGGGACCGGGATGACTCGCCTCACGTCGTTCCTGTCCTCCATTTGAACCCTCCACCGTGTGAGCGAGGAAACTCAACCGTGATGCGATGGATGTGTGTGATGCTAGTTTGCTGTTTTCCCCCGTAAATATGCGGCGGGAAAAGAATGGAAGAGAGGAGAGGGTGAGACGGGGATAACGGCCCAGGCAATTTTTATGTTTTTGAAACAGACATCATTGAACAGCTGTTTTTTTTTCTCCCCGTTTTCCAAGCGCAGATGTCATATGAGCACATGGAGAGATGAAAAGCGGAATGGCAGGTTGAATGCATTTGCATTGATGGGCTTTTTAAAGGGTGTGATTATTTAATGTGCACATTTATACTTTTGTTTTTGTAATTTTTTTGTAGGTTTTTAATAAAACACTTTTTCATAATATTTTTAATATTTGCCAGACCAAAATTTATTTCTCGCTGAAATAATAATTGAAGAAATGTAAATTATTTTACATGCGTATTTTTGTCACTCTCACTTTTTCCGAATTTATTTCATTAATTAAACACAAATATAAAGAATATAATAATGTATATTTATTTGATTTGTTTTTGCTGTATCTCACTCAATGTCACTTTTTCCTAAATATTTTAATATATTTTTTTTTACTCATAAGACAAAATTAAATGATGTATTTAAATGCCTTGATTTTCTTCAAAAGATCGGCCTTATATGCAGGTGCGCGATATATTTGAAGTCATAATGAGCCGTAATATTTCTCGCAAAGACTTCATTTTCCCCCGTAAAAGAAGTATTTTGTAACCCCAGCATATACTTTAGCGCCTTATAATGTGATGTGCCTTATATGTGGAAACCTTTTATATATACAGTAAAGTCTCGTTATATCGATATCGGATATATCGATAGTCCCGGTTATATCGATACTATTTCTATGCACACACGGAGAAAATTACATGCAAACAGTGTCGGATATATCGATAGTCCGGTTATATCGATATTTTTTCAGACTCCCTTGAATATCGATATAACGAGACTTTACTGTATAATATTTGGAAAACTTTTTTCATTCATTGAAGGTGCACCTTATATATGGAAAAACTTTGAAAATACAGCGTTCATTAGGGGGTGCACCTTATACGCCCATGCGCCTTATACACCAGAGAATACGGCAGTTAACTTATATGAACGTTTCTTCTCTAAAATAGCCATTTTCAAGGTAAAAGCTCAAAATTAGATACGGAAAAGCTAACCGAAATGTGGTCGTTGTCTGTTAAGTGACGTGAACGTTCTCCCGCGGCAACCTTTATGGACACCTGTGGGCTTTCTGGCGCCGTCTGCCGCCTTGTTGTTTTCCGTGTTCTCCATCTTGACGTCTTTTGAAATGCTAATTGTGTCTCCTCCCTTCTTCTTCTTCTCCCTCTTTTGCTCCAGATTCCTCCTCCAATTACATCCGGCAACTAGAGACCAAAGTACGAATCCTGGAGGACGACAACAACAAGCTGCTGTCGCAGGTAAGGCATCATTGATGTTGAATAAAAGCATCTGACATTTTTTTTTTTTTCATTTTGAAGGATTGGAATTGTTTCATGGCCTTTCAATTCATTTCAATGGTGGAAATTGTTTTGATTTACAAACACTGAATCATTTATCATCTTAATATTGCAGAATCAGAATCTGAAAGCCTTTAATAGTCCCAAAATGGGGAAATGTGAATTTTCAAATTTTAAAGATGACCTTTACTGTTGAGAAGCTGAAATTTGGAGGAATTTGACTCTAAAAAGCTATCAAAATAATACATAATAGCTATGTAATGATTAATCGATGACCACAAATAATTAGCAACTCATTTGATTTTGCGTTAGTTGTCAATTAATCGCTGCACCCATTAGTCAAAGTCAAAGTCAGCTTTATTGTCAAATATGCTAATATGCATGACATACAGCACAAATGAAATTACTGTCCTCTCGGACCCAGCATGGAAGGCACTTATAATTACTTTAACAAACATAATAAACATGAAAACACCAATTTGCCGGGAGAGGGGAGCCGCTGCGTGTTCACGCGCCGCCATCTTGGGGAAAAAAAATGTGAAAAAATAACAAATATGACAACACAAAGACACAGAGTCATTCATTCTTCAGGACTTGCTGTACCCTCTTTGTGATGACATGAAGCAGTTCTAGTTGAAAGAGGAGAGGATCAAAGCATCCATGTCAGCAGTGGATCAGGGACGTCATGGTGGAATTTGTACGTCTACTACAAGCTAAATGTTGAAAGCAAACACGAAGCTGTAGCATCCAAAAGACATTGTCTCACATCTCCTGTCCCACGTAAATCCTCTTCAATTCCAAGCCGCGACAGTTCCACATACGCATTGAAGCCAAATAGCGGAATAGGCGTCGGCGTATAAAAAAAAAAAATCAAGGCGAGCTCAAATCGATCAATTGGATGGCGCTTGATGGTGTATTTTCGATGCACAAGACACCACGAACGACCGATGTTTGAACTCTACCACAAGAAGCGTTTTTTTTTTTTGAGCAGCACCCACAACACGAAATGATAAGAGTCATCCGTGTCTCTCTACCCGCGCACGTCTCCGCGTTTAGCCATGTTTAATTCATGACGGAGGGTTCAATGGCGAGCCTCGCTTAGCCCCCCGTGGCAAAAGAGCAAGCAGACACCAAATGATACAATCCAGCGGTGTTAACCTCCCGATGACTTCGCCCACGTTTTTGCCAGTGTGGAGGCGGGTGGGGGAAGAGGGGTGAGTGGGGGGTGTCGTTTCGGGAAGTGTAAAGGGGTTCACGGCGAGGTCGTGTCAGTCTGCGCGGGGAGACGTAAGGATTGCTCATTAGATGTAACATGGGCGCTCTGGCAAATGTCTGATAGACGTCGCCTTTTTTATTCGCTTTCATCATAAACGATGAGGATGGATTTTGTTTTGTTCATTTGATTTTCAATCAAAGCGGCGCATTTATTTATTTTCCCTTTTTAATTTTTTTGGTAGACAATCACTCCTCGATATTGTTTCTGCTAGATTCTTCTTACATTTTAAATGCTAATATTAAAAAAAACTGACCATTTCAAATTTCACTAAAATGTCAACAAATAAAATTTTATTCATTCGTTTGTTTATTATAGACACACAATTTGGTCTCAATTTTTTTTTGTTACACTGCACTTAATTCAGTGGACTGTTTTCATTTTTCCAAAAAGATCAATTGCTGATATCTGCAGTTACTGTACTCAAATCCTTGTCAACAGTATTGCCGTTTTTATTCCTCCTGCAGGCTCATAGCCGTTATAGTTTATCGCAGATACACATGAAGAAGGTAACTGTTTTTGTTTTCCACTCGCTTTTCTATCTGGTGGCGGGATTTCAGCTCGGCTTTTCAGTGTTTTACCTTTAAAGGGTGGAGGCCCACACACAAACATACACACATTGAACATCTGTCAATTCTTAATTTGTGGGTAATTTTCTAAATGACTTTCTCTCACCATCATTGTCTTAATGCTAAGATAAATTAGCACCTAATGATTTTGCCTGTTTTTTTTTACTCTGTAATCTGCACAAATAGTTAATTTTTAAGTCTGAACGGCTTCCAAAAAACGCCATGGTTGATTTTTTTTTTTTTTTTATCTTACTATATACATGGTCGTTTTTTAAGGCTAAAAACACCTTATTATACATGGTCGATTTTTTTCCAAGCTAAAAACAGCAAACGATACATGGTCAATTTTTTTGGTCGAAAAACGTCTTACTATACATGGTCGTTTTTTTTTTTTTCGAGTCAAAAACGCCTTACTATATACATAGTCGTTTTTTTCCGGGACAAAAACGCCTGGGGGCTTTGATTCAGAAAGTACGGCTAACTTGTATTCCAGGACGACCCCCAATCTCAGCAGGGCTAACAACAACAAAAGGATTTCGTGGTTGCTATTTGATTCAAAATTAAAACTCATTCATTCCCAGAAAATGTGCAAAAATGTGTCCAACCAAGTGCCAGGGTTTTTGTCATTTTGTCAAATTGCAGGACCCACAGAATATTAAGCTTTAGGACATAAACATTCAATGCAGTGTAAGGAACTTTACAGGGGGAAAAAAGAGTTAATTCCTAAGTTATATGGGTCTGGAGTTATCTGATCTTGAAATGGTCTTGTTTTTCACGTGTGTGTGTGTGTGTGTGTGTGTCAATGGCATTTTTTTGTTTTGCTCTTGTTGACCACACATTTTTTTCAAGGTGAGCAAAGGCTACCTTTGCTCTGTAGTGCATGAAAGAAGTTGCTCTTGTCTCGGCTTGCCGGGACGTCTTGCCAGGGGCGGTATAAATATTTGAGACTACAAGAGCGACACAGGAAGAGCCACACATCAAAAATGAATTGAGTGCTTTCTTTTGAGCAGTTCTTGGGAATCATTGTGAATAAAAAAAATGCCATGACTCTACGGGGGTTCTTAAACTTCCTGCTTAAAGCTTTAAGGGAACAAAAGTCTCTTATCACAGGAATGTTGACCTTTACCTGGATGCAGTTCAAAGTGTGCACATTAACCCGCAAAGAAACAAGCATGAGGAGACCAGGTGCACATGTTCCCACACACTGCTGTGTTACTTCCGGGTAGAGTGAACGCTGGCGCGAATTTTGGGAAAAAACTCCTTACTAGGCGTTTTTTCGCAAAAAAACGACCATGTATAGTAACGCGTTTTTAGTGCAAAAAAACGACCATGTATAGTAAGGCTTTTTTAGCGCAAAAAACGACCATGTATAGTAAGGCGTTTTTTAGCGCAAAAACGACCATGTATAGTAAGGCGTTTTTTTGCGCAAAAAATGACCATATATAGTAAGGCTTTTTTTAGTGCAAAAACGACCATGTATAGTAAGGCTTTTTTAGCGCAAAAAACGACCATGTATAGTAAGGCGTTTTTAGCGCAAAAAACGACCATGTATAGTAAGGCGTTTTTAGCGCAAAAAACGACCATGTATAGTAAGGCGTTTTTTTGCGCAAAAAACGACCATGTATAGTAAGGCGTTTTTTTGCGCAAAAAATGACCATATATAGTAAGGCTTTTTTTAGTGCAAAAACGACCATGTATAGTAAGGCTTTTTTAGCGCAAAAAACGACCATGTATAGTAAGGCGTTTTTAGCGCAAAAAACGACCATGTATAGTAAGGCGTTTTTAGCGCAAAAAAACGACCATGTATAGTAAGGCGTTTTTTTGCGCAAAAAATGACCATATATAGTAAGGCTTTTTTCAGTGCAAAAACGACCATGTATAGTAAGGCTTTTTTAGCGCAAAAAACGACCATGTATAGTAAGGCGTTTTTAGCGCAAAAAACGACCATGTATAGTAAGGCGTTTTTAGCGCAAAAAACGACCATGTATAGTAAGGCTTTTTTTAGCGCAAAAACGACCATGTATAGTAAGGCTTTTTTAGCGCAAAAAAACGACCATGTATAGTAAGGCGTTTTTAGCGCAAAAACGACCATGTATAGTAAGGCTTTTTTCCCCCAAAAACGACCATGTATAGTAAGGCTTTTTTAACGCAAAAAACGACCACGTATAGTAAGGCGTTTTTAGCGCAAAAAACGACCACGTATAGTAAGGCGTTTTTAGCGCAAAAAACGACCATGTATAGTAAGGCTTTTTTAACGCAAAAAACGACCATGTATAGTAAGGCGTTTTTAGCGCAAAAAAACGACGATGTATAGTACGGCGTTTTTAGCGCAAAAAACGACCATGTATAGTAAGGCTTTTTTTGGCCAAAAAACGACCATGTATAGTAAGGCATTTTTAGCGCAAAAAAACGACCATGTATAGTAAGGCGTTTTTAGCGCAAAAAACGACCATGTATATATAGTAAGGCTTTTTTAGTGCAAAAAACGACCATGTATAGTAAAGCTTTTTTAGCGCAAAAAACGACCATGTATAGTGAGGCGTTTTTAGCGCAAAAAACGACCATGTATAGTAAGGCGTTTTTTCCCAAAAAACGACCATGTATAGTAAGGCTTTTTTAGTGCAAAAAACGACCATGTATAGTAAGGCTTTTTTAGCGCAAAAAACGACCATGTATAGTAAGGCTTTTTTAGCGCAAAAAACGACCATGTATATAGTAAGGCTTTTTTTGTCCAAAAAACGACCATGTATAGTAAGGCTTTTTTAACGCAAAAAACCACCATGTATAGTAAGGCATTTTTAGTGCAAAAAACGACCATGTATAGTAAGGCTTTTTTTAACGCAAAAAAACGACCATGTATAGTAAGGCTTTTTTTGTCCAAAAAAACGACCATGTATAGTAAGGCTTTTTTAACGCAAAAAACGACCATGTATAGTAAGGCGTTTTTTCCCAAAAAACGACCATGTATAGTAAGGCTTTTTTAGTGCAAAAAACGACCATGTATAGTAAGGCTTTTTTAGCGCAAAAAACGACCATGTATAGTAAGGCTTTTCTTAACGCAAAAAACGACCATGTATAGTAAGGCATTTTTAGCGCAAAAAACGACCATGTATAGTAAGGCTTTTTTTGTCCAAAAAAAACGACCATGTATAGTAAGGCGTTTTTAGCGCAAAAAACGACCATGTATAGTAAGGCTTTTTTTTGTCCAAAAAAACGACCATGTATAGTAAGGCTTTTTTTGTCCAAAAAAACGACCATGTATAGTAAGGCTTTTTTTGTCCAAAAAAACGACCATGTATAGTAAGGCTTTTTTAGCGCAAAAACGACCATGTATAGTAAGGCTTTTTTAGCGCAAAAAACGACCATGTATAGTAAGGCTTTTTTAACGCAAAAAACGACCATGTATAGTAAGGCATTTTTAGTGCAAAAAACGACCATGTATAGTAAGGCTTTTTTAGCGCAAAAAACGACCATGTATAGTAAGGCTTTTTTTGTCAAAAAAAAACGACCATGTATAGTAAGGCTTTTTTTGTCCAAAAAAACGACCATGTATAGTAAGGCTTTTTTAACGCAAAAAACGACCATGTATAGTAAGGCTTTTTTTGTCCAAAAAAACGACCATGTATAGTAAGGCTTTTTTAACGCAAAAAACGACCATGTATAGTAAGGCTTTTTTAACGCAAAAAAACGACCATGTATAGTAAGGCTTTTTTTGTCCAAAAAAACGACCATGTATAGTAAGGCTTTTTTAACGCAAAAAACGACCATGTATAGTAAGGCTTTTTTTCCCAAAAAACGACCATGTATAGTAAGGCTTTTTTAGTGCAAAAAACGACCATGTATAGTAAGGCTTTTTTAGCGCAAAAAACGACCATGTATAGTAAGGCTTTTTTTAACGCAAAAAACGACCATGTATAGTAAGGCATTTTTAGCGCAAAAAACGACCATGTATAGTAAGGCTTTTTTTGTCCAAAAAAAACCACCATGTATAGTAAGGCGTTTTTAGTGCAAAAAACGACCATGTATAGTAAGGCTTTTTTTTGTCCAAAAAAACGACCATGTATAGTAAGGCTTTTTTTGTCCAAAAAAACGACCATGTATAGTAAGGCTTTTTTAGCGCAAAAACGACCATGTATAGTAAGGCTTTTTTAGCGCAAAAACGACCATGTATAGTAAGGCGTTTTTTAGCGCAAAAACGACCATGTATAGTAAGGCGTTTTTTGTCCAAAAAAACGACCATGTATAGTAAGGCTTTTTTAACGCAAAAAACGACCATGTATAGTAAGGCATTTTTAGTGCAAAAAACGACCATGTATAGTAAGGCGTTTTTAGCGCAAAAAACGACCATGTATAGTAAGGCTTTTTTTGTCAAAAAAAACGACCATGTATAGTAAGGCTTTTTTTGTCCAAAAAAACGACCATGTATAGTACGGCTTTTTTAACGCAAAAAACGACCATATATAGTAAGGCTTTTTTTGTCCAAAAAAACGACCATGTATAGTAAGGCTTTTTTAACGCAAAGAACGACCATGTATAGTAAGGCGTTTTTAGCGCAAAAAACGACCATGTATAGTAAGGCTTTTTTTAGCGCAAAAAACGACCATGTATAGTAAGGCTTTTTTTGTCCAAAAAAACAACCATGTATAGTAAGGCGTTTTTAGCGCAAAAACGACCATGTATAGTAAGGTGTTTTTAGTGCAAAAAACGACCATGTATAGTAAGGCTTTTTTTAGCGCAAAAAACGACCATGTATAGTAAGGCTTTTTTTGTCCAAAAAAAACGACCATGTATAGTAAGGCTTTTTTTGTCCAAAAAAACGACCATGTATAGTAGGCTTTTTTTGTCCAAAAAACGACCATGTATAGTAAGGCTTTTTTAGCGCAAAAACGACCATGTATAGTAAGGCTTTTTTAGTCCAAAAAACGACCATGTATAGTAAGGCTTTTTTAACGCAAAAAACGACCATGTATAGTAAGGCATTTTTAGTGCAAAAAACGACCATGTATAGTAAGGCTTTTTTAACGCAAAAAAACGACCATGTATAGTAAGGCATTTTTAGTGCAAAAAACGACCATGTATAGTAAGGCTTTTTTTGTCCAAAAAACGACCATGTATAGTAAGGCGTTTTTAGCGCAAAAAACGACCATGTATAGTAAGGCTTTTTTTTGTCCAAAAAAACCACCATGTATAGTAAGGCTTTTTTAGTGCAAAAAACGACCATGTATAGTAAGGCGTTTTTTTCCCAAAAAAACGACCATGTATAGTAAGGCTTTTTTTGTCCAAAAAAACAACCATGTATAGTAAGGCGTTTTTAGCGCAAAAACGACCATGTATAGTAAGGCGTTCTTAGCGCAAAAAACGACCATGTATAGTAAGGCATTTTTAGTGCAAAAAACGACCATGTATAGTAAGGCATTTTTAGTGCAAAAAACGACCATGTATAGTAAGGCTTTTTTAGTGCAAAAAACGACCATGTATAGTAAGGCGTTTTTTCCCAAAAAACGACCATGTATAGTAAGGCTTTTTTAGTGCAAAAAACGACCATGTATAGTAAGGCGTTTTTAGCGCAAAAAACGACCATGTATAATAAGGCTTTTTAGCGCAAAAAACGACCATGTATAGTAAGGCGTTTTTAGCGCAAAAAACGACCATGTATAGTAAGGCTTTTTTAGCGCAAAAAGGCTTTTTTAGCGCAAAAAACGACCATGTATAGTAAGGCTTTTTTTGTCCAAAAAAACGACCATGTATAGTAAGGCGTTTTTAGCGCAAAAAACGACCATGTATAGTAAGGCGTTTTTAGCGCAAAAAACAACCATGTATAGTAAGGCTTTTTTAGCGCAAAAAACGACCATGTATAGTAAGGCTTTTTAGTGCAAAAAACGACCATGTATAGTAAGGCTTTTTTAGCGCAAATAACGACCATGTATAGTAAGGCTTTTTTAGTGCAAAAAACGACCATGTATAGTAAGGCTTTTTTAGCGCAAAAAACGACCATGTATAGTAAGGCTTTTTAGTACAAAAAACGACCAGGTTTCGTAAGGCTTTTTGAGCGCAAAAAACGACCATGTATAGTAATGCTTTTTTAGTGCAAAAAACGACCATGTATAGTAAGGCTTTTTTAGCGCAAAAAACGACCATGTATAGTAAGGCTTTTTTTGTCCAAAAAAACGGCCATGTATAGTAAGGCATTTTTAGCGCAAAAACGACCATGTATAGTAAGGCTTTTTTTCCCCAAAAAACGACCATGTATAGTAAGGCGTTTTTTTTCCCAAAAAAACGACCATGTATAGTAAGGCTTTTTTAACGCAAAAAACGACCATGTATAGTAAGGCTTTTTTTGTCCAAAAAACGACCATGTATAGTAAGGCTTTTTTAGCGCAAAAAAACGACCATGTATAGTAAGGCTTTTTAGTGCAAAAAACGACCATGTATAGTAAGGCGTTTTTAGCGCAAAAAACGACCATGTATCGTAAGGCTTTTTTTGTCCCAAAAAACGACCATGTATAGTAAGGCGTTTTTAGCGCAAAAAACGACCATGTATAGTAAGGCTTTTTTTGTCCAAAAAAACGACCATGTATAGTAAGGCTTTTTTAGTGCAAAAAACGACCATGTATAGTAAGGCTTTTTTGTCCAAAAAAATGACCATGTATAGTAAGGCTTTTTTTGTCCAAAAAAACGACCATGTATAGTAAGGCGTTTTTTGCCCAAAAAACAACCATGTATAGTAAGGCTTTTTTAGCGCAAAAAAGACCATGTATAGTAAGGCTTTTTTAGCGCAAAAAAACGACCATGTATAGTAAGGTGTTTTTAGCGCAAAAACGACCATGTATAGTAAGGCGTTCTTAGCGCAAAAAACGACCATGTATAGTAAGGCTTTTTTTGTCCAAAAAACGACCATGTATAGTAAGGCTTTTTTAGCGCAAAAACGACCATGTATATAGTAAGGCTTTTTTTGTCCAAAAAACGACCATGTATAGTAAGGCTTTTTTAACGCAAAAAACCACCATGTATAGTAAGGCATTTTTAGTGCAAAAAACGACCATGTATAGTAAGGCTTTTTTAACGCAAAAAAACGACCATGTATAGTAAGGCTTTTTTTGTCCAAAAAAACGACCATGTATAGTAAGGCTTTTTTAACGCAAAAAACGACCATGTATAGTAAGGCGTTTTTTCCCAAAAAACGACCATGTATAGTAAGGCTTTTTTAGTGCAAAAAACGACCATGTATAGTAAGGCTTTTTTAGCGCAAAAAACGACCATGTATAGTAAGGCTTTTCTTAACGCAAAAAAACGACCATGTATAGTAAGGCATTTTTAGCGCAAAAAACGACCATGTATAGTAAGGCTTTTTTTGTCCAAAAAAAACGACCATGTATAGTAAGGCGTTTTTAGCGCAAAAAACGACCATGTATAGTAAGGCTTTTTTTTGTCCAAAAAAACGACCATGTTTAGTAAGGCTTTTTTTGTCCAAAAAAACGACCATGTATAGTAAGGCTTTTTTTGTCCAAAAAACGACCATGTATAGTAAGGCTTTTTTAGCGCAAAAAAACGACCATGTATAGTAAGGCTTTTTTTTTTAGCGCAAAAAACGACCATGTATAGTAAGGCGTTTTTTGTCCAAAAAACGACCATGTATAGTAAGGCTTTTTTAACGCAAAAAACGACCATGTATAGTAAGGCATTTTTAGTGCAAAAAACGACCATGTATAGTAAGGCGTTTTTAGCGCAAAAAACGACCATGTATAGTAAGGCTTTTTTTGTCAAAAAAAACGACCATGTATAGTAAGGCTTTTTTTGTCCAAAAAAACGACCATGTATAGTAAGGCTTTTTTAACGCAAAAAACGACCATGTATAGTAAGGCTTTTTTTGTCCAAAAAAACGACCATGTATAGTAAGGCTTTTTTAACGCAAAAAACGACCATGTATAGTAAGGCGTTTTTAGCGCAAAAAACGACCATGTATAGTAAGGCTTTTTTTAGCGCAAAAAACGACCATGTATAGTAAGGCTTTTTTTGTCCAAAAAAACAACCATGTATAGTAAGGCGTTTTTAGCGCAAAAACGACCATGTATAGTAAGGTGTTTTTAGTGCAAAAAACGACCATGTATAGTAAGGCTTTTTTTAGCGCAAAAAACGACCATGTATAGTAAGGCTTTTTTTGTCCAAAAAAACGACCATGTATAGTAAGGCTTTTTTTGTCCAAAAAACGACCATGTATAGTAAGGCTTTTTTTGTCCAAAAAACGACCATGTATAGTAAGGCTTTTTTAGCGCAAAAAAACGACCATGTATAGTAAGGCTTTTTTAGTCCAAAAAACGACCATGTATAGTAAGGCTTTTTTAACGCAAAAAACGACCATGTATAGTAAGGCATTTTTAGTGCAAAAAACGACCATGTATAGTAAGGCTTTTTTAACGCAAAAAAACGACCATGTATAGTAAGGCATTTTTAGTGCAAAAAACGACCATGTATAGTAAGGCTTTTTTTGTCCAAAAAAACGACCATGTATAGTAAGGCGTTTTTAGCGCAAAAAACGACCATGTATAGTAAGGCTTTTTTTTGTCCAAAAAAACGACCATGTATAGTAAGGCTTTTTTTGTCCAAAAAAACGACCATGTATAGTAAGGCTTTTTTTGTCCAAAAAAACGACCATGTATAGTAAGGCTTTTTTAGCGCAAAAACGACCATGTATAGTAAGGCTTTTTTAGTACAAAAAACGACCATGTATAGTAAGGCTTTTTTAGTGCAAAAAACGACCATGTATAGTAAGGCTTTTTTAGCGCAAAAAACGACCATGTATAGTAAGGCGTTTTTAGCGCAAAAAACGACCATGTATAGTAAGGCTTTTTTTTGTCCAAAAAAACGACCATGTATAGTAAGGCTTTTTTTGTCCAAAAAAACGACCATGTATAGTAAGGCTTTTTTTGTCCAAAAAACGACCATGTATAGTAAGGCTTTTTTAGCGCAAAAACGACCATGTATAGTAAGGCTTTTTTAGTGCAAAAACGACCATGTATAGTAAGGCGTTTTTTGTCCAAAAAACGACCATGTATAGTAAGGCTTTTTTAACGCAAAAAACGACCATGTATAGTAAGGCATTTTTAGTGCAAAAAACGACCATGTATAGTAAGGCGTTTTTAGCGCAAAAAACGACCATGTATAGTAAGGCTTTTTTTGTCAAAAAAAACGACCATGTATAGTAAGGCTTTTTTTGTCCAAAAAAACGACCATGTATAGTAAGGCTTTTTTAACGCAAAAAACGACCATGTATAGTAAGGCTTTTTTAGTGCAAAAAACGACCATGTATAGTAAGGCTTTTTTAGTGCAAAAAACGACCATGTATAGTAAGGCTTTTTTTGTCCAAAAAAACGACCATGTATAGTAAGGCGTTTTTTAGCGCAAAAAACGACCATGTATAGTAAGGCTTTTTTTATCCAAAAAAACGACCATGTATAGTAAGGCTTTTTTAACGCAAAGAACGACCATTTATATAGTAAGGCGTTTTTAGCGCAAAAAACGACCATGTATAGTAAGGCTTTTTTAGCGCAAAAAACGACCATGTATACTAAGGCGTTTTTAGCGCAAAAAACGACCATGTATAGTAAGGCGTTTTTAGCACAAAAAACGACCATGTATAGTAAGGCTTTTTTAGTACAAAAAACGACCATGTATAGTAAGGCTTTTTTAGTGCAAAAAACGACCATGTATAGTAAGGCTTTTTTAGTCCAAAAAACGACCATGTATAGTAAGGCTTTTTTAACGCAAAAAACGACCATGTATAGTAAGGCATTTTTAGTGCAAAAAACGACCATGTATAGTAAGGCTTTTTTAACGCAAAAAAACGACCATGTATAGTAAGGCTTTTTTTATCCAAAAAAACGACCATGTATAGTAAGGCTTTTTTAACGCAAAAAACGACCATGTATATAGTAAGGCGTTTTTAGCGCAAAAAACGACCATGTATAGTAAGGCTTTTTTAGCGCAAAAAACGACCATGTATAGTAAGGCGTTTTTAGCGCAAAAAACGACCATGTATAGTAAGGCGTTTTTAGCACAAAAAACGACCATGTATAGTAAGGCTTTTTTAACGCAAAAAACGACCATGTATAGTAAGGCGTTTTTAGCGCAAAAAACGACCATGTATAGTAAGGCTTTTTTTAACGCAAAAAACGACCATGTATAGTAAGGCGTTTTTAGCGCAAAAAACGACCATGTATAGTAAGGCGTTTTTAGCACAAAAAACGACCATGTATAGTAAGGCTTTTTTAACGCAAAAAACGACCATGTATAGTAAGGCGTTTTTAGCGCAAAAAACGACCATGTATAGTAAGGCTTTTTTTGTCCAAAAAAACGACCATGTATAGTAAGGCGTTTTTAGCGCAAAAAACGACCATGTATAGTAAGCCGTTTTTAGCGCAAAAAACCACCATGTATAGTAAGGCTTTTTTAGCGCAAAAAACGACCATGTATAGTAAGGCTTTTTTTGTCCAAAAAAACGACCATGTATAGTAAGGCGTTTTTAGCGCAAAAAACGACCATGTATAGTAAGGCTTTTTTTGTCCACAAAAAACGACCATGTATAGTAAGGCTTTTTTAACGCAAAGAACGACCATGTATAGTAAGGCGTTTTTAGCGCAAAAAACGACAATGTATAGTAAGGCTTTTTTAGTGCAAAAAACGACCATGTATAGTAAGGCTTTTTTTGTCCAAAAAAACGACCATGTATAGTAAGGCTTTTTTTGTCCAAAAAAACGACCATGTATAGTAAGGCGTTTTTAGCGCAAAAAACGACCATGTATAGTAAGGCTTTTTTTGTCCAAAAAAACGACCATGTATAGTAAGGCTTTTTTAACGCAAAGAACGACCATAGTAAGGCATTTTTAGCGCAAAAAACGACCATGTATAGTAAGGCTTTTTTAACGCAAAAAACGACCATGTATAGTAAGGCGTTTTTAGCGCAAAAAACGACCATGTATAGTAAGGTTTTTTTTGTCCAAAAAAACGACCATGTATAATAAGGCGTTTTTAGCGCAAAAAACGACCATGTATAGTAAGGCTTTTTTAACGCAAAAAACGACCATGTATACTAAGGCGTTTTTAGCGCAAAAAAACGACCATGTATAGTAAGGCGTTTTTAGCGCAAAAAACGACCATGTATAGTAAGGCGTTTTTAGCGCAAAAAACGACCATGTATAGTAAGGCTTTTTTAACGCAAGAAACGACCATGTTGTGGTCAAAAATGACAACATTTCCACAGTAAATCACAGTCGCTGGTGGTGTAGAGGTCCATTCACTGGCTTTTCCTGCAGACCGCAAGGGATCAAATCCTGCTCAACATTCTTAAAAAAAACATGTTAAAGGCGTTGCAATTTTTTTAATGTAACACCCTCACCAGTTTTTCTTTACTATGACCGAAGAGAATGGGAAGTCACAGGTACTGGTAGTGTGGAGGTATACGCCCTTGTTTGCGCTGCAGACAAAGCAGGTTCAAGTCTCACCCAAAAAAGCCTTACTATACATGGTCGTTTTTTGCGCTAAAAACGCCTTACTATACATGGTCGTTTTTTGCGCTAAAAACGCCTTAATATACATGGTCGTTTTTTTGCGCTAAAAACACCTTACTATACATGGTCGTTTTTTGCGCTAAAAACGCCTTACTATACATGGTCGTTTTTTGCGTTAAAAAAGCCTTACTATACATGGTCGTTTTTTGCGCTAAAAACGCCTTACTATACATGGTCGTTTCTTTGCGCTAAAAAAGCCTTACTATACATGGTCGTTTTTTGCGCTAAAAAAGCCTTACTATACATGGTCGTTTTTTGCGCTAAAAAAGCCTTACTATACATGGTCGTTTTTTGCGCTAAAAAAGCCTTACTATACATGGTCGTTTTTTGCGTTAAAAAACGCCTTACTATACATGGTCGTTTTTTGCGCTAAAAACGCCTTAGTATACATGGTCGTTTTTTTTGCTAAAAACGCCTTACTATACATGGTCGTTTTTTGCACTAAAAAAGCCTTACTATACATGGTCGTTTTTGCGCTAAAAAAGCCTGACTATACATGGTCGTTTTTTGCGCTAAAAAAGCCTTACTATACATGGTCGTTTTTTTTTTTTGCTAAAAACGCCTTACTATACATGGTCGTTTTTTTTGCTAAAAACACCTTACTATACATGGTCGTTTTTTGCACAAAAAAAGCCTTACTATACATGGTCGTTTTTTGGGGAAAAAAGCCTTACTGTATATACATGGTCGTTTTTTGCGCAAAAAAAGCCTTACTATACATGGTCGTTTTTTGCGTTAAAAAAAGCCTTACTATACATGGTCGTTTTTTGCGCTAAAAAAGCCTTACTATACATGGTCGTTTTTTGCGCTAAAAAAGCCTTACTATACATGGTCGTTTTTTGCGCTAAAAAAGCCTTACTATACATGGTCGTTTTTTGCGCTAAAAAAGCCTTACTATACATGGTCGTTTTTTGCACTAAAAAAGCCTTACTATACATGGTCGTTTTTTGCGCTAAAAACGCCTTACTATACATGGTCGTTTTTTGCGCTAAAAACACCTTACTATACATGGTCCTTTTTTGCGCTAAAAAAGCCTTACTATACATGGTAGTTTTTTTGCGCTAAAAAAGCCTTACTATACATGGTAGTTTTTTGCGCTAAAAAAGCCTTACTATACATGGTCGTTTTTTTGCGCTAAAAAATCCTTACTATACATGGTCGTTTTTTTGCGCTAAAAAATCCTTACTATACATGGTCGTTTTTTGCGCTAAAAACGCCTTATTATACATGGTCGTTTTTTTGGACAAAAAACGCCTTACTATACATGGTCGTTTTTTGCGCTAAAAAAGCCTTACTATACATGGTCGTTCTTTGCGTTTAAAAAAGCCTTACTATACATGGTCGTTTTTTGCGCTAAAAAAGCCTTACTATACATGGTCGTTTTTGCGCTAAAAAAGCCTGACTATACATGGTCGTTTTTTGGGGAAAAAACGCCTTACTATACATGGTCGTTTTTTGCACTAAAGAAGCCTTACTATACATGGTCGTTTTTTGCGATAAAAACGCCTTACTATACATGGTCGTTTTTTGCGCTAAAAAAGCCTTACTATACATGGTGGTTTTTTGCGCTAAAAAACCCTTACTATACATGGTCGTTTTTTGCGTTAAAAAAGCCTTACTATATATACATGGTCGTTCTTTGCGTTAAAAAAGCCTGACTATACATGGTCGTTTTTTGCGCTAAAAAAGCCTTACTATACATGGTCGTTTTTTGCGTTAAAAAAACCTTACTATACATGGTCGTTTTTTGCGCTAAAAACGCCTTACTATACATGGTCGTTTTTGCACTAAAAAAGCCTTACTATACATGGTCGTTTTTTGCGCTAAAAATGCCTTACTATACATGGTCGTTTTTTGCGCTAAAAATGCCTTACTATACATGGTCGTTTTTTGCGCTAAAAACGCCTTACTATACATGGTCCTTTTTTGCGCTAAAAAAGCCTTACTATACATGGTAGTTTTTTGCGCTAAAAAAGCCTTACTATACATGGTCCTTTTTTGCGCTAAAAAAGCCTTACTATACATGGTCCTTTTTTGCGCTAAAAAAGCCTTACTATACATGGTCGTTTTTTGGGGAAAAAACACCTTACTATACATGGTCGTTTTTTGCACTAAAAAAGCCTTACTATACATGGTCGTTTTTTGCGCAAAAAAACGCCTTACTATACATGGTCGTTTTTTGCACTAAAAAAGCCTTACGAAACATGGTCGTTTTTTGCGCTAAAAACGCCTTACTATACATGGTCGTTTTTTTGCGCTAAAAAGCCTTACTATACATGGTCGTTTTTTGCGCTAAAAACGCCTTACTATACATGGTCGTTTTTTGCGCTAAAAAAGCCTTACTATACATGGTCGTTTTTTGCACTAAAAAAGCCTTACTATACATGGTCGTTTTTTGCGCTAAAAACGCCTTACTATACATGGTCGTTTTTTGGGGAAAAAACGCCTTACTATACATGGTCGTTTTTTGCGCTAAAAAGCCTTACTATACATGGTCGTTTTTTGCGCTAAAAACGCCTTACTATACATGGTCGTTTTTTGCGCTAAAAAAGCCTTACGAAACATGGTCGTTTTTTGCCCTAAAAACGCCTTACTATACATGGTCGTTTTTTGCGCTAAAAACGCCTTACTATACATGGTCGTTTTTTGCGCTAAAAAAGCCTTACTATACATGGTCGTTTTTTGGGCAAAAAACGCCTTATTATACATGGTCGTTTTTTGCGCTAAAAATGCCTTACCATGGTCGTTTTTTGCGTTAAAAAAGCCTGACTATACATGGTCGTTTTTTTGCACTAAAAAAGCCTTACTATACATGGTTGTTTTTTGGACAAAAAAAGCCTTACTATACATGGTCGTTTTTTGCGCCAAAAAAGCCTTACTATACATGGTCGTTTTTTTGCGTTAAAAAAGCCTTCCTATACATGGTCGTTTTTTTGCCTTAAAAAAGCCTTACTATACATGGTCGTTTTTTGCGTTAAAAAAAGCCTTACTATACATGGTAGTTTTTTTGCGCTAAAAAAGCCTTACTATACATGGTCGTTTTTTTCTCGAAAAAAGCCTTACTATACATGGTCGTTTTTTGCGCTAAAAAAGCCTAACTATAAATGGTCGTTTTTTGCGTTAAAAAAGCCTTACTATACATGGTCGTTTTTGGGGGAAAAAAGCCTTACTATACATGGTCGTTTTTTGCACTAAAAAAGCCTTACTATACATGGTCTTTTTTGCGCTAAAAAAACCTTATTATACATGGTCGTTTTTTGCGCTAAAAAAGCCTTACTATACATGGTCGTTTTTTGTGTTAAAAAAAGCCTTACTATACATGGTCGTTTTTTGCGCTAAAAAAGCCTTACTATACATGGTCGTTTTTTGCGCTAAAAAAGCTTTACTATACATGGTCATTTTTTGCGCTAAAAAAGCCTTACTATAAATGGTCGTTTTTTTGCGTTAAAAAAGCCTTCCTATACATGGTCGTTTTTTTGCCTTAAAAAAGCCTTACTATACATGGTCGTTTTTTGCGTTAAAAAAAGCCTTACTATACATGGTAGTTTTTTTGCGCTAAAAAAAGCCTTACTATACATGGTCGTTTTTTTGCGCTAAAAACGCCTTACTATACATGGTCGTTTTTTGCGCTAAAAAAGCCTTACTATACATGGTCGTTTTTTGCACTAAAAGCCTTACTATACATGATTGTTTTTTGGACAAAAAAAGCCTTACTATACATGGTCGTTTTTGCGCTAAAAACGCCTTACTATACATGGTTGTTTTTTTTGGACAAAAAAAGCCTTACTATACATAGTCGTTTTTTGCGCTAAAAACGCCTTACTATACATGGTCGTTATTTGCGCTAAAAAAGCCTTACTATACATGGTCATTTTTGCGCTAAAAACGCCTTACTATAAATGGTCGTTTTTTGCGTAAAAAAGCCTTACTATACATGGTCGTTTTTTGGGGAAAAAAGCCTTACTATACATGGTCGTTTTTTTGGACAAAAAAAGCCTTACTACACATGGTCGTTTTTTTGCGCTAAAAAAGCCTTACTATAAATGCTCGTTTTTTTGCGTTAAAAAAGCCTTCCTATACATGGTCGTTTTTTTGCCTTAAAAAAGCCTTACTATACATGGTCGTTTTTTGCGTTAAAAAAAGCCTTACTATACATGGTAGTTTTTTTGCGCTAAAAAAAGCCTTACTATACATGGTCGTTTTTTGCGCTAAAAACGCCTTACTATACATGGTCGTTTTTTTTAATAAAAACGCCTTACTATACATGGTCGTTTTTGCGCTAAAAAAGCCTTACTATACATGGTCGTTTTTTGCACTAAAAGCCTTACTATACATGATTGTTTTTTGGACAAAAAAAAGCCTTACTATACATGGTCGTTTTTGCGCTAAAAACGCCTTACTATACATGGTCGTTTTTTTTGGACAAAAAAAGCCTTACTATACATGGTCGTTTTTTGCGCTAAAAACGCCTTACTATACATGGTCGTTATTTGCGCTAAAAAAGCCTTACTATACATGGTCATTTTTGCGCTAAAAACGCCTTACTATAAATGGTCGTTTTTTGCGTAAAAAAGCCTTACAATACATGGTCGTTTTTTGGGGAAAAAAGCCTTACTATACATGGTCGTTTTTTTGGACAAAAAAAGCCTTACTATACATGGTCGTTTTTTGCGCTAAAAACGCCTTACTACACATGGTCGTTTTTTTGCGCTAAAAAAGCCTTACTATAAATGGTCGGTTTTTGCGTAAAAAAGCCTTACTATACATGGTCGTTTTTTGGGGAAAAAAGCCTTACTATACATGGTCGTTTTTTGCACTAAAAAAGCCTTACTATACATGGTCGTTTTTTGCGCTAAAAAAGCCTTACTATACATGGTCGTTTTTTGCGCTAAAAAAAAGCCTTACTATAAATGGTCGTTTTTTGCGTTAAAAAAGCCTTACTATACATGGTCGTTTTTTGGGGAAAAAGCCTTACTATACATGGTCGTTTTTTGCACTAAAAAAGCCTTACTATACATGGTCGTTTTTTTCACGAAAAAAGCCTTACTATACATGGTCATTTTTGCGCTAAAAATGCCTTACTATACATTGTCGTTTTTTTGCGCTAAAAACGCCTTACTATACATGGTCGTTTTTTGAGTTAAAAAAGCCTTACTATACATGGTCGTTTTTTTGTGCTAAAAAGCCTTACTATACATGGTCGTTTTTTGAGTTAAAAAAGCCTTACTATACATGGTCGTTTTTTTGTGCTAAAAAGCCTTACTATACATGGTCGTTTTTTGAGTTAAAAAAGCCTTACTATACATGGTCGTTTTTTTGCGCTAAAAAGCCTTACTATACATGGTCGTTTTTTGAGTTAAAAAAGCCTTACTATACATGGTCGTTTTTTTGTGCTAAAAAGCCTTACTATACATGGTCGTTTTTGCGCTAAAAAAGCCTTACTATACATGGTCGTTTTTTTGCGCTAAAAAAGCCTAACTATAAATGGTCGTTTTTTGCGTTAAAAAAGCCTTACTATACATGGTCGTTTTTTGCACTAAAAAAGCCTTACTATACATGGTCTTTTTTGCGCTAAAAAGACCTTATCATACATGGTTGTTTTTTGGGCAAAAAAGCCTTACTATACATGGTCGTTTTTTGGGGAAAAAAGCCTTACTATACATGGTCGTTTTTTGCGCTAAAAAAGCCTTACTATACATGGTCGTTTTTTGCGCTAAAAAAAGCCTTACTATAAATGGTCGTTTTTTGCGTTAAAAAAGCCTTACTATACATGGTCGTTTTTTGCGTTAAAAAAGCCTTACTATACATGGTCGTTTTTTGCGCTAAAAACGCCTTACTATACATGGTCATTTTTGCGCTAAAAATGCCTTACTATACATTGTCGTTTTTTTGCGCTAAAAACGCCTTATTATACATGGTCGTTTTTTTGGACAAAAAAAGCCTTACTATACATGGTCGTCTTTTGCGCTAAAAACGCCTTACTATACATGGTCGTTTTTTGCGCTAAAAACGCCTTACTATACATGGTCGTTTTTTTGCGCTAAAAAGCCTTACTATACATGGTCGGTTTTTTGGACAAAAAAAGCCTTACTATACATGGTCGTTTTTTTGCGCTAAAAAGCCTTACTATACATGGTCGTTTTTTGCGCTAAAAACGCCTTACTATACATGGTCGTTATTTGCGCTAAAAAAGCCTTACAATACATGGTCATTTTTGTGCTAAAAATGCTTTACTATACATGGTCGTTTTTTGCGATAAAAACGCCTTACTATACATGGTCATTTTTGCGCTAAAAAAGCCTTACTATACATGGTCGTTTTTTTGCGCTAAAAAAGCCTTACTATACATGGTCGTTTTTTGCGCTAAAAAAGCCTTACTATAAATGGTCGTTTTTTGCGTTAAAAAAGCCTTACTATACATGGTCGTTTTTTGCGCTAAAAAAGCCTTACTATACATGGTCATTTTTGCGCTAAAAATGCCTTACTATACATGGTAGTTTTTTGCACTAAAAAGCCTTACTATACATGGTCGTTTTTTTGGACCAAAAAAGCCTTACTATCCATGGTCGTTTTTTGCGCTAAAAACGCCTTACTATACATGGTCGTTTTTTGCGCTAAAAACGCCTCACTATACATGGTCGTTTTTTTGTGCTAAAAAGCCTTACTATACATGGTCGTTTTTTGCGTTAAAAAAGGCTTACTATACATGGTCGTTTTTGCGCTAAAAATGCCTTACTATACATGGTAGTTTTTTGCACTAAAAAGCCTTACTATACATGGTCGTTTTTTGCGTTAAAAAAGCCTTACTATACATGGTCGTTTTTTGGGGAAAAAAAGCCTTACTATACATGGTCGTTTTTTGCGCTAAAAAAGCCTTACTATACATGGTCGTTTTTTGCGTTAAAAAAAGCCTTACTATACATGGCCGTTTTTTGCACTAAAAAAGCCTTACTATACATGGTCGTTTTTTGCGCTAAAAAAGCCTTACTATACATGGCCGTTTTTTGTGCTAAAAACGCCTTACTATACATGGTCGTTATTTGCGCTAAAAAAGCCTTACTATACATGGTCATTTTTGCGCTGAAAATGCCTTACTATACATGGTCGTTTTTTGCGCTAAAAACTCCTTACTATACATGGTCGTTTTTTTGCGCTAAAAAGCCTTACTATACATGGTTGTTTTTTGCGCTAAAAAAGCCTTACTATACATGGTGGTTTTTTTTGCGCTAAAAAAGCCTTACTATACATGGTCGTTTTTTGCGCTAAAAAAAGCCTTACTATAAATGGTCGTTTTTTGCGTTAAAAAAGCCTTACTATACATGGTCGTTTTTGCGCTAAAAACGCCTTATTATACATGGTCGTTTTTTTGGACAAAAAAAGCCTTACTATATATGGTCGTTTTTTGCGCTAAAAAAGCCTCACTATACATGGTCGTTTTTTTGGACAAAAAAAGCCTTACTATACATGGTCGTTTTTTGCGGTAAAAAAGCCTCACTATACATGGTCGTTTTTTTGTACAAAAAAAGCCTTACTATACATGGTCGTTGTTTGCGTTAAAAAAGCCTTACTATACATGGTCGTTTTTTGCGCTAAAAAAGCCTTACTATACATGGCCGTTTTTTGCACTAAAAATGCCTTACTATACATGGTCGTCTTTTGCGCTAAAAAAGCCTTTTGAGTTATGAGCATTTGACTTGAGAGCAATTGAGTTATGAGTATTTGAGGTGCGCGCATTTGTCTTCCGAGCAATTGAGTTGAGTATTTGAGTGACGAGCATTTGAGTTACACGCATTTTGATTTACGAGCATTTGACTTGCGAGCATTTGAGCTATGAGCATTTGAGTTACGAGCACTCGAGTTAAAGACTGAAATAGTCGCAAGTCAAATGCCCGTACTCAAATGCGCGCACCTCAAATACTCATAACACAATTGCTCGTAAATCAAAATGCGTGTAACTCAAATGCCAGCAAGTTAAATGCTCATAACTCAAATGCTCGTAAGTCAAAATGTGCGCACCTCAAATACTCATAACTCAATTGCTCGCAAGTCAAATGGTCGTAACTCAAATGCACTCAAGTCAAATGATCGTAACTCAAATGCTCGTAAGTCAAATGCTCGTAAGTCAAAATGTGCGCACCTCAAATACTCATAACTCAATTGCTCGCAAGTCAAATGGTCGTAACTCAAATGCACTCAAGTCAAATGATCGTAAGTCAAATGCTCATAACTCAAATGCTCGTAAGTCAAATGCTCATAAGTCAAAATGCACGCACCTCAAATACTCATAACTCAATTGTTCGCAAGTCAAATGGTCGTAACTCAAATGCAATCAAGTCAAATGATCGTAAGTCAAATGCTCATAACTCAAATGCTCGCAAGTCAAATGCTCATAACTCAAATGCTCGTAAGTCAAAATGCGTGGAACTCAATGCTCGTCACTCAAATACTCATAACTCAATTGCTCGCAAGTCAAATGATCGTAAGTCAAATGCTCTCAAGTCAAATGATCGTAAGTCAAATGCTCGTAACTCAAATGCGCGCAACTCAAACGCTCGTAACTCAAATTTGTTAGGTCTTCTATAAACACATGATCATGTATTGTCTTTCTTCATGCCCCACACAACATACCTAAAACAAAACAAAAAACAAAAATCACAACACCTCATCTGGGATATTTTTCATTGACTTTGGAAATGCTTCAAATTGGTTCTGCTCGGGCCTTTTGCTTCCTGTTCTGTTCTGTTCCTGTTCCTGTTCTCTATCTTGGCACTGATCAAGATGGCGTTTGTGTGCTCAGTGTCACCCAGGTGATTTGCGAGCCCTGCGAAAAGGCACCACCCTCTACCACTCGGAATCACAGCTGTCCTCCTTGCCTCAACGCCAGGACGCCATGCACAACGCGGTCAGATCTCTCACACACGCATCAAGCAAAAAGCCAGTTGGGACTCACGCGAAATCCATCCACGTTCAGGTTTCGGCTCGACTCCCGACCAGCGAATCGTCTCCGGCCACGGGATACTTATCATGCGTGCAAAAGCCCGAGGCGGTAGTGCACGCCATGAAGGTGAGCGAAGGCAACGGCGGCGGCGACGGCTTTTGTCTGCTCGCTCTACAAACGGGCCTCCTCTGACTTTGCTTTACAGGTTCTGGAGGTTCACGAGAACTTGGACAAGCAAGTTCCCGAAGATTACGAGGATGACCTCAGCGAGAAAGAGAAGGCCATCGTCAGGGAGATGTGCAACGTAAGTCACGGCGCGTACACCCAAAAAGATATTGCAGTTGATAGTAAAACGTCTGTGGAAACTTTACACTGATGTTTTAATATCAACTGCACCTTCAAAGAAGTCCAGATGATGGCTGAAGAAACCTTTTCATCGATGGACCACTCCTGTACGACGGAGAGTTTACACTGTAAACTCTCCGTCGTATATATATATATATATTTAAATATATATATTTAAATATATATATATTTAAATATATATATATATTTAGATATATATATATTTATATATATATATATATAAAAATATATATATATATTTAAATATATATATTTAAATAATATATAAATATATATCTAGCTATATATATCTAAATATATATATTTATATATATCTATATATATATAAATATATATATATAAATATACATATATATAAATATACATATATAAATATATATATATAGCTATATATATATTTATATATATATATAAATATATAAATATACATATATATATATATATATATATATATATATATATACATATATATATATATATTTAAATATATATATATATATTTAAATATATATATTATTTAAATATATATATATATTTAAATAATATATATCTATATATCTAAATATATATATTTATATATATATCTAAATATATAAATATACATATAAATATATATATATAAATATACATATATATATATAAATATACATATATATATATATAAATATATATATATATAAATATATATATATATATATACATATATATATATAAATATACATATATATATATATATATATATATATATATATATATATATATTATATATATATATATATATATATATATATATATATATATAAATATATACACACACACACAAAACTATTCTTATTTTGGCAAAAATGAAGTCGAGGCAGCGTCTCGCATGGTCACTTTTTATTCATCAAATCAGGTCATTCCACCAATTGAGAAGATGTCGGGCGTCCTTCACTGTCTCTTTCCCGCACCCTCCCAACATTGTTCAGATCAAGCGTTGGTTGACGAAATCCAGTCATTAACGGTAACGGTCCTGGAGGGGCAGTGGGGGTGCATTCGCTATCGCTCTCCCTGTTGCAACGCACCTGAATTCAAACGATGGCATTTTCAGCAAGCTCCGCAGAAGCCGGAGATCGAACCCCATCATTTGTGTGGCAGCAGGAAAAGATGGCGGCCCCTCCAGGACGAGAACTGCTCAACCTGTGCACATTTCAACCAACACGTTAGTGATACAACACATTTAGAAGCAGCCATGCAACAGATCAAAGATGTCCGCTGACAAAAAGACATTAAAACGCACAAAAAAGCAAGATTCACTTTCCATCCGTCCATTCCCGCTTAGCATCTACAAAATTCTGGCGGCCATTTTGTTTGAAATAAAATGGCTGTTATAGTATAATAATAATAATAATCCATTTAATTTCTAAGCACCTTTAAAAACTCTCAAGGTCACTTCACAGTCACAGGAGAGGTTTTTTTCTGTGGGTGAGCAGCGGCAGCCGCACGCGCCAGCGTTCACTCAACCCGGAAGCTAGCTAGCTAATAGCTAGTTAATATCTAGCTATCTAGACAGCTTGCTAGACAGATAGCGAACAGATAGCTGGATAACCAGCTAATTAGTTGGATAGCTAATAGACAGCAAGTAGATAGATAGCTAGTCAGCTAGTTACTTATATAGCTAAGACAGCAAATAGATAGCTAGCCAGCTAGTTAGTTAGATAGCTAATAGAATGCTAACTAGATAGCCAGCTAGGGAGCTAATTGAAAGCAAATACACAGCTAGCTAGCTAGTTAATTAGATAGCTAAGACAGCAAATAGATAGATAGATGTCTATTAGCTATCTAACTAACTAGCTCAGGTCATTCCACCAATTGAGAAGATGTCGGGCGTCCTTCACTGTCTCTTTCCCGCACCCTCCCAACATTGTTCAGATCAAGCGTTGGTTGACGAAATCCAGTCATTAACGGTAACGGTCCTGGAGGGGCAGTGGGGGTGCATTCGCTATCGCTCTCCCTGTTGCAACGCACCTGAATTCAAACGATGGCATTTTCAGCAAGCTCCGCAGAAGCCGGAGATCGAACCCCATCATTTGTGTGGCAGCAGGATAGCTAATAGACAGCAAATAGATAGCTAACTAGATAGCCAGCGAGATAGTTAGCTAATTGAAAGCAAATAGATAGCTAGCTAGAAAGCCAGCTAGTTAGTTCTATAGCTAATTGAATTTTATATCTTTTCAAGCTACATTAAAAAAGTTGTCTAGTTTTTTTTTTATCTTTATCTTTTAGGGTTCTAATTATGCGCATTTGTCTGCCGCGTGTGCAGGTGGTGTGGAGGAAGCTCGGCGATGCAGCCGGCTCGAAGCTTTCCATCCGCCAGCACCTGTCAGGCAACCAGTTCAAGGGGCCGCTGTAGCGCCTCCCCGCCACCAGGAGGCAGCCGTGCGTGCGCGACGTCCACCACGCAACCCTGGAGACAACTGGAATACCCATCACACCCCGCCAGGACCTGGATAAGCTAGCGCGCGCTAGTGACACACCTTTGTGTGGCTAAATGGGGGAACTGGAGACGGCGTTTCAAGCACAGACCCAATTCCTTTAGCATATCAGGTATCTTGCTAGCGTTAGCGCAATACAAAACATGATAAGTCATGATGAGTTTTTAAGTGTAGCCTAATGCTGAAAACCTTTTTTTATGAATCATTAGTAAGTAAAAAGTAATAGAAATGGTCGTTAGCATTGAGTCGTGACGATGCCCCAAAATGTGTTACATTTTGGTCTCGTTCACGTCTCCAGATTGTGTACATTCTGTATAAAAACCAAAAAACGTGGGGGGGGGGGGGTTAAAACGTGGATAAATAAAAGCAAAAAGAAATTGTATATTTTTAGCTTCAAGACAATAGAAAGTTGACCTGAACAAGTATTCCACCCCAAAATATTACAATACAGGTAACATCCGACTTACGACCAAGTTCCGTTCCGACCAAATGGTCGTAAGTCGAAATCCATTCAAAATGTTGAATAGAGACTTGGAGGCTGAATGACTCGCAAACACCCCCTCTTAAAATGTTAAAAATGGGGTCTCGAGGTTGTGGTCGTAAGTTCGGGTGGTCGTAAGTCGACCTGGTCGTAAGTCAGATGTTACCTGTATATTACTTTTGGGGGATAAAAAAAAAAATGGGGCAGGTGAGAGGGGGGTTAGTTTTCTTCTCTCCTAAATTTAAATAAACAGAAAGGCAAATTAAACAGTACAGAAGTAAAAGTAGGTGATGCTAATTGTAGCTAATTATTATGGGAACTCCTCCCACATCTAATTTTGAGTCAACTCTTATTATTTTTATTCCCCTTCTCACTATCCTGTAGTTAGTGTAGAAAGAACAAAACACATTGAGCATTCTGACCTTATTCTCGTAGTATTACCCCACCCCCCAACACATTTTTTTTAGCATTGCGCTAATAACCTAGCGTGGCCACGAGATCAAACTTTTAAAAAGACGCAGGCAACGTTTGCCTACATTGTGAATTTGATTAGATAGATATTAAGCTGATTCTTATTTTCTTTAGTTTTTTTTTTGTGTGTGTGTCGGACTTTAGAAAGAGTAAAACGAGCCTGTTTGGATGCTGTGTGCATGCTCGACAATCACCCTTCTCAGGTCGGCGTCAGGTCAAAAGTGGACAACAAGATGGCGGACGCCGCACATGTGTTTTTTTTCCCCACAATTTTTTAACGGTTTGAAGAATGTGCGGTCTTGACATGTTAGCCGTATCCTAAACCTCCTTTCAAGAAAATTGTAAAAAAAAAAATAGCAAGAGATTGCAACAATAACTGTGATGATGATGGCGTTTTCACTTCCAAAATCAAACATGTCCTCTTAGGGCCACACTGAACCACAAAACCCCTGGCAATGTTAGCTTACATAATAATAATAATAATAATAATAATAATAATAATAATAATAATAATAATCAATTTCATTTATAAGCGCCTTTCAAAATTCAAACTCACCGTCATTATTTTAAATAAGCGCTGAAAAAAAAACATTTGCTTTTCTTAGTTTTGCTGGTAAAGATGATTTTTTAAGATGTTTTTTTTAATTATTTTTTCACTAATATAAACACACTCCATAAAAAATAAGACTTTTTGAGGATAATGTTTAGAAAATATTTTCTTTTCAATTATACTGTATTTTTCCATATTTTTTTCTCTAGAATTAATATTTTCTTTAATACTTAGATTTTCTTTCCCTAACGCATTCTGTGCTTTTTGAAGGGGGGGGGGGGACACTACATTTTATTGACATTGGGGGACTCATAGAAACATTTTTTTTAACGTTTAAAAATCCCGTGAAAGAATCTTGCCTCATTTAAATGGGATATAATAAAAGGTTTTATCAATTAATTTGGCTCTGTGAGAGTCCGTTTTTATTCTACTGATATTTACATGACAAAAAAAAAAAAAAGCTAAAAAAAACACAAGTTTAATCTTGTCTTAATTATGCCATAGGCGACTCCATTTTTTTTCAACCTCTCTCCCTCATTCAGTGTGGCCCTAAAATTAATTTGCCTTCCACTTAACTCCCATTAAAAAGTGTCCTTTCTGTTCTTTTTAATTGGAGGAACTAGTCGATAGCCATGAATTCTCTTGTAGAAAAATGTAAATAGACATTTGAACTTGTACACGTTTGACATTCCCTGCCCGGAAGTGGCTCGCATGACTGTAACGTCTTCCCGTCCCTCTCAACGCACTTGAGCAGGCCGCAGATGGCGCTTCGGCACACGTTTCGAAGCAGGAGAGAAAATAAAAACACGAGTTGAGTCAACGGGTGAGACTGCTTGCTTCATTTTTTTGGGTGGGCTACACTGACACTGCCCTCTTGTGGCAACACTGGGGAAGTACAGTTAAATCATTTTTGAGACATCATTCTGCTTTTCATGCTAATTATTAGTTTTTATGGTTGTAATTTATTGATGTGAAGAAGAAACGATTTTTATGTGATGACATTAAGCTCATCTGCTTCAAATTGAAGTCTCAAAAATGTGGATTATTTGTGCTATAATAAAAATAATAATAATAATAATAATACATTTCTAAGCGCCTTTCAAAACTCAAGGATACTTTACAGTCATAGGATATTATTCCTGCGGGTGAGCAGCGGCAGCCACAGGCGCCAGCGTTCACTCAACCCGGAAGTATTGGATGTTATGTTCTAACTGTCCACTAGGAGGCAGGGTTTCTTTAAAAAAGAATTAGCATGCTAACTAATTATGCTACTTCCCGAGTGAGAAGTTAGTATTATAAAAAAAGCACAATTTGCTCTAATTAATAATCATAATACATTTCATTTTTAAGCGCCTTTCAAATTTAGGTTTTGGGAGTTTTTGAGCTAAAATATTTTGTTGGATAGTTAGCAGAATTGGCACATTCCTATTTATATTTTTGTTGAGTCAAAACTGATGTTTTGATTAAAATACATACATTTACTGACTAATTCCTCATTTTGTGACAGAATTATGCTATATATGTAGGTATATTTTGTGTAGTTTAAGGCTTATTTAGTAGAAAATCATGTTTTATGGGTAACTGGGCACAGATTATTCTCATTTAATGGTTTTCTATGGGAAATTAATTTTGGGATACACACTTTTCGCCTTACACACTGCCTGGGAACCGATGAAGTCCGTAAGCAATTTTTAAAAGTAAACTTAAAACGATCTGTCGAGCATGTATTGTCATAATTATATTTATATAATACATTTCATTTTGTAAGCGCCTTTCAAAACTCTCAAGGTCACTTGACAGTCACAGGATAAACTTTTTCTGTGGGTGAGCAGCGGCAGCCACGTGCGCCAGCGTTCACTCAACCCCAAAGTAAATCAAATAGATAGAAAGCTAGCTAGCCGGCTAATGGATAGCTAATAAATAGCTAATGGATAGCTAATAAATAGCCAGACAGCCAACAGCTACAAATGAATGGTCGTTGGGGTTCAGCAACAGGTGAATTTTTCTTCCTGACACGTCACAATTTTAAGTGGTGCTGCATGGCAAAAATTTGTCTTCTGCACGTTTTTTTTTAGGTCAAACAAAGTCATGAAAAAAGCAATGTATTTTTCCCCAAGTGCCAATTTGACAGAAATTGAAAGGTGGCGCCCGCAAAAGGCACATGAGGGGAGAAAAGTTCACCTGATGCAAGACGACGTGGAAACCTGACTGCCAAAAGAAGACAACAAAAAATAAATAAATGGGACTCACGTTTGACGCTCTCATCTCATCCAACCGCCGCGATTCATGGGGATGCCGGGGGGCGGCGGCAGGGGAACCTGCGACTGCCCTTGCGGCACGGGCGGGGGCGGGTACCCGGCCGGGGGGAGCCCGATGGGCGGGGGCACGTGGGTGGGCGGCATATGCGGCGGCGGAGGGAAGCCGGTGTAGCCCGGCGGCGGGAAGCTGGGAGGCATGGTTGGCGGCGGGTAGCCCGCCGGCGGCGGCGGGGCGCTGGGCGGCGGGTACGCGTGATAGGGGGGCATCGGGGGGGCGTAGGTGGGCGGCATGGGGGGCGCGTAGGCCGGCGCGTCCGTTTTCATCATGGACTGCAGGCTTTGGTAACCCTCGCCGGACATGTACGAGCCGCTGGTCGACATCACGTAGTTGGAGGGCGGCGGCGGGGGCGGCCGGTGGGGGAGGGGAGGCGGCTGGCTGGGGGGCGGAGCCTGAGGGGGCGGGGGCGCCGCTTCGCTTGGGGGCTCCGCCTCGGCGGGAGGGGCCGGGGCGGCGGGCTTGCGCTCTGGAATGAAGACGACAACAAAAAATGGATTTCAACTCCATGACGGTGATTGTGTACATCACGGTGTCAAAGTGGAGGCCCGGGGGCCAAATCTGGCCCACCACATCATGCTATATGGTCCACGAAAGCAAATTTCAGAATCCTTGCTGATTTATGTACCCAAATGTAAAACTGTAATGAATAAAGTTTTGACGTTGCCTTAGCAATGGCGACAACCATATTAAAGTAAAAGTATTTTTACTTTATTTTAACTTGGGGGAGAGGGGCATTTTTACCAGGTGGCGGCGGCGGCTGCGAGGTGGGCAACGGCGGCATGGGGCTCTCCAGTCGAGGAATCTTTGATCCAACTTGTTCTGAAGAAAGAAGACGAAACATACTCAAATATTAAAAGCGTCCTTATTCCATTAGATGGGTGGGAGGGGGCTGTACCTGGGGGCTTTGGTTCTTCCTTGGGGGAGGTCTGCGCAGAGAACCAAGATTTTAGTGGGCGGGGGTAGCCAAAAAAAAAAAAAAAAAAAAAAAAATCAAACCCGCAAACGAGGCGCTGGCTCACGTGTGCTCGTTTAAGTTGTCGCGCGGGGCTGCCGCCCTGCGGGGACGCCTTCATGGGCGGCGGCGGCGGCGGGTTGGCGGCTAACGGCGGCGCCGGAGGGGTGGGGGTCAGGAGGGCGGGGGCGGCGGACGCCCGCTCCTTTTCCTGCATCTGCTGCGGGATGGGCTTGTTGCCGTGGGAATACAAGTCCAGGATCTGATGGCAGATGTCTGAACGCACAACAAGGAAATCAAGTTCCAACAGCATCTTGGCGGATGGACGCTTACCTTCCAGAAGCTCGACGGGGACGTCCTGGACAAATTGCTCCCACCAGCGGCGGGACGACTGCTTGGCCGTCCATTCTTGGAGGTCGAACTTGCACAGGCGGCCCGCCAGGTACATGACGGCCACGGCGATGATCTCCGGCTCCCATTGGAGCGACAGCATGGTGCACAGGCTGCTGGGTGGGGGGGGCGTTTGGTTACTACGGGTGCGAGGGAAGACTCACGTCTTCTTATCAATATAAAAAAAAAAAAAAAAATCAAGCAATCCTGCCTCCTTTCACGACAAATTCACATTTAAAGGACAACCGACGTCTCCGGACAAGTTGTGTCCATAATTTGTAAAATGGCTTCAAATGACTTCTACTGAGCGCATTTTACAAAGATTCCACCGCATATAGCTATATTTTAACTTGTAAGACTCGTGCTGAATATTCCCGAAGTCTTGTTTTTGAGTTGGTGACGAGTCCGTCCGTGACGTCACTGAAGGAACGCCCCTGACCCAAAAAAAAAGGACACATTGTAGCAGTCCTTCCATCACGTCAATGCTTGTTTGGTCTGAAAACCCTCGTGTTGCACCAGAAAGAGCCAGAAGAGGGCGTCCAAGTTCCATGTAAGGAATTTATCAGCCTGTGGAAAGGGGCTGATTAATTCCTTACACGGAGCTTTGTCGCCATTTTCTGCCTCTTTTCTGGGACTCAACAATGAAGTCCAGATGCCTCAAAATGACACGGAAGGACTTCTTTAATTGATTTTTTGCAGATTTTGGACACTAAGTCATTTTTATTGGTGTTTTGCATTTGACTAAAAATATCATACTGCGTGTTTTGGGTATTTTAGATGCTATCAAACGTTTTTTTTTCTGATGTCAGTCAGGAAACGAAAAAGTGACGTCATTTGAAGCCAGTTTACAAATTATTGACACAACTCGTCCGGAGATGTCGGTTGTCCTTTAAAACTGTTGCATCAATAACTGAAAGTTATTATTGCCTTTCTTCAGAAGGAACGGTGCACGGACTTCATTTATGAGTAAAGGTAACACAATAATCACGTTTGTTTAAAATCTTTTTTTCCTATGCTACAGTATATATAAAGAATGCTGACATGACATTTTAAACAAAACACGTTAACTGTTGCCAATCAAATGGGGAATAAGCTACTCTGTAGAGTTCGTATGTTTGTAAATCTGACTGTGCTGACGTCAGTGCCTCACCAGTCACGAATCTCACCGCACGTCACTGACTAATACCATATTAAAGTGCATTTAAATCGCTTTCAAATGATGCACACATTATTGTTCTATGACAAATAATTAGGAAATAATGGAATTTTTAATGTTTGAAATATGAGGGGATTTTCTGCCTGTAACTACACAGTTAAAACAATGAAAATCTGTAACCGAGTTCTTTATCACAGTTGAAACTATCATAACTTTATTAATTTTTGGCAGATCTTAACGAGTAACGCTGCATTGGTTGTTTATTTAGTCCTAAAACTCAATATTCTGTGGGTCCTGCAATTTGAGTGAAAAATGACAAAAACCCTGGCACTGGAGAGGGACACATTTTTGCACGTGGCAGTGAATGAATTCATTATCATTTGATTAAAGAAGTTTCCAGCAGCTCCTGTATGTTGTTTTTCTACTTCTTTTTTTTCCTTTCACAACTTTGCTGCTGTGAAATGTCAATTTCTCCACTGCAAGACTAATAAAGGTGAATCCAATCCAATTACTGTGATAATTTCTTTATATTAATAGTTATTTTAAAATTATGAACTGATTTAAAAAATATTAAAGAAAAAACTCGTATGATTATAAGAGAGAAAAAAAAGATATCTTGTAATTTTTTTTTTCGCACACAAGAAAATGTAGCTCGTGACGTGATGAATCTGAGCGGTCACATGACCCACTCCTCACCTGTCGTTGACGAAGGTCCAAGCCATCTGGAGAACTTTGCACACTTTGTTTTTCTCCCCTTTCAAAAATACAAGCAGTCAATTGGCAACACGCAATCACAACGATTGATCACGCGCTGATCTATCACCAAGCTCACCTTTGAGCTGCTTCACGTAACGCAGGAGAAACATGTACGGGTGCTCCACCTGCAGGTCGAATTTGATCGTCTGTAAAAGGATTCGCTCCAAAACCATCACTTCCTCCTGGAACAAACACATTTTGCTCGCAAGGGTGGTCGACTTATCTAGCCCCACCCACCAAAAATGGTCGCCAAAGGTTACCTTGGGGTCGTCTCCAAACTGAGCAAACTGCACGTCGTTGAGCAAACTGCGTGCTGTCTTGATGATGTCTTTACACTTTTTGGGCGTTTCCTCCACTTTGCCCGCCAGAAAGAGACAACAAGCTCCCGTCACCTTAAACACAAACGTTGCATTATTGAACCGTTTCATTAAAACTCATTTCTCCATTAATAAAAATCAGATAACTTAAAAAAAAAAATACAACTTACATATCTGGGAAACTGCTTGAAAGAGTGAAACATGTAGAAACGGTGGAAGTAAATGATGCCAGTGGCCAGTGTGTCATAATGTCTGCCTTTTAGTCAAGGAAGCAAAGATAAAACAAGACACAAGATATGCTACTTTTGAAACAAATCAAAGAACAGGATACAATCCAAGTCGGGTGCCCACGTCGAATATGAAGCGGGCCCCTTCTCTGCGGTAGCGAGCTTCAGTGCCCGGGTCGAGGCCTTCTGACTGAGAGGGTGTGTGTGCCAAATCCTTCTTGTCCCAATACCAGCACGGCTTGATGTGGTCCAACATGGCCTGTTGGTTGGCTGCTGCATTTTCTTTCGACTCCTTCGTCATCGGTTGGGGGGAGGCCGCTGAGGACGAGGGGCCTGCGTTGACTGCCTGCTGGGGGGGGAAAAAAACGGTGGCAGGTGTTTTTTTTTTATCAATTTTAATCCACGTTCTTATACTGCACGAAACAAACCGATCACCTTTCCATTCGATACTTTCTAAGTTTACTAAATTCAAATGTTGAGTTATTTGAAGAAAAAAAACATGTCGCGAAAAGTCAATGACGTCATTATGAGACTCAATCCTCCCTCATTCATTGTCAATACATTAAACAATGCTACAGTTAGCACGCGAACGTGAACAACATCGTGACTTCACCACACGCCGACGTTAAATTAGTGAACGTCGTGCAAATGTGATCCGAGGCTATTTAAAAAGCGAGATACTTGAGGTATAAAACGTAAGCGTTTCATTTTGGCATCAACGTTTTGCAGGCTAGCTAACGCGCTAGCTTGCTTTGACAGTGTCACGGGGATCGGCAATCGACAATAACTGCCACATTTTGCACATTTGTAAAGACGCAGCGTGCCCTACCTTTAACATTAAGTCGCCGGCGTAAAAAAATATATAATTCTCGACGACTTGAAGAACAATTGCTGGTGTAATCCAAATATGCTAGCAAGCAGCTTCCATTGTGGCTGGCGTGAAAGACGCCATTACGGATTTCAGCGGATGTTGCGTCATTCGACGTAACACAACGCCCCATTTCGAATTGAAACGGAAGTTGCGTCTTTGACGTCACCCAGTTTGTTTGGCGAAAACCGGAACTATGACATCTCGCGTCATAAACATTGTGGATACAAATACAATTGCAGTATATTACGGCCGAATACATCGGTCATGTTCCGAAATCTACGGAAAAAATACATACATAAATTTAAAAAATAGAGAAAACGACGTAAAAAGAAGTAACAAGATTTTTTTGTTTTTAAGATTCGTGTCTGCTTTTATTGTGATTGTTATTAATATTAAAAATAATTTATTGCACTGTTAGTTTTTGACTTGCTTTCATTTCCTTATTATCAAGTATCATAATATTTATTAAGTTAATAGAGTTGCTTGTTCTGTAGCCACAGCGGAACACAAGCCAGTGTCTTACTGTGGCGGTCCCAAGCCCGGATAAGGGGGCTGATTCGCTGTGGCGACCCCTGAAGCGAAAAGACGAAAGGAAAAGAAGACTCTCCTGTATAGTAGCTGCACTTGCGATTACAAACACTAGATGGAGCCAAATGACTACTTATCAATTTCGACTAACCAATGTGTTATTTAATCAAACGCTGTACACCAGTATAGTACATGTACTTGCAATTACGAACACGAGATGGAGCCAAATGACTACATATCAATTTCGACTAACCGATGTTTCGTTTAATCAAATATGACACATTTCAGATCTAAGTAGAAGACAAGTGGCGTCTAATTTAATCAAATATGACTTTTGACAGGCTTCAGTATTATGAGTCATACCAAAATGAGAGGAATGTCTTTTGCTTGTGCCCTATCTTCTTAAAGTATTTGTTGTGCTAGAATCAGAGAAATGTGTTTTGCTTTGTTCTGGAACTTAAAATGAAAGGATAGCCATGAAGTAATTTTCATACAGAAGATTAGCATTCTGCTACATGTGGTCAAAATACAGTTATACATATATAAAATACATAATCATATGTAGTATTTTCCCCCCTTCTTCTGTCATGTCTATTGTGGTTATTTAGAGCCCGAGCATTGACTGTCATGCAATACCATGCTAATTTGGCTGCTGATATTTCCAAAACAATTAAAATTGACATCATGTCATAAAGAAACACAACCTGCCTTGGAAAAAAAAGTTTCGGAATGACATTGGTCGACCCGCTTTGATTCATCTGAACATGGCGGGCACACCTCTGAGACACACACGCAGTGAATCATTTAGCCCCCCCCAACCCTATTAAAATCTGCATTCATTATAAATTCATCGGCGCTCGGACAAATCCTCTTAACTGGTGAATGGAAAAGGAGCAAGAGCGTCATCTGCTTGTATCGCCCGTAGCAAAGGAGCGTCTCCATGTGCCACTCACGTCAAACAAAAAAAAAAACACACACACACACACACACACACACACACACACACACACACACACACACACACACACACACACTCCCGGATTCCACAGTAAATCAGCTTATGAATAATAAATCTATCTACTTTCTTTATTAATATTAAACATTGCATAATGAAGCACTGTGCCTTCAGATGAGTGCAATATTCATATTTCCATGAAGTGGACCTCTCATTGTTTATGTCATGCTGAGCTTTGACGCATCCAAATGGGCGTGGCCTTTGACCCCAAGGGTGCCACATTCATGTCTTTTCTTTTTTTCTTTAACCTACTTTAGACTCATAAAAACTGCAGTGTTGTGCACTGTTTGTCCTCGTATCTGTTGGAGGGTTATTGTTTTTGCCAAATTTGAAAATGGATTTTATTTTGAAAAGGGGCAATTTGAAGCTTTTTACAATGTATTTTTTTCTTTCTTAGTTTCACTATTTTAATACTTATTTAGCATGTCATTTTTTAATTGTCCATTTCAAAAAATGTTACTTAAAACATTAATGGTTAAAGCGTTTAGTATGTGGATGTTTTAAACCACAAACAAAAGCGAAAAATTGATTAATTTAGAATCGTATTAGCAACAAAGTGACCAGATTGAGTGTCTAATGTTTGACGTCCGAAGTTGCTTTGTGTCATGTGAACGCGCCCAAACTTTCTTGCACTTCGCCCGGTTTCTTTCAAACACCCCGAGGTGCGTTCAGGTACCCACGGCTTGACAGCGGCACTCAGCGTGTCCCCTCGGAGGCAACACTTTGGACTTAAAACATTTCTCGTGTCCACAAACGGTATTATGTGGTGTACGCCGCGTACCCCGTGTGCAGGCTAAACTGCCGGCGCATACAAGCTATAATGGAGACATTGATGTATTATTGAGCGCACCCATGGGTGAGGATCAAGGGAGAGTGTGTGTGAACTCGGGTTTGTGTGTTTTATTTTATTTTATTTTAGTATCCGTTGGAGTCGCTGCTTACAAAAAAGAAAAATAAATCAATAAAAAGAAATGTAATCTAAAATAACTTTAGATGGTTTTACACCTGCAAAATGTAGCCAGTTGGGGGCTCCAGTTCATTTTATAATAATAATAATAATAATACATTTCATTTATCAGCGCCTTTCAAAACTCTCAAGGTCACTTTACAGTCACAGGATAAGTGTTTCTGTGGGTGAGCAGCGGCAGCCACACACGCCAGCGTTCACTCAACCCGGAAGTAATTCAAATAGAATAGTAAGACAAATAGATAGAAAGCTAGCTAGCAAGCCAATAGATATAACTGTTTTTTTTTGCCACTTGCAGTTTGGGTTTACTGTCAAACTAAACATAAAACAATAAAAATATGCATGTTAAGGAAACATACAGTAGCGTTGCCTGAAGCGCGTATGTTTAGGTTTGTGCGAACAAACAATACAAAATCCAATTGGTGGGCGAACAGAATTAAAAAGTTCTTACCACAGCTCGTGCAATAGTTCAGCACAGTGAAATTCAGTCATGACCTGTCCAAGACACAAAATAATAAAACAATGACCGACAGAACAAGACAAAACTGAGAAGCCTGACGATTCTCTAAGCAGCGAATATATAATATGAAAAACAAAAAAAAAGTGTTGGGGACAAGTACCAAGGTTTGCAATGATAAAGGATGATGCCTTATATATATATATATATTCTTTATCCTCTACACCGAACAAGTAATCTGGGAAAGTCTCGTCGAGGAAAGACGGCCGTTGTCGTGCCATCCCTGTCCTCGGTGGTGCGAGCGCGTCTGCCGAGGTTACGTCTACTTGAGCCAGAGCCAAGATGACATTTCATTTATATAAATAATTAGTGGCTCTGAAAGTCCCCCAGGCCTTCCCCGCAGCAATCAAACTTCTAATGCTCTTAAAATTGCTCACCATCTTTTATTAATGGCCCGACGTTAAATGTATCGCCGCTGTGGCGAACGGGAGAGCAAACCATCTTTCTTCTTTTGCTGCTTTTTGCGCTCCGCCAGGAAATGGTGTCAACATTCAAATGGCACTCTTTTATATCGGACAATGTATTGCTACTGCGTCAGATCAGGTCACGGGCGGTGAATGGTGATGGCTAATTAGTGCTTTTTTTTTAATAGCCTTGCACTCTATAAAGCATATAGTAATAACATCATTAAATGCAATGAAAATAATTACACGGTGAATTGATTGTGACACTTTGTGGTCTGCACCACTTGCCCACTGGGGGCAGTATAATACTGTCAAGAAAAATGAAGAAGACTTTCACAGCTATGGTAAGCGACACTATGTTCAATATTAGCATACAAAATATTACAAAAATATGAGCATATCCATTTTTTCACTCGTCAATATTTAGTATATATTTCAGTATAACATCTTCTAAGGTAAAAATAAAGTGAGAGCGATCATTCAGTTTTTTTCCATTTTCATTACTATTATTATTATCTACTGCTTCTTACTTTTAAAGAGTTCAATCAGTACCTTAACTTGTATATGTATTTTAAGTATCTTTACTTGTATTTAAGTACAGGGTGTGAGTACTTTGGCCACCTCTGCAGCTCCAGAATTGAAAGGCGACCGCTTGGCATGTTTAGCAAGAGGCCTCCAACAGAGGGCGCTGTTGGCTTACAACATGTCGATGGTTACGGCATCGACCAAGAGAAAGTTCGCCGACCGAGTCAACTACTTAATTTCAACAAAACTTAATCTTTCATTACTTTTAGATTATTTAAATGTAAGAAAACCAATATTCAAAATTGTGCAAATAATACGAAATACATGCGCATTTTAAAATATTGGAATTATATATACAGTATTTTTAAATGATGTATGTTGCAATGTTTCAGTGTGATGTGGCACAGTGCCAGAGTCAAATTATTTAATCAAAATATACACCAAATAATAAAGGTATGTATAAAAAGCTGATACATTTCAAAAGAGGTTCAGAATTTTTTTGAAGGAAGCCATTTTCTTCAGCCCCTTTCCCCCTTTGACTTCGTCCAGATGCCAATTGACTAAAATGGTTTTTGATTGGCTGAAAGTGCTATGCGTTTGTTTAAACAATTATAATTATGATTAGAAATATTATTATTAGGTTTTAACTTTATATTGAACAGTAAGGAGTATCATTTAAGTAAAACTAAAACAAATAGTTGTTGGTCACTTTCTTCCTTCTTCTGATTAGCCAAAGTGGCAGGGGGTAGATTGCAGCGCCCCCTGTTGGGCTAGCATGCGTCGTGTGTCAAGCATGAATTGATGTCAATTATTTTACTGTACACCGGGAGCCCTTTGTTGCAATTTTAATAAAACCAGGTGGAGGACATGCAGGGCACCTCTCAAAACACACACACATACTTACACGCGCGCACGCGGGGTCGGTCCTCTTAAACAAGACCCTACAGGGAAAGCGGGAGAAAACCATTTGGACTCTCTTGTTGGACAAGGAGGAAGAAGAGGAGGAGGTGAAGGAGGAGGAGGTGTCTTGTCTGCCCGTGCATTCTCTCTCTCGCTCGCTCTTTCTCTGCCTCGCTGTCTCTTTCTCTCTCTCCATCAGCGAGTCTCCCGCCACGGGAGCCAAGAGTTGCCGTTCCGAGCGCCGATGCCAAAACGCACACAAGGAGCCGGTGCCAAAGGGCCATTTTTTTTGAGCGCACCACGACCACTACCACCACCACTAGCAGCAGCGAAAAGAAGAGGACGGTGCTTGCGGCAAGGATCCTAAATTTACATTGACAAGAAAGACTCGTCGCAACGTGGGATTTTGCAGCTTTTTGTTTTGAATTTTTTTTTTGTGGGGGGCATTGTGGCTTGTCACTCCTTCCCCCTGCTGTGCGCGTCCAGGTGTATTGTTTGCATTCGAAGAAGGGACAACGTGCATCTTGCATTCTCTCGACCGCCGAACTTGTGCGGCAATTATCGAGGAAGAAAAAGCAGATAAAACCCAATTCACGTAAAAGAAAAAAAAAACTAAATAAGGAGGGAGTAAGGGTCCGCTCAAAGCGAGAGCCTCCAGCAGACCGACAAGACGGTCCGAGCCGACTCCAAGTGCCGTTCACCGGGCGATGCCAGAGTAAATGCCGGGGCGATGTCCCGTCGCAAGCAGGTGAACCCGCAGCACTTGTCGTTGAGCCACCGGGAGACGGCACCAGGTGAGATGCACTTTCGTCACATTTTTTCTCTGGTCGAACCCCCCCCCCCCCAAAACACGCTTCGGTAGTATTTATTTATTTTTACTTGGACTCGACCGAATTTCAAAACTTGTATTTTTTTCTTGTTGGATTTCGACACTTGGGTTTCACGAGGAACACGTAAACGTGACGAATCACACTCAAAAATATCGAGCGAAAAGTAGCAGAAGCGTTTGTTTTGAACTTCGCATGAGAAACGGTCCTTATAAAAAACGATACATAACGATAATCCTCACCACGAATATATTGTTTGTATAAACGTTAGTGTGTGTGATTTGAAAACAAATTATTGTTGTAGAAAACGTAACAATGTCATTTTATCAATCTCGTGTGTGTCAATTGCTGTCTGTCACGTTAAAATTGCTTTGGCTTCTGATTGCAATCATCGTTGTCATCATCATACTCACCGACAGACACACACACAAATGTTGCACAAAAGTTTGTTTAAACACAAGAAATCATGCATGACCAGATAAGAACTTTGGCTCATTTCCTTTGTGAAAAGAATTTATCTTGACACAACCATTTGTGATTCAACACACTTTTATCTATTTGCTGCTTGTCAAAGATTAAAAGTGTCCCCCCCCCTAATCCGAATCCGAATATCAATTTGAACATTCATCTTGTCGCTGCAGCCTACTGCTCGATCCAATTTGATAGACGAGGCCTAATCGCACTAATTCAATGCACACCAGCTCGTGATGTAATCTGTGGCCAATGTTTTTGTTATGCGTGTTACAAATTATTGATCCTCATCACTTAGCGAGACAATTAAAGAGCTCTTTCATGCTATTCCCCCTTATTATTGCACTTTTATTATTGTTATTATTACAATCAGTGAGCCATGTTGCACACTTTGCATTATTTTAATGAGTCAAGTTGATTCATGTGCAGACAATTCATTTACGAGTTGTGGAGGAGCAAAAAAAAAAATTAATAATCCAAACTACAGTTGCACCTCAGGGTGTGTGTGTCGAGTGCCAAGTGTGTTCGTGTGCGTGTGACATTTACCTACATGCATTAAGACAAAAAAAGTTTGCATATTTTCATTTGTCAGCTGCAGGGCACTAAGGCAATGTGTGTGTGTGTGTGTGTGACTGGAATGGGAGGGAGGGTTCTAGGGGACAAATTTGTGGCGTAACAGTTAAATATTTCCCACCCCCGCTCGCAGCCATGGGTCACTTTGTTTGACGTCTTTTTTTTGTCACTTTGCATAACACACACACACATGCTTTTGAACTTGATCCACACGGAGGTGTCAAGACGTGCAACACGGTTGGCCGTGCAAAAGGGCCTCAGTCTGGTCTTACCTGTTCTGTACGACGCGCACACACACAGACACACACTCATACGGCAACAGACACAAACAGTGCAAAAGCGACAATGTTTGTCTTGTTTACTCAGGTTCACCCCAGACGTCTAAAAAGATGAGTCAAATCATGATTAAGGTTCTGTGTGTATGCGTGTGCGAATGTTATACAAGAAGGCGTGTTGAACGGAAGCCCGATTGTCACCTCAGTATAGCAAGAACCACACGCTGAGGGCGAACTGTCAACATTTTGCTCCCAATGTCACTTTTTTTGCATTAGTGTAATCCGACTGCGACAGAAATGACAATACGCGCGTTAGACGTGAACATGGCTACGCACATACGTGTATGTGTGTGTAACGGAAGACCCCAATGTGCCCTCCCCAACTCTGCTAAGGCAAAGCAATCAGAATTTGGACGTGGTGAAAACACACCTCTGCTTCATTTTGTTCTCTATTTTAGGTGTACAGTATCATCAAATGGATGTATAATATGATTATAATATTATGCTTCACATAAATGTATGAAAAAACATTGAATCGCACAGTTTAGTAAAAAAAACAAGTTGTATAGAGTGTAATTAAAAAAATAGTAAAAAGTAAAAAATAAAAAACCTCAATGCAGCATAACTGTTTTAAATGGCAATTTTTGGAGGGCGATTCACCTGTGATGAACTCTAATTCACGTTTTCATGTTCTAGTAGGCTTTCCCTGTCATGTTTTTTTATTTATTTTACTTTCTCAAAGAAGCCTTTACAGTTTGGCGCTTACAGTGAATGTTATCTGAAGCTGTTCATAATTCACACCCCCCCCCCATTTTGCCCGAGGCCTCGATTGCAGCCTATCACACAAGTGGTCATCCCCTATCACCCCCATTTATCTCCAAAATTTGGAAACGTGAAATTGTACAGGTGTAAATATAGTTTGCAAATGATTTATCTTAACCGGATGATGTTTTTAATGGCACAAGAATTTGGCATTTCAACAGGGGTGTGTAGACTTTTTCTAGGGTGTATCTGGCCCAAAGTCAGATGAGCTATGCTAACATGACATGGTTAGCGTTAACGGAGGCAAGTATCAGTTTGATTCGTGTCAAATCTTGCTGTCAGGAACAAAAACAATTTTTTTGGGACAAAAAATGTAACCAATAATCCCCAAGATTCTAACTTAAATCAACAGTGAAATGTATTCGACTGATTCCGCCTGATGAACGCGGAAATATGATTCTTTTTCTCCCCTGTTCGTAGTGTTCAACAACAAGGCACGTGACAGCGTTATGAAACCGAAGCGCGTCGTCGTCATTTTCTGGTTAACGCGGCGAGCAGGCCGCATTTTGATCAAGCCCAACTTGTTCTTGAACTGGGTTTGGGGACCAACGCTAAGCAACCTCGCCGCCGGCCAATTCCAATTAGTGTTTACACTCAGGCAACGGAGGACGAAGACACACACACACACACACACAAGCGCACATGTAAAAAAACGGTCAAACTGTCTTACTTTGGACTTGAGCTTGTCACTGTGGGCTGTTTCCTTAATAGTTCCGGTTATCCGGGGATGGATGGCACCTCAGGCTGCAGAAGGCAGAAGGGCCATTTGATTAAGTCAACACATCACGAGGGCTTATTGTGGTCTTTTTTTTTAAAAAGAGGAATAACGTACAAAAAAAAAGGTTGAGCGAGAGTTGAGGTGTCAACTGTCAGGCGGGTGTCCGCTTACACGAGAAGTCGCCGCAGGTGGTCGGCAAGTCATTTTGACAGGCGTTTGGGAGTCGCGCGGATGATGAGCCCTTTGGGGCCGCCTTTGCACCCCATTGGGGCAGAGAACCGGAATGGTAACATAGTTCTGGACAGGAAAGTTGCAGGATCGAGCGCCTTGTCGTTACAGGCGCCAGCCAACAATGTTTACACATCGTTAAATAGTCTGGAAGATCTAAAAGACAAAAAAAAACGTAAAAAGTGACAAATAAGTGTGTATTAGTTTTCTTTTCTTTATAAGATGCAATTCAATGGGGGTGTGATATGATTCAAATACACTTTTAAGGTGGTTTGAGTGAGTTGGATCTTTCAAAATAAAAAACGATGGCTTTTGTGTGATGCCCTCTTACTTTGAAAGGAATCAGAAGTGCACGTTCAATCGTCAATCATCGTACAGATACGTGCAAATCTCTTTTGGGATAAAGTAAAGTCAGTTTTAGCCAAAATTGTTGCGCGCAAGGTTGAGAAACACTAAAAATAAGGAGCAATCAATCAACGAATAAATAAATAAGATGTCATGTTGTTACTCAACAGGCCACACCCCTTAAAGGCGCACAGACTTCACTTCATCTATTGTTGTGACTAAGCTCGTCCCAACATCCAGCGACTATTTTATTTGTTGACATTTTCATTTTTCATTATCAATATAGTGCTATTTTCAAAAAATATATATATACTGCATATAAAACTAAAACGACATAAACTATACCCAAAACCAGGTTGACCCTTTTTAAAAAATGATGGGTGTGTAGTTAGCAATTAAAAAAGTCCATATTTTTTTAATCAAAATATCCCCTCCACGCCCCACAAAACGCATGAAGCTCCTCAACCATCATCAACATAGTTCCTCCGCAACAGAAGATGGTACATCCGCGATAACTCTCAAACTAACTGAGCACAAAATGCGATTGATGCCCCCCCCCCCCCCCGTCGCTCCTCAGAGTGGTACGTTCCAATATGCAGGGAGATATTATAGGCAGCAAATATTTTCATACGATTTCTATAAAAAAAAAAGGATATGTGCCATGCGTGAGACACCAAAGCAAGGATGTTGATGCAAAACAAAGTACAAAAGGTTATTACCATGTGTGTAGTTATGACAGAAGTAAACTTCAGCAAAAATATAGTTAGGCAGAAGGTAAAATAAATAAGAACAAACATAAGACAGCCCAAAAAAGGCCAAAATGCAACATTTGAGCAAATTGAGTATTTTATCACTCTTTTGCCATATTATAACTTTATCGCTATACCATCTATATCAATTCATCCCCCCCCCCACGCTAGGCTAGCTCGCAACATTTTCACTATTTTTACAACGCATCGATTATCAAGCAAGGTTGCTAATGTGAATTATCGTCATCATCACATGACAAAGTCCGCACAAAATAAATGTTATTTTGTTGTTGTTTTTAGGCCTGACGTGAACTTTAGCACGCGTTAGCCGTTTGGCGCATGGCGTCGGATATAACGGATGCGCCTTTCCCTAATCTGATCTGCACACTTTTTTTTCTTAACCCTCTTGTTATTTGTACCATATGGCTACACACACACACATACACACAGAGTGTAAGTAAGCAGACGACAAGCTCAAAGGCGTTGATTGGCTCCCGATTGGCTGTCGGCCATTTCACTTTGTTCCCTCATTTTGCTTGAATATTTCAGCATTGTCAGCCGAGCACATCTGATGAATTTAATACGCCGCGCTCGCTCGCTCGCTATCTTATCTCGGAAAAAAAACACAAAGTTTGTCAAACGCCGATGCCTATCTTCGGCGAGTCATCTAACTGCGACGGTGGAGATCGGCGAAAGCCCGGCCGCCTTTCCCCGTCTGGAGCGCTTGGCCGCCTGCGGGGGCGGCGGAGGCTAAAGTGAGGCCGCTTGTCGTTTGAATTTTTGATTGCAGCCATCTGCGATGTCGTCGCCGGTGTCGTTCACTCCCAAAGGGAGTGAGAATCACCCACATGCAATACAAGCCCCCCGTCTCACCCCTTCACATTACCCACCCTCAACCTCCTGCCCCCCCCCGTTATGCACCCACACCACCCCTGGGGGCATACTTGTGTGTGTGTGTGTGTGTGTGTGTGTATATGTGTTTTGGCAAAGAAACACAAAGATGGGAGGAGAAAGCGATTTTGTTTAGCAAAAAGATATAATGTACATTTCCTTTGTATTTAAAAGGCAGGGGGTCGATTCAAATGATAAAATCATAAATAAAGCAACAAATAAACACCGTAATAATAAGTAAAAAAATAAACAGAAATAATACATAAATAAGTACAATAATAAATAAATAAATTAAATAAAGGCCAATGTGTAATGGTGGGACAAATCTGATACAATAGAGGAAGAAAAATAATAAACCTACAATAAAAGATATACAATAACAGCAAAATAAGAAATAAATATAGAAAAAAACACTAAAACAAGAAAAAAAAAAATCACAAAAATAAGCAAAAAAAAATAAAAAATAAACACAAAAAAGCAAAAAAAAAGCAATTTTGCTTCAAATTTTGAATAAAAAGAACAAATTACAATAAAATAAAAGAAAAAATAATAAAATGCATTGCCAAAGTAAAGCAAAGCCAAGTTAAAATTGACAGTGCTGTTTAAAAAAATATTTATTCATTCAATTATTTTTTATTAATCTATCTATTTATGTATTTTTTTTTGTAAACAGGAGAATCTCACACCCATTCCCTTGGGGGCATATTTGGTGTTTTTTTTTTCTTTATTTCCTGGGAAAATGCCACCAAAAACAAAACAGCAGCATGCCCATTTTGCGCAAAATTCTTTCTCTTTTATAATTTTTGCCCCCCCATGACCAGGCAACATTTATATCAGTTGGGTCGCAACCATTAGATTTTTTTATGAGATTTATTAAAAGCCACTGATGTGAACTTGCAAAATACCCCCTCCAGCTAACTTTGAAGAACCTGAGTCAGAATGCAAATTACCATCAGGGAACAAAGCCAAGGCCCCCAAATGAGGTTAAAAATTGAAAAAAAAAAAAACCACGATCACTTATTATTAAAACTAAAGAAGCCAATTATTAGCTACCTTTGCCTTCCTAGCCCAGAAGCAGCGGGGGAAAAAGATCACAATTACATGAATTTAGAAAAAAAAAAAAAATCGCTGTTCTGGTGTCTTTTTGCTTTCGAGCCTTTGTTTAAAACGCATGATGACTGCATTCACAATAAATGTGACAAAATATTTTTATTATCGATTTAAAAATATGTGGCTGTCCAATTAAAAAAAAAACATATTTACAATTAATTTAAAGATAAACCTTTTATAGGTTTTTTTTTTAAAGTGATGTGACATTCAGAAAAAAATACAATCAAAATGATAATTAATCACACGCATGTGTCATGTTGTTGATGCGCTGATGCTAATAGAAGCTACCAAGAGACCCTCGGTTGAGCTTCTGTAAAAATAGAAGTGTGGTAATGACGCCTGAGGCAGATAGGGGGCGCCCTAAGGCTGCCGGACTCCTATATACAGAATGTGTGAGTGTGTGTGAAAAAGAGAGCAAGAGTGAGAGCTGGCCAAGCTGCTTGAGTTTCACGGCTCGACCGCGTGTTTGACAGGCTCTCACGCCGCCTGCTACAGACTTGAGCGTGTGTGCAAGCCTGTGCATGTGTGTGTGTGTCGGGTGTTTTTCTGGGGGCGTGCGTGTGCGCACTTACACGCACACGCATGCGCACGTTCCCCTTTGCAAACATTCCATGCTAAGTTGTAGCCTGCATGTGTGCTTCCGGACAGGTGAGAAAAAGGGGTGCAGCCCGCATGAGATGTCCAAGTTTGTCACGGCTGTGCACGAGTACGCGTGCACGTGCATATATTGAATAACTGAAGGGGATTTTTTTTATCCATATTTTTTTTCTGCAGAGTTCCTAAAACTGAGAAACTTGATTTAGGTCTTTTTTTTTTAATCCTTCGGCTGATTAATTTTTTATTATTTTTTTTTTTGTGTGTGTACAAAAAAACTGCAATATGCGCACCATATGGTGACAGTCAACCCAACTCATCTGACAGCCTGTTGTAGTTTTAAAAATCGTGAAAAAAAAGAAACTTTGAACTTTTTTTTTGTCAGTTGAGCTGGTTTGGTGTCAAACTAAACATCAAACAAAGAGAAATACACATGATGACTTTAAATCTCCATTTAAATTCTTACCTTCTGCTAGCTTCATGCTAACATATAATGCCAATCACCATAGACGGGCTGACGATTAGCATCTGTGTGGTTTTAAAAGGCTTTCAAGTAATGGATGTTTATTTATTTCATTTTTTCTTAATTCTGCTCTCACTGGCTCAAGTATGTACTCATACATACTTCTACCGGAGACACTTCTGACTCGAGTATGCTTTAGCAGCTAAGCTAACAAACAAGAGCCTACCTTTTGTCCGAGCGTGGGTGGGCCTGGTGTCATCGTCAACGTTGGTCATGATCTAAAAAAAATACAATAACATCAAAATAATTAAATAAAGAATTTGCTTGGTCAAGGTCACATTGACGATAGTGAAAAATAAAATGTGGAGGGGGAAAAAAAATAATAACCAAGGATATTATCAACATTTTGGACGAAAGGCTAAGTAAATGCATCAAATGTTAGCTTAAGGGCTATTTTTTTTTGGCGCAAAACCTTCATTTCTCATTTGAAATTTCTTGGCCGCTTTTCTTGTTTTGGCAATAATGTTCAAAATAGATTTGGGTAATTATACTATGAGGCTAATTCCCTCACCTTCGATAAGGGCAAAATCTGGATTGCGGTGGTTCACATTGGGGGCCGCAAACCGCGCTTTGCGCAACCATCTTCCTATCATCTAAATCAGGGGTGTCAAAGTCATTTTTTGCCGCGGGCCACATTGTAGTTATGGTTTCCTCTCGAGGGCCGTTATGAATTTGGGGAACCCATTAGAATGTTTAAATCCCTACAAATAATACATATAGAGTACACAGCAAATTAATGAATAACTCGTTTTCAAATCTGAAGAATAATGACTTTTATTGTGGTTGACATCCAAAAATATGAAATTTTGGCTCAGATTTTAGCAATCATCATGGAATTTAACAAGTTTGATTTGCTTTCGCGGGCCGAAAAAAATGATGTGGTGGCCGGATTTGGCCCACGGGCCTTGACTTTGACACCTGTGATCTAAATACTCAACATGGCTGGCTTCCCTGCCGTCGCCATCTCGACACTTGTCTCATCGTCTCCGCCGCAAATAGCAACGCGGCGTTGTTGTTAGCTGGGAGATCTCCCCTTTGTAATATACGGCGCACGTGCACGGCGGCAACATGGCCGCCGCGTGCATCTATTAACGGGCGCGTACGTGCATGTGCCTTTCCTCCACCGACGGCGGCCACAAGCTGTGTGATCCGCAGGTAAATATGCATTTGTGTTCCTTCGCCGCCGCCAAAGATGATGAGATGGAAATGATCTGGCAACCCGCCAGCGTTCCACGTCGGGAGCGGAACGAAGGCGAATGCAGGGCGGGGGTTTAGGGGGGTTAGGGGGGTAGGGTATTTATTTATTTTTCCTCTTAAAGGCGGTGACTAAATAGCAAAATATTTGGGGGAAAAAAATCGGGGGATGGTAAAGCGGTGCGGAAAGTTTGGAGGAGCAACGGTGCTCCGACAGTTTGAGATGGGAGATAACAGAGTTTAGGATCTGTGCACTGATAACCGATAGTAACACACTCACACACACACGCAATAACACACTCTCATACACACACAATAACACACACACAAACACACTCTCATATATATATATATATATATATACACACACACACAAAGTGGTTATCTTAGCCTGAGCAATTATTCGAGATGTCATGTTTGGAGAGGAGGGGAGGTTTGTGAGCATCTCTCCCAGGAATGAGCACCTCTCCCTGGGTACACGCCCGCCTCAGATGCCCCTTCCTCCTCCGGGCCACCTGGAGCTCCTCGGGAGTTTCCGGCTTCGGGAAAATAACTTTTTTTTTTTTTTACTTCGAGGTCATCCACTCGGGATTTGCGTTAAGCAGAGGGACTCTGTCGACGCCATCGGGGTGTGCACGTGTGTGTGTGTGTGTGTGTGTGTGTGTGTGTGTGCGTGTGTGTGTGATGGTTATTAATGTCCGTGTCAGATGAGTGAAGAATGAGATTTACTCCCGGAACAGGACCTCTATGGATTTTATGTCTGAGGAGAATACACTGTTTGATTCACCTGCACACACACACACACGTGCACACGCTATTTATTTATTTATTTGGTGCCAAACATGCATGGAAATGGCATTGTGTGTGTGTGTGTGTGTTTGTGTGAGAGAGAGAAAGAGAAGGAGTGTGTCAGAGCGGTCTGCAAAAGAAATGAAGGCCGTCAGCGGAAACCGTCTCACACACACACACACACACACACACACACACACACACACACACACACACACACACACACACACACACACACACACACACACACACACACACACACACACACACACACACACACACACACACACACACACACACACACACACACACACACACACACACACACACACACAAGGCGGTGTTTTTGGATGGCATCCATGCCGATGTGTGGCGGGTAAGGAAAAGCAGGTGTTGCTGTTGTGCTGGATGTCAGGCATATTAGCATATTTGACAATAAAGCTGACTTTGACTTTTTATTCCATGAATTCGGTACGACGATGTCAGTTTCTGTCATCAGGTTATTTATTTTAGATATTATCTATCTATCTATCTATCTATCTATCTATCTATCTATCTATCTATCTATCTATCTATCTATCTATCTATCTATCTATCTATCTATCTATCTATCTATCTATCTATCTATCTATCTATCTATCTATCTATCTATCTATCTATCTATCGGCTCAAATTGTTGCAGGCAGTTTGCTTAAAAAACCAATTAGAATGCTCTCCTTGATCTCGATATCAAGTCGGAAGTGTGAACGATTGCAAATCAAGGCAGTTTTCTTTTAATTTTAATCCCATTCCATATGCTTTAAATACACGTCGACGCGGGTGAGGCTAGTAAGTTTATACTCCCGATATCTAGATGACGATGACAACATGGAAGGGGGCGGAGTTTATGTGGTATCATTTTGTGGCATCTTGGTACCAAGGAAGTCTAATTGAACAAAAGAAAAAAATGCCATCTTGTGGAATGTATATGCAATTAAGAACATTTTAGCTAGGTGTGAATTTTCACTACTCCCCACAGGGCTCTGTATCAATCCCGTTTCTTCTTCTATTGAAATACACTCAATGATGACTTTTCTCACCTGTTTTTTTTTTCCCCCGATGTCATCTTGGAATATAACCCTCCTTCCCGGTGTCTTGTCTTCTTCCTCCCGCAGCCGACGGCAATGACGCAACGGCGAGATCCCCGTCGCCGGCCCCCGCCGCCTCCCCGCGGGGCCCCGAGGAGCACGACCTGCTGACGTGCGGCCAATGCCAGACCAACTTCCCTCTGGGCGACATCCTGGTCTTCATCGAGCACAAGCGCCGACTCTGTCGCGGGCCTCCGCGGGGGGCACCGGGCACCTTCTCCGTTAAACCAGGCGAGGCGGGCGGCGCCGCCAGCATCCCCATCTCCCCCAGGGGCCACGCCCTGGGTTTGGGGCGGGGGCCTCCCCTCATGCCCGTGGAGGTTGGCGTGCAGGTGACGCCCGGCAGGGACGAGGACGCCCACAGGAGGCTCACACCGGCCAAAGGGATCTGCCCCAAACAGGAGAAAGGAGGTATGAGGATACACGTCTGTACTTGTTTTTTTTTTTGTGTTAACATGGATATTTTTTAAAAATTGTATTAAAAAAACATATTTAAGTCACTTTTTTTGTGTGGTGGACAGCAGAAAATACCCCCACCACACACACATACCTTTCTGTCAATGTTAGTGGGGCATCATTGTTAGTTCCAAAGACATGGTATGTGAAATAGATAGACTTCTGGCTCATCTGGCACAGGCCTTGTCGCCATTTTTAATCATGGGGACATTTTGGTGTGAGAAGTGCTCATTTTACTTGCACACACACACTCATGCATTACTATTGTAATGGGGACATTTTTCTTTGCGGGGAAATTTTGGCTGCTACACATCAAAAAACTGCTTGGATAGGCTCCTTATTTTAGAATACGTGCATGTGCATGCGTGTGTGTGTGTGTGTGTCTGTCACCTGTTCACGAAAAATAGTTGTGTTTAAAAGAATCCTTGTTATTTTAACTGTGGCCTTCAGGAGGGATTAAAATGTAGCCACGGATGATTTCATTAGCCAGACTCGAGTGTGAATGTGTGTGTGTGTGTGTGTGTTGTGTCACACACTTGAGGCGCGCGCACACCCACGCAGGCCTGCAGGAAGTGAAACCAATTGTAAAGGGTGAGGAAGAAGGTAACGGAGTAAGACTCCCACGGTCCCTGAACGCAGCATTTTAAATCATCATCATTTTATAGAAATTGTTTCATCGATGAAAAGTCATTGTTGGACTTGCTGAGGGGAAGGAGATTCATCATCGGCTAACAGTAGGGGGGCAATGGCCATCAGGGTGGTGAAGGCGGGGAGGGGGGGGGGGGTTACGTCTATGGGAGGTTGGATAATTTACAATTTTCACGTCGGAAACAATTAGCGCAGACGTGATGTCACACTCGTGTCGGAAAAAAAAAAAACGTTGAAAATGCGGCGCTGGTTCAATTTGTCACGCGCGGCCGTCATCCTGAATGTTTACCACCAGTGCAAACACCGCACAAGAAATTCATTCGGTGGCGGAGGTGACAAATGTGTTACATTCGTTTATTGATATATGCAAAACATCACATGAATAATTAATTTCAACTTTATTCGGATAAACGAAATTGTATTTTATGAGAGTGATTTTAATCCGCCCAGAGGGGATTTTTTTTCTTCCCAAGTAAACCTGATCCCCAAAATATGATTGAGAATGTTAAAAAAAGCACATATTGAATATGCGTTAAAAGGTCTTGGAAGATAGCAAAAAATAAATAAGTAACCAAGCGCCTGCAATCGTCACCATTATTATTATTATTTATACTTCATGTCACACATGCATCAAAATATGCGAAATATCTTTTTTTTTGCACAGTGGCTTTGCAAACGGGCTTCCTGTGGATGACGGCGTCTGTGCATGACAAACTCTTTCTATTCTCATGTTTATTTCAGAAACAGAGAGTGACATCTTTTCATGCTGGGAAGAAAGAAAAAAAAAATCAACCACCCCTTTGCAACACTGAAATCCTTCATAAATGAGCAACATTTTCAGTATTCTGGGTTGTCTTATTTTTGGACACGATAATTCACAGGTGTCAAAGTCAAGGCCCGCGGGCCAAATCCGGCCCGCCACATCATTTTTTTCGGCCCGCGAAAGCAAATCAAACTTGTTAAATTCCATGATGATTGCTAAAATCTGAGCCAAAATTTCATATTTTTGGATGTCAACCACAATAAGTCATTATTCTTGACTTCAGATTTGAAAACGAGTTATTCATTAATTTGCTGTGTGCTCTATATGTAATATTTGAAGGGATTTAAACATTCTAATGGGTTCCCCAAGTTCATAACGGCCCTCGAGAGGAAACCATAACTACAATGTGGCCCGTGGCAAAAAATGACTTTGACACCCCTGCTATTAATTCATAAGCGAACGAAATGGTATAATTATTATTTTTTTAGAAACACAGCTGAGTTTTAAGTACACAAATTACAATTTTTATTTACTTGTTCCCCATATTGGATTCCATTACGAGTGTGTACCGAATGAATTGGCTAGTCAGGGTTGACTTTTAGCATAATGGCAGCTTTATGGCACTCATATGGCAGCCGATTTGATATTAGCGTTATTTTGGAGAGGAGCAATTATCTCAAGGGACGCCTTTGCCATGGAAGGTTATGTTGTCGTTGCCCTTTTTTTTGCAGATATATGTATGTAAAAAAAAAAATATATATATATATATATATATATATAAATTTCCCCATTGTGGGACGAATAAAGGTATTCTGATTCTGATATATATATACAGTAAAGTCTCGTTATATCGATATTCAAGGGAGTCCGAAAAAATATCGATATAACCGGGACTATCGATATATCCGACCCTGTTTACATGTAATTTTCTCCGCGCGTGCATAGAAATAATATCGATATAACCGGGACTATCAATATATCCGATATCGATATAACGAGACTTTACTGTATATATAATATATATATCTTATATATATATATAATATAATAGCCCTAAAAATTCCAGATTTCATTTTTTTTACATTTTATTGTATTTGCTCAATGATATGATGGTGCACTCAACCTACCAAAATGTAGAAATTGGCATGTAGCTTACAACAACATGGAAAGTCAACTTTGGATTCTTACCCGAGATCCTGAACAGTTCTGTCGACATTTTTTGGGGGCGGTATGGCTGGAGTGTCCTAGTGGAAAGGGGGTGCATAAATCTCTGGTGGGAAACTGAGAAGAGAGGAACAAAAACATGACAAAATGGAGTATGGAATGGACAATGTGTGTACAGTGAGCAGCGACCAGTCAAGTGTTAGCGAACATGCGCTAACCCTGGACTGCGCCATTGACCTTGAGAGTTTTGAAAGGCGCTTATAAATAAAATGTATTATTATTATTACTATTAGTTACAACCACCTGTCTAGCTATGCTAATGTTACGCATGAATGTGTGTGTGTTTAGCGGGCTAAGACTAGCATGGCCCAGCTTTGAATGGGGGGTCGGGAGGGTGAATATTTCATAAGACGTGACATTGACAGCGACATCCTTCAAACATCTCTCTCGATGGCTTTTCGGCCATTTGGCGTCTTTTTTTTAATCATTTGGGAAAGGAAGCGGGGCGGCTGTGTTAAGTGGAGGAGGGGCGGAGGCGACCCACTTGCATTTGGGAAGGCCCCCCCCACGGTACCAAAATGTTGCTTTGAAGATGTTAGGAATGTCTCTTCCAGCAAACCCCCATTTGTGCAGTCAAAATTGAGCCAGCGTGGTGAATGATGCAAAAACAACCAAAAAAAGATATGAAAAAAGTTGCAAGTTGACGAAAAAGGCGTCAAATTACAGCCACGCCCACACAACCCCAAAAAAACCTATAATTTAATTGGGTTCATCAGCTCTACTTAATTTGTATTAATTTTCACGATTATTTGTCATGTTTATTTTCCGCCCTTATTTTCTATGGAAAAATACGAACAATGTTATGTAAGTGTGATTGGATGTCACCTGGAGGTCAAGTGTCATCACTACTTGATCAAAAGTGCAAAATGTATTTTTCAAAATAAAGCGCAAAAAAAATTAATGCTATTATGCGAGCAAAAAAAAAATTTTTTTCCTGTCTCCTATGCCTCCATTTTGACATGTATGAATTTTGGATCCTTTTTTTTGGGGATAAAAAATAGGAGAAAAGAATGTAAATATATGTGTAGCACATGCACGTATGTGTACACATGGAAAGTGGATCGTAATATGTCAACGTTTTTTTTAACCTTTTTTTTTGCATTTCCTTCTCTGGGCAGCTGCTTTCAGATCTTACCGTATCAATATTTGATCGGAATTATCATTGCTGTTTGATCAACACACATGAGGTGACCTTCATCAATATGTTATTCAAATCACCCCATTGAGGTGCGATATGAAAATATTGATCCGCTGCCCTAATTGATATTTTTGTGTGAAAATCATCCGAAAAAAAAAAAAAAAAATAAATGACCTTCCCGAGCCGAAGAGGTCAAATGATGAATATGACCCCCCCCCCCCCCCCCCCCCCCGCTGTTTTTTTTTGGGTGCCCCACCACCCAGTGCTCTTTTAATCACCTGGCTTGCTCTCATTTGCATATTAAATAGGCTTTAATCATGAAAAGCAATCAGGCTTTTGCATATTCATACCTTCCCCTGCACGCCCGCTTCCTTGTCTCGCTCCAGTGCCGAGCAGCCCCGCAATCAGAAGGCAGGCGGCATCCTGCGCACACACACGCACGCACGCACGCACGCACGCACGCACGCACGCACGCACGCACGCACACACACACACACACACACACACACACACACACACACACACACACACACACACACACACACACACACACACACACACACACACACACACACACACACACACACACCTCCAAATAACTTCACATGCTACTTATGTATTATCTCTGCAAGCGAGAGCGAACGAACGAATAAGGGGGTTTGCGGGGGGGGGGGGGGTGTCAGATAAAAAAAAAAGATGGCGAGACTGATCCCCCTGATTTGAGCGGCGAATATTTGTACAGAGGCTCAAGGAAAAGCTCATTTGCATAATGACTTTGTAGTTTTGCATTAATCACATTTGCATATGAAAATGCGTTAATTACTCCCGATGATTTTTTTTCTCACTCTCTCTTCTTCACCCTAACCCTCCGCCTGCCCCCTCGCCCCCCCATCCCCGGAAACCACGGAAGAAACTTAATTTTGATGTCCAAGCTCGCGGGTTGTCATGAGGGGGTGACCGTGGTGCCACGCGTGCACGTTCACCAAATGGATTGTTTTTAAAGTACAGTGAGACCTCAACTTACGAATGTAATTGGTTCCCAGACCGAGTGTGTAAGGTGAAAAGTGTGTATCTCAAAAAAAAAAAAAATCCCATAGGAAACCATTAAAATGGGAATAATCCGTTCCCGGGTTTCCATAAAATATACTTTTCAACTAAATAAGCCTTCAAACTACACACAACATACCTTACTCTATGTATAATAAATGTGCTATTGTATTGTACTGATCGAAATACACTGCATTGTATCATAAAGTCACTTTATTTACATTTGTGATGGTCATTTATGGCTTGATGGAATGGCATTGGAGGTCGAAGGGAATTGCTGTTTGGAAAGAGAGGCGCATTACATGACGACTGTAATTAAAGAAATAAACTGTGCTGTAAAATAAAGTTTTATTTACCTTTTTGATGGTCGTTGATGGCTTATGGAAGGAGAGTCACCTTCCATAAGGACTGTTGGTAACTTAACCTCTGGTGCTGTTCGGTCGTGTGCTTCCGCCGAAGATCACTCCGCCAGCCGTGGTGGGTGTGTATTATGAAAATAGTGCTTATTATAAGGTTTACTTTTCAGAAATTTGACGTTTGTAAGACAAAAAGTTTGTAAGTTGAGGTCTCACTGTACGTCTTCCGCGAGGCATGTGTGCATCTATTTTGGGTTTTTCTCTTAGCACGAACGTGCACGCACGTGCGTGTGTGAGTCAGTCAGTGGGGAGCACGGCGAGTACGCTGCTTCCGTTTTAAGCCTTTTTTTTTTCTTTTGCACAAGCAACACTAACTTGTTTATGCTTCCGACCTCCCTCTAATGCCTTTTTTGTAGCTACAAATGTGTGTGTGTGTTTGTGTGTGCGTCCATGTGCGTGTGTGTGTCCCACGCTGTCAAGTGGCGGATTAAATAGGAAAAACATGTTCAATCGGAATGCATGCATTACATATGGGGGAAGGATGCGTGCATGTTTTGGGGTTTGTTTTGACCTCCTTGGAGGACGACGTGGCACACGCGTAAACAGGAAGTAAACAACTACATAAGGTTGCCCACAAACTCGGACCACGACATGGGAATCGTGTCAAAGTTTTGGTCTGGATTTTATTTTTTTGGGGGGGGAGGGGTATTTTAATGCATATGCTAATTTCATGCTAATAAAATTTAATGCTAATCAGGTATTCAGAGAACTATGCAATACTAAAATTGGAACTTGGTGGGTCAAATACGGAAGACCTTTGGACTATTTAGAACACACATGCACACGCAGACGGGAGACTGTTGCATATCATCCCCTCAAGTAAACTAGAAGACGTTAGCTCGCACGGTTTTCGAAATCAGAGGCAAAGAGCGCTAGCTTGGTGCTATATTTTTGTCGCGGTTGTTTATTTGAATTAACTCATGCATGAAACAAGAGAGAATGTGGGCTTTTGGAGGTTATTGATTATAAAGTTGTTTTTGTTGCATTGGCAGAATTCAAAAATGTCTCCTGAAATCATGAGCATTGTGAGCGATCCGCCTGACGATCAATGCTTTTTCTAGATTGTTCACAGTTATGTAAAATGTACACCAATAAGTGCTATATTTCGTATGGAATGTATGTTTAAAGGACAACCGACATCACTTTTTTGTTTCTGAACTGACATCAGAAAAACGTTTTATAGCATCTAAAATACCCAAAACACGCAGTATGATAATTTCCTTCAAATGCAAAACACCAATAAAAATGACTTAAAGTGCCTAAAAAGTACTTGAATTTGAAACCGGAAGTGGCCAGTTTCATAAAGTCCCGCCCCCTTGTTCGTCGTGTCACCCCAAGACGTCTTGCCTTGCTGGAGAATCAAAACAATGGCTTCAGATTCGGAGAATATGCTTTCTTGTTACGCATCCAGTTATGAATACGATTCAAATAGTTCTGAAGAGGAAAGTATAAATGTTTGCAATCGATAAAAGAGGGTTTTCTGGGTCGTTGTGATTGCTCAAGACTGATGTGTAGTGTCACAGAAAATGCAGAAGATGGCGGCAGAGCTCCGTTAGAAATAGTTTTTGCAGTTTAGAATTTTTTTTCAACAAATATCAAAGAGTTGTCTCGGTGTAACATACAACGATTCACCATTGCGTTATTTATGTGTTTACCTTCTAATTTCGCCATTGACACGAAGTTTTCAGACCAAACAAAGTACCGCAAAATGCATTGAGGTGATGCAAGGTATGTCCTTTCTCAGTCAGGGGCGTTCCTTCAGTGACGTAGGGTGAGGACTCGTCACCAACACAAAAACAAGACTTCCGGAATATTCAGCGCGAGTCTTAAAACGTAAAATATAGCTATATGCGGTGGAATCTTTGTAAAATACGTTCAGTAGAAGTCATTTGAAGCCATTTTACAAATTATGGACACAACTTGTCCGGAGGCGTCGGTTGTCCTCGAAGGTTTAAAAGTAACCTGTATTGGTTTGTACTAAAAAAATTAATATTGAATAACATTTTAGAAACGTTTTTGAACAATTTTGAGGGTTGGGTGGGCGACCGCCATTTTTAATGTAATATTTATTTTTTTTTTTGCATTGGATGCAGCAATTCAGCAATGGAAAGAAAATTAGGAGGAGGCCAGGGTATAGGGTCGTTTTATCGCGAGCTTCTTTTAATTGCTCAATTTTTTTTTCTTCCCCCGGAGAAGTGCGCACGTACACATCTGGAGCACGCAGCACATGCTGCAAGTTAGCGGTGGCGCTCGCACTCCAAATTAGTGGCCATTTTTATTCCCCCTCTGTGGTAGGAAAATATCAAATCGGCTGCCATATGAGTGCCATAAAGCTGCTTGCGCTGCGTTTGATGCCTTCATGTGGGACTTCTTAACTCATGTGTGTGCGCTTTTCGTGAATGTCGGTCTTGTCAGCCTATTGGAGCATACATTTTGCACTGGTGGATTTTTCTTTGTGGCTTTTTACAGTATTCCAATGCATACATATGCTAATTTCTGACAGCCCGTCGATGGCGCTTCTCGTTAACAGCGGTGCCTGTACTTACGAACATTTCTTCAATTATTTTTTTTTTAACTCACCAAATACCTCAACTGTAAAATTTTGCCTGCTGGTATGGAAGAAATTTCAAGCTACAAAAGCTAAAAAATACATAAATGGTTACTACTCATATTTCCGAGTTCCCTGAACGCAACACATTTTTAGCTGTTCTTCCATTGGCTACTGCTAAGTATCCAATGCATCTGATTGGCTAAGAGCGACCTCTACAATATGTCTATGCAGCACAGACACTCCCCTACTTACGAAAAATGGCACATACTAACGTTTTTATAGTAATATATGTAGAATTCTCTCCAGTTGTACCTATCTTTATAGAGCATATATGTCGCCATTTTATCCGTCAAATGATTGTAACTTATTTTTACAATTTTAGGATCAAAATGTCATTTTAGTTTATGCGCTTATCTTCACAGGGGATTTTTACTAGGCCACACTTTTGACAAACGTGACGAAATTTTGTAAATGAGAACAATATTTTTCATCCGCCCCCCCCCAAAAAAATATATATATTTCGATTGGTAGTGGGGCATTCAGGGGAATAAAGAAAAAACATTTTTGCAGGGGACAGTTTTTTTTTACTTCAATGAGATATCTTTTAGGAGAAAACTAGAATTTTGAGTGGCAGAAAAATATTTGGAATACTCAATACTCAAACTTTGTTGAGAACGCATATCACGTAATAATAATAATAATAATAATAATATCACTCAATATTGCAACATTTCAACCATTTCATTAGAGAAAGAATCACAGGAAGTTGGGCAACATAAACTTTCTTCCTATCTTGAACGCTAGCGCGTGTGGCTTCCCCTGCTCACCCACAGAAAAACTGATCCTGTGACTGTAAAGTGACATTGACAGTTTTGAAAGGCGCTTGAACATGTTTATTATTAATTATTATAATTATTATTATTATTATTATTATATCATCTCCCTTTTATCCATTTAACCAACAGAGGTTAACGTCTTTTTACACTTGAAACCATCAGGCTGTCTCATATGCCGTCAATATAAAAGGACTGAATATGATGTGTGATTGTGGGGTCTTTCTCGCAATACCCCTATTTTTTTCCGCACTAGAGGTGCATGGGGGGGGGGATGATTTATCTTGTTAGCGCTTCGGACCGCCTCGCACCGCCACTGCCGCCCTCCTCTTCCTCCTTTTATCTCATTAGCGTCCCGCTCGGTGACGCCGTTTATTTGGCTTTTTAGCCGCCGTCGCCGCCAAGATGCTGAGAGCTTTTCCTGCTATACTTACAACCCCCCCCCCCCCCCCCCCAAACCCCCCCTCCCAACTTCCCTTACTGCATCCACTTACTTGTCTGGTGCAATTACGGTGATGCAAAAGCGCAACATGGTGGTAAATGCAAACATCACAGCGGGGTAATTCCATGTTGAGATATTTGGCTGCCGGTTTGTTATGAACCAGCTCCTCTGCCCCTTAAAAAAAAAAAAACAGAAATATAGGACTCAATAATTTAGTACTTTCCAAAAACATACAGTAAGGAAATTATTGAACACTTGTACAACCGCTGTGACTGTCATACAAATATTTTTTTTAATAATAATAATAATCATCATACATTACATTTTAAGCGCCTTTCAAAGCCCTCAAGGACACTTTACAGTCACATTCACGCATAGGTACTATAATAAATAAAATACAATCACAAATAGAATACAATACAAGTATAAATTTTTCTCTGAAGATAAAGAATATATGCCTGTGGGTTTGGTGCTAGCGTTTGCGTGCATGCATATATATTGTTGAAAATTGTTGAACGACAATGAAACAGATGCAAAGTTTGTATGCGTTTGGCATTTTGCGTTGGCATGAAGCTAGCAAGAAGACAAAGATGGGTGGGTTGTTGTGAATACGCGGTGTGTAATTCTCCTTGTTTTAAAGGAAACCGACGTCACTTTTTTGTTTTTTAACTCACATCAGAAAAACGTTTTATAGCATCTAAAATACCCAAAACATGCAATATGATATATTCAAATGCAAAACACCAATAAAAATGACTTAGTGTCCAAATTCTGCAAAAAATTGAGCTGCAAATTGGGCATTTTCAGAAAGTCCCGCCCCCAGTTCGTGAAGTCACGCCAAGACGTCTTGCATTGCTGGAGAATCAAAACAAATACTTCAGATTCTGAGACTCTGCTTCCCTGTTACAAATCCAGTTATGAATATGATTCAAATAGTTCTGAAGAGGAAAGCATACATGTTTGCAATCGATTAAATAATTTATTTCGTGCCATTTTGTGGCAACATTGGGGGGAAATGTCTCACCCAAAAAAAAGAGGTACAAAATGGCGACCTCCTGTGGCCACCTCCATTTCCACAGGCTGATAAATTCCTTATATGGAGCTTGGACGCCCTCTTCTGGCGGCTTTTGGGTGAAACACGAGGTTGTCAGACCATCAACTACAGCAAAATACATTGACGTGATGGAAGGACTGCTACAATGTGTCTTTTTTTTTTCGGTCAAGGGCGTTCCTTTAGTGACGTCACATTCGGATTCGTCACCAACTCAAAAACAAGACTTCCTGAATATTCAGCGCGAGTCTTAAAACGTAAAATATAGCTATATGCGGTGGAATCGTTGTAAAATATGCTCAGTAAAGTCATTAGAAGCCATTTTACAAATTATGGACACAACTTGTCCGGAGACGTCGGTTGTCCTTTAAGTTTAATTTGATAGTCAATTTCAACTATGAGTGGCCATAAATAGTCGGCAGCCTCTTTTTTTGAAGAATTATGCACTCTTCTTGACAAAACTGTTCGTGTGCATGCGTGTGTTAATGTGTGGGAAAAAAAAAACTGTATCTGAAGGAAAAAAAAAAAAATCAATAACCTCCCCCCAAAAAAAGAAAAGAAGAAGCAGAAGTGCATACTTAAGTGACTTATTTGGGAATAAAAAGCAGCAGCTTCTCTTTTTTGTTGTGGCTTCAAGCGCTGCGATTATTTACGAGGTCGGGCAGAAATGATTATCTGGGAAATATTACAGCCCTAAAAGTGTTTGCATGTTTTCTATATTTTCATTTAGGGGGGTTGGCGAGAGAGAGAGAGGGGGGGGGGGGGTGAGAGGACTTGGGTGGAGGTTATTTAAATAAATAAGAAGATTATGAGGACAATTTGACTGCTGGCTTTATTCATTAGAAATGTAAATCTGCTTTTTATTAGCCGGTGCTATGACTTAACTGTGGAGCAGCACAACATGTGTCGCGCCGTGCCACGTCCTGCCTCACCCGCAAGACTAAAAAAAATAAAAGTAAACAAAAAAAAAATAAAAATCCCCATGTTTCTTTTTTTTCCCTCCTCTTCTTGTCTTTTCCAAAGTGAAATAAAGTCGAGATGCTATCAGGGCCGATCTGTGCCAGTGGAGCTTGTCTGGGCCTGCGGTCTGGCGGGGGCAATGCTGGCCCCAAACCACGCCGCCCCTTATGTGTGTGTGTGCGCGCGCATATGTATCCTAAAGGCAATGGCTAGATGAAAGCAGCTTTCTTTCTAACCATCAGCTATGCAGGAACCGTGCCAACAGCAGGAAATGTATCAGCGTGATAACAGCCGCAAAAGACAGAGAGATAATGAGAACCAATTGAGAGAAAAAGAGAGAGAGAGGCCACACAAAAGTCTCCGGGGAGGCCCCGAGGCCAAACGAAGACCCGTCAAACGCATATTCAAACACACACACACACACACACACACACACACACACACACACACACACTTTAGGAAAACTATGCGCAGGGTGTGTCCGCGCCGAAGGGCCGAGCATGTCTCTATTTGCGGCGTGGAGGCGGTTGGACGCACCTGGGAAGGTTTCGGGACCCGCGGCGTGAAAAGCGAAAGAAAGCGCGATGAAAGACGTTTGGTGTTGTTGGCTGGGTTGTGGGAAAGTCAACGTGGCGAAAGAAGCTAACGTTAAGCGGCGCTTGGACTTGATGCTAACGCTGAAAATAATAGTGAGACGTTCTAGTCATAATTAAGCGCCATTTTTTTTGTTTATGGCGACCTGAGATGATTGAAAGTTGTTTGGTCCGTGATTGGACGTTAGCTACAGAGTAAGCTAGCTTGTTGAGGATAACGCGAAGTGAAAGTTTTTTGACTTGTTAAAATTTTGTGTTCGTAGCATAAGCTCAAACAAGCATTGTTAGCTTTCAACCGTTTATTTTCGTTACAGGATTGAGACACCAGCATTCAATAGTTTAATACTATCAGATGCTATCAGTTAATTAGCATCACACTTTTTTATACTGTATACACACAGACACGAAATATTTTTCTTTTCGAAAATGGCGTCAAAAATCAATCTCAAACTGCCTGAGATCGCAATTTTCACCTTTAAGCACCATTAGGGGGAGCCCTGTAGCTAAAATGAACATGATGCTAAATGGAAAGCTACGCAGCACTTCGCGCGTGACATGCTAATCATTTTTACATGTACCAAAACCCCTGAAAATCATATGTGAATATGATTTGATTAGGGGGGTATTGTTTTTCAAATAAAATAATTGATTAGCGTGGATGTTTGATGACACTCCGGCAATTAATTAAATATTTAGCCGGCTGCATTTTGACGACATGCTTAGGCGCCGCAATCATCGTCGCATTGTTTTTTTTTTGCGTTAGCGCACTAGTGCTGATTAGCTCGTTGGCAAATCGGCAAGTTTGGACACAAAAACTATGTTGAGAGACCAAGTAGGGGCCTACTTGTTTCCTGCCCGAGCCAGCTGGGCAACATACGTGACTGAAGACGCGTAAACGGGTCTGAAGGATGTGTTGAACCGCACAAGAAAACTATGTCACATTCCTGAGGATTGAAGCTACGCCGGAGGTTTTTCGGCGCACTTTCCCCAAGAAGAGGACGACGTGGGCGCCTTTTTCCGCAAAACATCAAACAACCTATCTAGGCAGCATTAGCACGTCGGAATCAATGGAGGCAAGGGAACAGTGCTGAATGGGACACTGACAGCGCGGACAAAGCGGGCGTCCCTCAGGGGCTCGGCTCGAGCTCATTTGGATGGAAAACGCTCAAAGTCGTCAAAGCTGCTTTTTATCTATTCAAAAGCATCTAAAAGGGCGGCTTGTGACCTTTTCTCGGAGAATATTTCACATGCTGCTTGTCGCACCTCCCCGTTATTATTAAAGACGCGCATTCTCCGCCGTAAGCCACCGATGACGCCATTGTTTACTTGATGCCGGCCTCCTGCCGCGCGGCTCCACAACACCGCATTTAAGTGGCGGTAATTCTGCGATGAACAATAAGAATGGCAGGTGGTGGTGATAAAAGCATTTTCCCTCGGCTTCCTCAACGCATCAATTTTCTTTCTTTTTGGCCTAAGCGTCCTCACAATTTTGTCACCATTGCGACGGAAGACGACACAGGTAGCACAAACACACTTACGTACGTCCTGGTTTTTAACCAATCACAGGTAGCATAAATGTACATCCTGATTTTTCACCAATCATAGGCAGCACAAACGCACTTCCTGGTTTTTCACCAATCACAGATAGCACAAATGTACTTCCTGGTTTTTAACCAATCATAGGTAGCACAAACATACTTCCTGGTTTTTCACCAATCACAGGTAGCACACACTGCTTCCTGGTTTTTCACCAATCACATGTAGCACAAACGTACTTCCTGGTTTTTAACCAATCATAGGTATCATAAACACATTTACTTCCAGGTTTTTAACCAATCACAGGTAGCACAAACGTACTTCCTGGGTTTTAACCAACCCTAGGTATCACAAACGTACTTCCTGGGTTTTCACCAATCACAGGTAGTATAAACGTACTTCCTGGTTTTTAACCAATCACAGATAGCACAAATGTACTTCCTGGTTTTTAACCAATCATAGGTATCACAAACGTACTTCCTGGGTTTTCACCAATCACAGGTAGCACAAACGTACTTCCTGGTTTTTAACCAACCATAGGTATCACAAACGTACTTCCTGGTTTTTAAACAACCATAGGTATCACAAACGTACTTCCTGGGTTTTCACCAATCACAGGTAGTATAAACGCACTTCCTAGTTTTTCACCAATCACAGATAGCACAAATGTACTTCCTGGTTTTTAACCAATCTTAGGTAGCACAAACATACTTCCTGGTTTTTCACCAATCACAGGTAGCACACACTACTTCCTGGTTTTTCACCAATCACATGTAGCACAAACATCAGAGAGGCCAGACTGAGATGGTTTGGACATGTCCAGAGGAGAGACAGTGATAGGCAGCGGAAACATACTTCTAGGTTTTTCACCAATCACAGGTAGCACAATCATATTTCCTGGTTTTTCACCAATCACAACCGTTCCCTCCTGTGAAGCATGTTTGTTTGACGTCTTAACAAAAATAGAGAATTTTTTCTTTTAGGACATCAGAACTCACTTCTCCCCCACCCCTCATTTTTTTAAGTGCATGGTTGGGGGTGGCGCGTAAAAACGAGTCCTGACTCATCACGTTTTCATCACTTTCCAACTTTCCAATTCAATTTGTGGCACTTGACACATAGCGGCGGCCGAGGCCGCTTTGGCGCATCCCGCTGTCATCGCCTAGACGGGCCGCCAGCAGCCGGCCCACGCCAGCTTGGCAAGAATGAAAGTCAATGAACAGTTTAATTTCCTTTCCACTCCCCCTTCGAGCCCCCCTCCCCAATATCTACAGGTGGCCTACTCATTTCCGGCACCTCACAACCAACGTCTAATATTTTATGTTTTGCATGTTCAATATTTTATTTATTTATTATTATTTTACATCAGGCTAAATATTCATTTTTTTACAATGTATTTATTCATTTAAATATTGGGAACTGAAGCTCAGAGTACAACATCTGAAAAACATGTTCTACAAAATCCCATTTAGGAAACAACCTAGTCCGGATGTTCAAACGCTCATTTATGCTAATGTCAAAAACGCAAAAACCAGACCCATCTAACAGCATGAGCGACCTCACTCCCAAAGCTTCCCATCTGTTTGTGTTACTGATGTACACACCTGCGCAATATTGATATGAACCCGGAGTCATTATCATCCTGCTTTTTCATTTTCTTCCACAGCCCCCTTTAGGCAGCAAACTAACAATGTTATAATAAAACCACATTTGTACCCACATCAATCGATGTCATGCCACATTAATACTAAACAAAAACATGATTATGTCAATAACAACTGATTCGCTAAACAGACCCGTCTAATCATCCGGGAAACATCACTCAGTTGGATTTTCATGGTGTTGTACTTACAGTATTAATGCATTGGCAACAGTTATTTCCATTCTCACTTTTACTCCTTGCTTTGAACCCTACGACAGCCCATTTAGGCAGCCTCAACACCATCAGCTCGCCGCAACTGATGTCATGCCACACAATCACTCAACTTGTGACAGACATAAAAACTAACTCATGAACCAGACCCGTCTAACCTCACTTCCATTGGCTTTCCAAAATGACTGTGCCTTTAGATGATGGAATACGTCTTTGCTTTTGGTTTTCGATGACAATTTCCCATCGAGGGAGCTGAATTAAACACTCGATGCAGTGTTGTGGTACCCATACGGTGCGGACATAAACATCGGACAATTTTAAATGTACGTTTTGTGCTGTCGGAACTTTTGAGACCCTCATATTGGCTAGACACAACACACACATGCATATAGTTAGCAAAGCGAAGCTGGTTCCATTTAACATGGAGCCAGCCCCACTGTGCGAGTGCCTCACCCCCCGCCCGCTACTGACACTCCGCGAAGACTTGCCCTATCCTGTCCAACCCCCCCTTCCCTGGTCCCGTACCCCCGCCCCACCCTCGCGTACCCAAAATGGCGTTCGCGTGACAACCAGCCAACATACATGAAGATGGCGTCCCACCCCCAGCTCGCCATCCCCGGTCGATCGGCCCCCGTGGCCCCCTTGATTAGCCGCCTTCATGACAAACAAGCCATCAGTGCGGAGTGGGAACTTGAGGAGGGAGGTGTCGAAGTGGGCGCAGGGGGCGAGGTGTGGAGGTTGGGACCCCCGGGGACCCCTAGATCACAGCCATGCTAATGAGGAGCTGCTTTGCCAGCAGGAGAGGTGTCAAGCTAACCCCTGACAGGTGCACATTGCGTCCTCCCTAGTGTGTACACGTGCGTGTTAGTGTGTGTGTGTGTGTGTGTGTGTAGGCTGGAGATGGGGAGGTGCCGGGGGGGACAGGTTGGCGTCCCAGCGGCCTCGCCTGCAGGCGTCTTTGTTCAGAGTGTAAATGTGTTGTGCCGCGTCGCCCTTGATGGAATGTCGGAATAGTGCAACCCATCTGCAAACGCTAAGGAATGCCTCGTAAAGTAGCCGCGGTATTGCGAATGTTCAACGGCAGCCCGTTTAGGCAGCAAAATGTCAGCGAGTGCAATCTTGGCTCAAAAGAATAAGTCTGACGTCAAAATGTTGCTGACTTCCTGTTTCACCATAACTCATTCACAAATTAGTTCCGGTTTTGTTTTTTTTTCTTCTTGCTTGGGTGCTAATAAAGCGCTGGCCGGACCTCTGGCAATGTTTTTCTCTTCCCCAAGGGGGCAGCATTTCCCTTTTTTTCCATGTTAGTGCTTTGTTCCAGCTTCAGCTGTTGTTAAAGCGCTATATAAACCAATATGTATGTATTGCATTGCATCTTGGACAGCCACCCTCATTTCAAGCTCATATAACTTCAGACCCATATCAATTAGGAACTAACATTTTTTTCTAATCAAAGAAGAGAGTCTAATGAATCTTACGCTACAATGAATGTTGATGTAGACCTAAAACTCAATATTCTGAAGGTCCTGGAAACGGAGTGAAAATAACAAAAACCCTGGCACTGGAGTGGACACAGTTTGGCACATGCCTGGCAGCGAATGAGTTATGTCAGCCATTTTTGGCAGCAAATTAGTCGGTATGTAACAGTGTAGACTGACAATATACACTACAGATGACATGATTTCTTGGCTTAAATGTTACCATTGCACTGTTTTGATTTGACAACCCATTTAGGCAGCAACATTTTTGGAAAAAAATTAACATTTTAGGTAATTATGTGGTTGTGAATAACACTCATGATGTCTTTGGTCAAAACTTTGCTATTATGCTATTAATGTCCATTTTTTTAAATCTGTCGGTTAGCAAGATGCTAAACTATTTTGGCTCTTTTATTGTTATACAAAATGTATTGGCTCGCACATTCCTCATGTCCTGCTTTGGTTTTCTATCACAGCCCGTCTAGGCAGCAAAGTCATATGAAAGCTATTTGGAATAGCAAAAATGTAAATTGAATGACTGTCACTCTTTTTTCTCTCGTTTAGATTTTGTCTGATTGCCCATCTAGTCAACCCATTTTTGTATTGTAGCGATACACAGGCATTTGCGGTAATTACCTAGCTCCAAAACTACCTCGTCAAGTTTTTTTTGGGGCGTTTGCAATCAAAACAGACTACGAGGGCTCCCATTTGGTAGCTTTTCGATGTGGATTAGCGCAAGATTGCGACACAGGCGAGGACGGCGGGAGCGACGGCATATGCGAATTCCTAAATTAAAGACAAATCCACATGTCTGCGCCATATGCCCATTGTCTACCCCCCCCCCCCCCGCTCGACTATCACCGCCCTCCTCCTCCTCCCGACAAGCTTCTCGCACCAATTTCTCGACGGCGGCCATATGCGAGCAGTCAATAGCCCCATTGGCTGGCATTTTGTTTGTACTTTAAGGCAAAAATAACGGCTATAAAAGGCAATCTGGAAGGAATAAAACGCGATGTAAAGCTCAGATCTTTAATTGGCGCGGCGGTTTGAGTAAGAAAAGAAAAGGAGGAGAAAGAGAATGTTATTAGCAGCCCACCTCAACTGCGCTGGTGTACATGTGCCAGTCTTTTAATCACTTCCTGCAGGGCTTCTGGCCATTGGATTTTTTGCTTTGTTTTGATGCATGCGGCCCAGCGCGGCCCTCCCAAGCCGATTTCGCCGTTGCCTTTTTAATTTTCGATGGGAAACGTTCGCTGGTATTTTTGAACACCTGGACGAGACGGATTGGGATGCCAGTCCCAACAGTCGCTTAGCCAAAATACATCCTAAATCAAAACGGCATTCATTTGCGACTTAGTGCATTTTTTTTCTTTTTAGCTAGCTCACCACATTTTCATTGCTAATTACTAAGTGATAATGGTACTTTTCCTCCTCAACCTGTCGATCAGGAATCGCTCATTGTGTGCGTGCATGTGTGTGAGAGATTAACTCCGCTAACTGGTACTTGACCATGATGGTCACGGTAGGTGGAGCTCAGCTTCTAATTGCCGTAAAGTCAAACATGGCACATACTCACTTCATTCACTAATTGGCTACAATGAGGATGCCTTCAAGCCTTGTGTGTATATGTTATTTTTACTTTTTCAGATTTATTTTTGGCTATATGGCAATAATATGCAATAAAAGGAGACTCACCATGTTTGCGTAGCTGCCAAGACTGTCGGCATGAGGAAGCGACGCAGCCTAGACGAAAAAAAAAAAAACAACAACTTTGTCAATCATGTTTTATATATCATATTTACATGCTTAAAAAAAATGTAAATATTTTTTTGTTTTGGGTTGAAAAGAGACCAAGCGTGCTTGTAACAAGCTGTTGATCTTCACCAGAGACCATAAAAATGTGAAGCACCGCAAAGGGGCTAAAGTGAATTACCATCAATGGGATGATAATCTCCAAACTGCGGCACAAAACATTCAGATTTGCTTCAATGAATCCGTAAACATAACGCGGCTTGGCTGAAAGTTAACGGGAGCAAAAACAAGCTTGGTTATCGAGTGCTACTTTTTGGCCTCGGGTTGATGAAATGTGTCTTTGGTGGTCATTAGGCAGCAGCCATCAGCTGTCATTCTATTAGCCGACACGCCTCCCTTAACGGCATATGGCGCGGCGGGCTAAGTTATGACAAGATGCAAATGCATCGCAGTTGCGGCAGTCTGGGGAGGTGGAGGAAGCGGGGAGCCTTATTTATTGCGCTGGCTCGGATGCATGCGCTGACGGATGGAATAGCCAAAAAAAAACAAACAAACAAACAAACAAACAAAACAACAACAAATCAAAACGTCTCTCGCGACGATTTGGCATATTGATCCTTATTTGGCGATCAGAACATACAGCTGCCAAGTCCTCAGGGGCTTGTAAATACACCGTGTGTGTTTGTGTGCGTGGCCCAAAAAAAAGTAGTCCTCAAAGCAAACCCCCCACTTCCCCACTCTCCAATACCCCTCGTTCTCCGCCGCCTGCCTTCCATCTTGCGCTCTCGTTTCCCCATTCGAGCCACTAAGCTATCCAGCTTGGTGCTGCCAAGCGGGCGTGTGAAGACAAGCCAAACTAAACACAGGCAGGCAGCCCACCGCTGGCACACACACACATTAGTAGGAGTCATAGTAGGAGTCAGGTCGCATCCCTCCCAGCCAAAACAGTGCAACAGATCTCGGCTAATAGCAGCGAAAAAGTGACAGGATCATTAAATTAGCTCCTCATTAGCCTTTGCTGATCCCACCCCCATCCCCCATTCGAAAGAGCTCAACCAATCACGGCACGAAATTAGCTTCCTGTAGTAGACACTGATCTGAGATCAGTTGACAGACAGGAGCCACGGTTCTCAAACTGGCCCAGAGTCGAGCTTTGGCCTCCTTGACTAGGTTTAAAGATGGTATGTGGACATGTAATCACCCCACTTACTTTTTTGTTGTGAAAAAGAAAGAAATATAAAACAAGTGTGGAGGGGGGGGGTAGATGACAGAGATACTTGAGTGGATGTCTGGTCAAGAATCTGGCCCAATGTTGGCAACAGAGTTTTTTTTTTATATTTATTCATAAATTGTCAATGTGACATTTTCAAGACTCTGTCCTTGGAAGCTAACTTCCCCCCTGACCTAAAACAAAACAAAACAAAACAAAACGTGAGAACCCCTACCACCTCTGTCCCCTAATCGCGGACACCGATCTGGGATCAGTTGACAGACAGGAGCCACGGTTCTCAAACTGGCCCAGTGTCAAGCTTCTTTTTTAAGGTATTACTTGAACATGTAATCACCCATAACTCCCCCGCCTTTTTTGTTGTGAAAAAGAAAGAACAAGTGGGGGGGGGGGGGGCATACAAAGATACTTGAGTGGATGTCTCGTCAGGAATCTGGCCCAGAGTTGGCTATAATAGGGTTTGTTGAATATTTATTTATAAATTGTCAACGTGACAATTTTCAAGACTCGGTCCTTGGAAGCTATTTTTCCCCAATACCTAAAAAAAAAAAACTTGAGAACATCCCCGCAATGGGGCTCCCGCAGTAGCCCGGCGGGGCTGCATAAGCAGATGCAGATGCCTTTGGAGGCAAGCAGAGGGTCTGCGTTGAATTAGATAAATCCCAACAAAGGCCCCAGCGCAGTGACTGATCGATTCATTTGGCCTTATTAAGTCACTCCGACGAGCAATTTGTCAATGAGGGGTCGCCGCCGTCTGCGTTTGTCATGCATGTGTATGTTGTAGCGACATTGCCTGCACAAAAACGTGTCGCGCAATCACCTCACTGCTTTCTTCTGTGCATCTGTCCAAGATCACCCCTCCATCTTTTTATATTAACATCTCATATTCACCCCCCCGTCGCAATCCCCTCCACCTTTTTGCATGCCAGCCCCCCCCCCTCCCGTCACCTCCATATGGAAATGACAGAAGACACGAGATGGATCTGTATATTAAAGCCAAGGCCGACATCAACATTTGCATAATGTGGGGTGGCCTTAGGGCGCTACCTGCCATCTGCATTAGCATCCATGCACGCACGTCACGCACAAGCGAACAAACGGGCATCAGCTATCCGAACAAAAGTCTTTCTCAAAATTAATTTATCAATTAAAAGGGTTGGAAGAGAATCTAGACTTCCCCCACCGCCCGTGTATTCTTTCAGCTGCACAAAGCGAGGTCGACTGGTGCATGCTTGGGAGATTTCGTGTCGTTAACTGAAAATATCTTTTGTTTTGCCCCCCCTCCCCTTGCCCCCCTTGCTCCCGGCAGACAAAGACGAGCCATCCAGCTACATCTGCACTAGCTGCAAGCAGACCTTCACCAGCGCCTGGTTCCTCCTCCAGCACGCCCAGCACACTCATGGAATCCGCATCTACCTGGACAACCAGCTGACCAACTGCTCGCTCACCCCACGCATGGCCCTGCCGCCCCCGCCGGGCGCCGACGCCCTACCCCGCTCGCCGCTGCCCACCTTCCTGGGCGACACCAACAACCCCTTCCACCTCCTGCGCATGGCCGCGCCCTTGCTCAGGGAACACCCGCCGCCGCCGGGCTTCATGGAGACCCGGCTGCCGGCCACGCCGCCCTTTGTGAGTCCGCCGCCCCCTCCTAGGCCCCCGCTGGAGCGGTTGGGCCCGGAGGAGATGGGGCTGCTCTCCCAGCATCCCAGTGCCTTCGAGCGGGTGATGCGGCTGACGCCCATGGAGCCCCCATCCATGGACTTCTCCCGGCGTCTGAGGGAGTTGGCGGGCAACACCAACAACAATGGAGGGCCCACGCCACCCCTGTCGCCCAACCGCGTCCCCCCCATGCACCGCCTGCTCAGTCCAACGCTCTTCCAGCCGGGCTCCAAGCCACCGGCCTTTCTCACCTATGGCCCGCAGCCCCCGACCCCGCAAGGCGGACACGGTTCCTCCAGTCCTCCGGACAGCCAGGGTCAGAACCAGTCAGGGGGGAAGTCCAAATCATGCGAGTTCTGCGGCAAAATTTTCAAGTTCCAGAGCAACCTGATCGTGCACCGACGCAGCCACACCGGGGAGAGGCCGTACAAATGCCACCTGTGCGACCACGCCTGCTCCCAAGCCAGCAAGCTCAAGAGGCACATGAAGACGCATATGCACAACAAATCCGGTTCCGTGGGCGGTTCCCCCGAGGCGGAAAACCGGGGCGACGGAGTAGAAGGCGAAGACAAGCTCCGGGAGGCCGACGGCAGGGTCGTGGGGATGGACAATGAGGAGGAAGAGGAAGAGGAGGAGGAGGAAGAAGAGGAAGAAGAGGAGGAGGAAGAGCTTAGGAACGGGAGTCGACCAGATTCCAACCTCAGCGAAGACTCTCAAGAGTTCAACCCCAACCGTGAAAACGGGCCCAGGCAGTCTCCCAAGGAGAAGCACCTGGGCGAGGAGCGAGTTGGGGAGAGCGGCGGCGTGGGCATCATGCACCCGTACAACCACCTTGACAATCATCTCAGACTGAACCCCAGCAAGAGGAGCCAGGAGAGACAGTCAAACGGAGACGGCACCAACGGGGGAGAGCCGGACCAAGAGGGGCAAAGCGACAGGGAGCAGAGCAGGGAGCCCGACGACCCGGATCCCAGACCCGCCATGAACGGCAGGATCAGCGTGTCCGAAGCAGAGTCCTTCCCGGGCCTCTTCCAGCGCCGTCCCACCCCCATCACCAGCCCAAGTCATTCCAACAACAACAAGAGGATCAAGATCGAGCGGGAGCAGTTGGAACTCCCTCCCACCCTGCCGCTCATCTCGCCGGAGAACGTCTACTCCCAACTCCTGGCCGGGTACGCCGCCTCGCGCCACTTCATCCGGGAGCCCTTCCTGGGTTTCACGGACTCGCGCCAATCCCCCTTCGCCACCTCTTCGGAGCACTCCTCCTCCGAGACCGGCAGTCTGCGTTTTTCCACGCCGCCGGGGGAATTAATGGAGGGCGGCAGCGCCTCGGGCAGGAGCGGCAGCAGCACGCCGCACCTGCTCCGCGGACCTGGACCCGGCCGACCGCCAAGCTCCAAAGACCGGCGCAACGACACCTGCGAGTACTGCGGCAAGGTGTTCAAAAACTGCAGCAACCTGACGGTGCACCGACGCAGTCACACGGGCGAGAGGCCCTACAAGTGCGACCTGTGCAGTTACGCCTGCGCTCAGAGCTCCAAGCTGACGCGCCACATGAAGACGCACGGCCAGTTCGGCAAGGAGGTGTACCGCTGCGATATCTGCCACATGCCCTTCAGCGTCTACAGCACGCTGGAGAAACACATGAAGAAGTGGCACGGGGAACATTTGATGGCCAGCGAGGTCAAACTGGAGCAAGCCGAGCGAAGCTAAGTGACAAAAATACATAAACGCATACATGTCGGCGCCCTCATCTCCCCCTACGATCTGCAAATATCGGACAGAGGCGACCGGACCCCCACCCCCACCCCTTTTCTTTCCCTGCGCTGTTCAATGTGTTTCACACTTTGTCCATCAGGCTTCTTCTTCTCGACAGAATCTTGCTCATGTTACCAACACCCCCATTTCAAATTTAGGAACTTTTTTTTGGGATTAAAAGTTGAAATATCTTTGAAAGCTAAAAAGGGATCCGGTTTCCTCGACTCAACTTTTGCAGATGACCTTGACCCGGATGACTGAGGGTCTCCACAAACATCTTTCCTATGACTACTTTGAACAAGGGGTATGGCTGGATAATCGCTCTCTTACGTGGAAAAAAAAACAAAACAAAAACAAAAATAAGACTGATCGGTGTTTCTTCTTGATTTTATTTTTTATTTTTTATTGTCGCCTGAGAAAATTAAAACTTTTAACCTCTAAGGATTTTAGGAATTCCACGGAGCCTTTCTACTGTGCAATAATTTGTGTATTTATTGGATTTTTTTTTTTGTAAAAGATTTGGCATGTGCAGGTACATCTTGTGTGTGTGTTTTTTTTACATATAATGTGCTCAATAGTTTTGTAATGAATCTTTTTTTTTTCTAATTGGAAATTGGAAAGAAGTCGCCCTTCGTAACACTGATAATAATCCACTTTTGTCCTCTAAGGAACGTTATTATCATGTGAATGAACCAATTATGTTTTTTTTCTTGTACGCCAAGTGCAGCAGCGGACTACAATCTCGCCCACCCTCCTCCTTCCCCAAGCACTGCTCAATGTCAGCCTGCCGATAATTGATTTTTTAAAAATTAATTTATAAAGATACAAGGCTCGTTGAAATATAAGCAAACGTAGTTGCTGCGTTTGCTGTCGACCAGGACGTAAAAGAAACAGAAAAAAAAACTGGTTGCACTTAATGCTTTCGCCCATGTAGGATTGAACCACCATATTTAATATGTCTGCTTGTTAAGTTAAGACTACTTGTGATTCATGTGAGAGGGGAACAGTCCCGTTTATGTAAATATTACTTTTTTTTCTGTTAGTTAAAAAAAAAACAGAAAATAAAAATAAAGAAAAAAACAGAAAATATGCGCCCCAACTGTTTTCCCGAAAGAGGCGACTTCAAAACAATCAAGAAGACCAGCTGCTTGCGTAGCCATTTTGTTTGTGTGTGTGTGCGCGTATGTGTGTGAGTGGATGCATCAATGTGAGTTCTTGCCTCAGGCCACTCCCACCTCCTCCCGCCATGTTACGTTGCAAATTTTATTTTAAATAGTTAAAACGTAGGGAAAAGACTCATCTTATATATTTGCAACAAAATGGATTCCAGTTCAAACGTTTGTGACGCCATTTTGGATATTTACACACCAACGGGTCCAATTGATTTGTTTTTCAATTAAACAGTGCTCTATATTGGTGTGAAATGTTTTTCTGCTTGGGTGAGTAAATGTCAATAAGTTCCAAATCCCCCCCCCCCTCCTCATTACCCCCGATCACTTTGTGGAAACATTCACAGATGCCGGGTTAAATCCCAAACAATTTGCTTGCTGCCAATATAAAGTAACAGGAGCTCCTCCCTGAAAACAGCAACAAAACTACAACATAAAAAAACAAAGATTGGATAGTAATTATGATAATTTTGAGGACATTTGGCTGTGTGACCTTGAACGACCCCCCCCCCCCCACATATCCCCCAAGTGGTGCTATTGTCAAAATGAAAGGCAGGAGGATGAATAAGCGTGTGAGGCATTGGCGACGGGGCCTTGACCAGGCACACAAGAGTCATTCACATCAAATTGGAAGCATATGAAATGTGGTTTTTACCCTTTTTTGGGGGATGGGGGGGGGGGGGTGGTTGCATCTTCTCTTCGGAGGGAGGGAAGACAGCGAAAGCCACATGAAAGCAGTGGACGCCATATTTCATAAAGGCTAAATAAATAAGTAAATATACCAGTCTTCGTATGTATTCTGTTATAAGGATAAACCCCCCCCCAATTGTGATCAGGAATTCAAACGATGATGTTTCCAAAAGTCGACCATCCACACTAGATCCAAATAAGTATTGTTACCTCCCTTTTTGTCATTGTATGCTGGTGGAGGGGGTGATTTGAACAGTTACGTAATCATGCCAGAGTTGGATGCCATGCTTGGTTTAGAATGGGCAGAAAGTAACAAAAAAATAATGAATAAAAAAATTACATACATAAAGGACTTGGAAGGACACCTTTTCCACCTACTGAAACATTTTTTTTTCTTTTTGATTTCTAAGTGTGTGTGTGTGTGTGTGTGTGTGTGTGTGTGTGTGTGTCCTATGGTTGCTTGAAGGTCTTGTGATGACACAATTCGAGAGAGAGGTAAAAAAAAAAGAGACCCTGATTTCACTTTTTACAACTTCCACTTTGGCTCTTTGTACAAATCGATTTTTTTTTTCTCCCTTTTTATTTCCGGGTGGGAACGGGAAAGAGTGGTGGGGGTGGGGGCGGAGTTAGGGGAGTGCATTGTTGTGCAAACAAAACAAAAAAAAGTCAGCTCAGAAGACCGGCGGTTTTGAGCATATATGTATTTTTGTAATGTGTTGAAAAATCAATACAAGAAAGCCAACACTTCAATAAATGTTGCAATTGCTCTATGATTGAAAGACGCTCGGCATCGACTTGTCATTTTCGTCCCTCTTTCTTTTTGTTGTTGTTGTTCCGCCTCCATGGGAGTCGTCGCCGCCGTTCCCATGGCAACGCGCATTGGGGAAAGGAAAACGATGCGGATGCGTTCTATCAGAGTGAATCACATTTTTTAAAAAAAACATACCAGCCACATTGGAGCAATCACACACACACACACACACACACACACACACACACACACACACACACACACACACACACACACACACACACACACACACACACACACACACACACACACACGCACGCACACGCACACACACACACACACACGCACACACACACGCACACACACACACAATAGTTGACTATTTCCTGATAAATAAAAATGACTCAATTACAAAGTCGGCGATGTGAGTTGGCTCATTTTCCACCATTTTTCGGTAATTCCTGATGTTTATTTTTCACCCCACAGAATTTTTTTGGGGGGAAAAAAATTGGGCACCGGCGCATTTCAAATTTGAGATGATTTTTCCGAATAATAAAATCTCATGTGGAAAGAGTTACATTTATCGAGATTGGAATGAGTTGGAATCCCCTTCGCACATCAGCAGCATTTCATCTAATTTCTAACAGAAAATGACAGAAATATAGACTCCTTCGAAACTCAATTCATTAATTTTTTCGACAAAAAAAGTGTCATAATTCACATTTTCAACGATATATTTTGGACCTAAAAATATTGTTAATACATCCATTTTTGTTTGCATTTTCCTGATACATAAGAGGCCTAAATAAAAAAAAGTAACAAAATAAATAAACACATAAATAAACAAATAAATAAATACATAAATAAATAAATACGTAAATAAATACACGAATAAAAACATAAATACAAAAAAATAAAAAAATACATACAGAAATAAATACATAAATAAGTACATAAATAAATAAATAAATAAATAAATAAATTTAAAAAAATGGCCGAGGGCGATTCCCTCTAATGAGATTGCCCCTCCTCATTTTTTAAAAACTTTTGATAAAACGTGTTACGCCGGTGGCTATTTTCCCAAAACTTTTTTTACAAGGACCCACCTCAACCGACATGAAAAAGGGGGTGCAGGCAATGTGTGACTGCAGCCTCCCCCTTCCCTCCCCCGACGGAGCCACATAAACGGCATAACTGCGAATGAGTCACAGCGGCGACATGTCGACACTCCTCGCCGATGAGGAGTCCCGAGTAAGAGAAGCCGGCAGGTTATTCCCTGATATTGGGCCAACATCAGTCAAGCCTGTCCTACGAGTGACAATAGTGAGTAGAAGGACGACCCCCCCCCCCCCTGTTATAAAAAAAGAAAAAGCAAGGGGATTGTCAGTAGCATGAAGCATGGTGACATCATACATAATTCAACGCACTGATATAATTGCCAGGGTGAGGTAGATTCTAAAAATAAATTCAAACGCAGCTACAAATTGCCCGTGCATAAGATTTTTGTTCTTTAGGGGGTGAGAGGTGGCTGTTGAGGAAGCAAAAAAAAAAAAAAGGGGGGGGGGGGGAATTTTGAGATTCCAAAGTGTATTTAGAGGGATTGCTGACATCTGGGTGCCATGTTGAGGCTTTTTTGGGACTTCTGGTCAGCAGAAATGCGCCTGCTGAGAGGATGTCATGTTCCCACACAAGTCTCATCCTCGCCGTGGCACCACTACTGACACAACAATTGGACTCGCATGTCTCGCCGCACATGTTGCAGCGCGGGAAGAAAAAAAAAAAAGGTCACCATAAAACTCTTAAAAGCTCGCCGTGACAAACGATCTCCACTGACATTCCGGACGCCATCTTGCCAAAGTTGTATTCGCCCTGTGCGTTTCGAGCGAGCCGTAAATCACGTCGCTGACCTCAAACGTGCAATCATGCAATTTCATTTGGCAGAATTATTCCCGTACGGAACCGTCCGTTTTTTTTAAGTGTCCCCGCTGCTCTATAATCAAGGACCACACAAATGTTACGGTCGCTACGTGAGCTTTACAAAAAACAAAGACCAAGCCGAGAGACGCCGTGTGGGTGTCAGAGATGTGCTGCATCTTCGTCAGGGGGGGTCAATCAAAGCTATTGGGAGCATTTAGTCAACATCCTGCATATTCACCTCCAGGTCCACATACTAGTAGTAGTCCAATGTTTCTTCTCACTAGTAGGACAATTCAACATACTAGTTGTGTCTTACCGGTTTTGTATTTATTTATTTAGTCATTTATTCATGTATTCATTTTATGTATTTATTTATGTATTTATTTGAGTATTTATTTATATGTGTATTTATTTGTGTATTCATTTATTCGTGCATTTATTTATTATTTTATTCAGTATTTATTAATCTACATAAAATAATAATAAATCATAAATAAAACATGTTTACGGGAATGCACAAATACATAATCAAATACAATAAATATACACGCTGCACAAATAAATAAATGTGATATATGGATCAATAAATACTGAATAAAATAATGAATGAATAAATAAAAAAATAAATATAAACATAAATACAGTAAAGTCTCGTTACATCGATATTCTTGGGAGTCGGAAAAAATATCGATATAACCGGACTATCGATATATCCGATCCGATTGGCATGTACATTTTCTCCTTGCGTCCATAGAAATAGTATCGTAATAAGCAGTACTATCGATATAACCGATATCGATATAACAAGACTTTACTGTAATAATAAATGTTTACATGAATGCAAAAATAAATACGCATAATCAAATAAAATACACACTACACAAATTAATGAATCGGATATATAGATAAATACATACAGAATATAATAATGTATAAATAATAAGTAAATAAACAAAAATAACGAGACATAAAAATAAAATAAATAAATAAATAAATAAATAAATAAATAAATAAATAAATGTCAATACTAGTTTTAGCTTACTGGAAATTAGTTGTCCTTAGTGGGTCAAATCTGATATATAGATAAAGACATACTGAATATAATAATGTATAAATGAGTAAATAAACATAAAAATAAATACATTTAACAAAAATAAATAAATAAATAAATAAATAAATAAATAAATGTCAATACCAGTTTTAGTTTACTAGAATCAAGTTGTCCTGAGTGGGTCAAAATGTTATGTGAAAATCATCTTCCTCCATAAAATAGCTACTAATGCAGTGCTGAAAACTATTTGTTGTTGTCAAATGTAGAAAAGTAAAACATTCAGTTGAAAATCTCAATTTAAAATTCATCCGTTTTTTGATGAAACATACTGAAACAAACAAATGAAACAAACTTAGTTCATTCTTTTCAGTCTTTCTACTCAGGCATTGAATTGTACTACTATGCGGACCTTAGGCTGGAAATCCAGGACATGGCGTCATGTTGAAAACGGGGCTTTTTATACGCGTCGGACCGTGGCCCCTGTCGTCACAAGTCAGAGCGAGAAATCACGGGGTGGAGTAAAACCATGTCCTCATTGGAACAGGGTGTCAGCAGGGACTGTGGTCCGCCGCCCGGGCCGCATGGAACCGCAGGGGAGCCACAGAGGATTTGACTTTACTGGCGGATCACAAGGCAGCGGGCCGCGCCGGCCCCTCGGCGCATGCCCACGTACTAATCTGCCGTCCCTGACCGGGCTTCCCAGTGGAACGGTGGTGCCCGCTCAACCAACTACTCTGTTGAGAGGAAATCCAGCCCAGATGCGGGCACTTGGGAAGAATTTGGAAAGAAGGGAGGGAGGGAGATCAGGAGGGAGGAAGGGAATTCCTTTCATGGGGTGCTGGTCACTTGACAACTGTGGTTTGGGGTAGTTCCAAAGAACCTTGACCGCAGGAACAAAAAGCCTCATTCCGTTGAGGATACCCCACGGTTACTGGGTCACAACCACGGTAGTGATGGTGCCCTTGAGCATTATCACAGGGACTGACCTACATTTGAAAACAACATTTTAATATTTATTCCACAAAACTGCCAGATGACCAAACGGCAAGGAGTCCTGCGGACTGAGCGAACCAATAGAAGCTAAGTTTTGAGAGTCAGTCTGCGGCTATAGGAACATCAATGAAGGACAACTCTCTATGGTTCTGGACAACCAGGGCACAAAGACAGATTAAGTAGAAATAAAAAAAAAGTATTTAATGCCTTTATTTAATAACGAGCAATTAATTGGTTCGGGTTTTGTAGGTCCAGGGGTGGGGGACATGGATGATTGGATGGGGACTGAGGGTTTAGAAGGTAGAGGGAGTTTGAGGGTGAGGAGTGATTAATTTGGAGGAGCAGAATGATTTCTTATAAAATGTCTTAGATTTATAATTTGTAATCCATCCATCCATCCATCCACTTTCTAATCCAGTTATCCTCACGAGGGCCGTGGGAGTGCTGGAGCCGACCCCAACTGTCTTCGGGTAGTAGGTAAGCCACACCCTGAACCAGTTACCTGCCAATCGCAGGGCACACATACAAACAACAAACCACACTCACACATGAATAGTTTTCCATTAACCTGCCCAGCATGTTTTTCAAATGAAGGGGGAAAACGGAGTACCTAGTGAAAACCCACACAGGTAGGAGGAAAACACGGAGACCCCACGCGGGATCCAGCACCTCTACACTGTAAGACGAACGTGCTAACCAGTAGTTCACCATGCCAGCCATGACTTGTAATTATAATTTTATCTTAGAAGAAATTGTGAAATTGTTAGCGTTTGGGAAAAAATGGATGGCAGATCTCTGCCAGGAAAGAAGAGGGAAATGGATTATATGATAAATAATAAATAAATATATAAATAAACAAACAATGATGCATCAGAAATTTAAAAAAGCTCAACTGGGGAACCAACTGGGTAATTTATCAACCAAACAACCGACCGACCGACGGACCAACCATCAAGTTAACCAATAACCAGTAAGCCAACAAAGCAGCTACCTCACAAACCAACCAATCTACCAACCACCAAGCTAACCAACAAACAATAGGCTAATGAATCACCTAGCTCACAAAACAACCAACCTACCAATGACCAAACTAATCAACAACCAGTAATCTAACAAACAAGATGGCTCACAAATCCACCAATCTACCAACCACTAAGCTAACCAACAACCACTAAGCTAAAAAAGTAGCTAGCGAACAAAACAACACATCCACCAACGATCAAGCTAACCAATAACCACCAAGCTAACCAATCATGCTAGCTCACAAAATAACAATTCTACCAACCATCAAGCTAACATACAACCAACTACCAAGCTAACCAACCAGCTAGCTAACAAAACAACCAATCTATCAACCACACAGCACCAAAAACACAGACTGTAAGCAAAAAAGTAAATGACCAATATGCTTGTACCTCATTTCCAAAGGAAGTCTTGAGTAGTGTAATCCATGTCATGTTTTTTGAAATCAGCAGTCATCTGAACAATTTGCTTTGAGTTTCAAATGTGATAGGCCAACACCTGGTCATGTTCTTCTTCTTGATTTTTTTAACAGCAAAGAGAGCCTGCTGCCCCCTAGTGGAGCGGCAGAAACAAGTTACTAACAACCCCAATGGGTCAATGGATACAGTGCCATACAACGGTGATTGGTGAAAGTTTATGATTCAGATAGACCATATAAACAACACTACTACTACTACTACTACTACTACTACTACTACTACTACTACTACTACTACTACTACTACTACTAGTACTACTAATAATAATAATTAGAATCATCTTTATTGCCAGGTATGTATGTAGAACATACAAGGAATTTGTCTCCGATAGAACACGCTGCACTAGTATAATCAAAAATTGGATAATAATAATAATAATAATAATAATAATACAAATATTTGATTCATATGTTTGAAGATAATATAATACTAATGACAATAATAATAATAATAATAATAACAATAATAATAATAATACTAATAATAGCAACAACAACAACAACAATAACAATAATAATAATAATAACAATAATAATAATATTATTTGATTCATGTTTGAAGATGATATAATACTACTACTACTACTACTAATAATAATAATAATAATAATAATAATATGTGATTCATATGTTTGAAGAGGATATAATAATAATAATAATAATAATAATAATAATAATAATAACAATAATAATAATAATAATAATAATAATAATAATAATAATAATCATGTTTTTTGCAAGTATGTAGAACACACAAGGAATTTGTTTCCGGTAGAACACACTGCACTAGTAGCATCAATCAAAACATTTAATACAGAAATAATAAAAATAATAATATACATATAATAAAAATAATAACACAGAACTAATAATAACAATAATAATACTAATAATATGAATACTAATACGACTACTACTACTACTACTAATAATAATAATAGCCTGACGCCCCCCAACACATGACACATTTAAACTTATTCAAGCTATTTTTGACACTATTCGTCATGACCTATTCTTACATGCCTGCCATCAACAAATTGGAAGACTATCAAATGACATCACTCTGAGGAAGTGAAAAGGTGACGACTATTGCGGTTTGTTGTTCACGCATGCGCTATATTGAGCGTTTAATTTATCGTTTCATGAAAATCTGGACCTCCCAGGTGGGACATGTCATCAGTCGACATCGCCCGAAGGTCGTCAGTGTCGCCCCTATTGGCCAGGCGTGGCATGGTGGTGCCATATTAAAACTTCTCCATTTGATTTTGGCCTTACTGTCATTATGTCGTAAAAAAGTAAGTGTGTGAAGCTGAGTGCGATAAGCTTTCATCCAGACTTAATTATAGAGTATGTTGCATAGCCATCTTTCACTGGGCAGCCTTTTTCTTGTGCTCTTTTAAGCCCGCCTCCCCCTGACACATTCTTTTATTGTGTGTTAATCACAAGGAGACGCAAAGCCGTTTGCGGTTGGTTTCCTCACCGGTCCGTACACGAATCCCGCGCGTTGCGGCGGCCGGATGGAATGTGATGCCGGCGCATCCCTTTGCTTAAGTCAGTGCTTTTGACACAATTATAAGGGCATTCAATTTTGGAAAAGATAATCAAGTTGGAAGCTAGCTTGCAAACCAACCAAATGCACGGGGAAAGGGGCTCAACCAGCTAGCTAAATAACCAGCAAGCTAACCATTTAAATAGTTCTCGAGTTAAGTGCAGATAGTTGTGACATGCATCATTAAAGCCAACACTATCAGAGAGCTGTCAACTTTACATATTTTGCGGACAATTTAGCCATTTAAACAAACAGCCAGCAAGCTAACTAATTAGCATTTTTTTTCATCTTACCTAGCCAACTAACTAAGTCAGAAGCAATACTGACTTACTAACAACAATAACCACTTGCCTTTTTTTCTCTTTCCTTAATTTCTTTCATACCACAAATATATTAAAATGCTTTAGACGAAAAGCCTCACTGCTCAAATCCGATGTGTGAAGTTGGACAGATAAATGAGGTGACTTTGACAAGGGATGGCCAACAAAAGAAAAAAAAAACGATGACGATGGCCAATCCCCGGTGGGAATTTAATTCTATGTCATTAACTTAAGAGTTAGCCATAAAACATTCCACGTCTAAGCCTTTTATGGAGGAAATCATTTGCCTTTCATCCGATTTTTCTTATTCTTTTTCTTTGTACAGTCACACTCTGCGAATGTGCGCACGCATATGTTTGTTTGCCACATGGCCGAATCTCGCCACATTCCACCTTTCACATCAAGTGTCGACAGAATCCAAGTTGCTCACTTGCGAACACATGGACAGCAACACAGCGGCATTTGTAAGCCAGTATATTAACGACTGGGTTGTTTCTGAGCTAAAGTGCCAGAGAATCCCAAAAACTAGCTAACTAGGCAAGGCACCAACCCAATTGAGTCTTAACTATAGTAACTAGCTATGTAGTTAAGTAGCTACAGTAACTATAAATAGCTAGCTAATGAACAAGCAATCCAACCAAATGAGGATACTAACCAACAAGTCAATGGGGCTAAATGACGAACCAACAAGCTAATGAGACAATTTGTTTGCTAGCTAAGTAGATAAATAACCTAACAAATGGCTGTTTGATGATTGATGTACAAACTTGTCAAGCTAAGTAGCTAGTTAAATGCCTCATGCTGGAAAAAAAAAAATTGTGTTTTAAAACTTTGGCCATATGTAAGGCGCACCGGACTATAAGGCGCACTTTCAATGATTGAAAAAATGTTTTCCAAATATAATATATGAAAATATAATGACCCCTTTTATCAATTAAAGACAAATAATGAAAAAAAATCTTGGTGTAAAACACAGGTGTCAAAGTCAGGGCCCGGGGGCTAAATCTGGCCCGCCACATCATTGTATTCGGGCCACTAAAGCAAATCAAGCATTTTAAGTGCCATGATGCTTGCTAAAGTCCGAACCAAAATGTCAAATTATCGTATGGAAACCATAATAACAGTCATTATTCTAAAGTTTAGATTTGAAAAGTAGTTATTACCGTATTCTCTGGTGTATAAGGTGCACCGGCGTATAAGACGCAGCCTCAATGAATGGAGCATTTTCAAACTTTTTCCAAATATAAGGCACACAACATTATAAGGTGCTACGGTAGGGGCTGGGGTTACAAAATACTTCTACAAAGGGAAATGGAGTCGGTGGCTGCTGACAGGCATTGCGAGACCTGTTGTGGCTTAATATGATTCACATATAAGGCACATCTGCGTATAAGGCACAGGGTAAGCTTTTGACGAAAATGAAGGCTTTTGGGTGCGCTTTATACACCAGAAAATATGGTAATTGTTAGTAAACCAGCTACCTAACAAAACAAGGAAAAATTAGCAAACCTATCTTTTAACCATTCGTCCTCAAAAGTTGACTTTTATATATTTGACAAAATTCAACATTCTTTGGGAGAAACAAACAAAAGTTTTAATTTGGGAAGTCTATTATGGAGATGAAAAATACCTCCCCCAAAAACGCTACATTTTGAAAACAATAAGTATCCTTTCTTTAGTGCAAATCTGTCTTCAAGGCTAGAACAAGATAAACACGTTTGCTTTTTAAAAATCAACACAAAAGAAAACACGGCTCATGGATTTTTGCGTCAAAGCTAGGTCATTATTGTCTTTGCTATTGTCTGTCCAAGTAATGGAGAGGAAGTTAGTCGAAATTTTATTGAAGAATACAATCAATACAGACATCGATGAGAAGGTTTCTTCAGCCGTCATCTGTACTTTTTTGAAGGTGTCAGACGTTTCGCCTCCTATCCAAGAGGCTTCGTCATCAAACTAAAGTCTTACTGGTCGTATCGGCCCTATTTATATATCCCTAATGTCCAGACATGGCGGCGCCGGACACAGCTATGATAGGTCCCTACTCTCAGGTTGGGGGGAGCAGAGGACCACTCCCTGTAGCCCCACTGATTGTTCCTACATTCCTGACTAACGACTGGCCTGTTTGCCCCCCTCCCTCCGGTATCACCTCATCAGCATTACGAATGTTGTCTGTTTTGCTTAAGCAGGCTATTGTATGAACGATCCAAATTGAACCTCACCCCACCAGACCGGTTTAATGAAGGATTTTGTTGTTTTATGAGAATCGCTTCTTTTACTCCCCTTTCAAACCATATATGTTCTTTCGCTAAGATTTTAACATCATTGTCGTCAAATGAGTGGTTGCTAGGTTGATAGGGCCGATACAACCAGTAAGACGTTAGTTTGCTGACAAAGCCTCTTGGATAGGAGGCGAAACGTCCGGCACCTTCAAAAAAAGTACAGATGACGGCTGAAGAAACCTTCTCCTCAATGGACCACTCATGTACGACTGAGAGCTTACATAGACGAATCAATACAGACAGTTATGTGGCTTTTTCATTAGAAACAAAAAAGACTTGGGTATGGCGCCAACATCACCTGAACATGTGAAGCTTCCTAATCCCTCAAGATCCAAACTACTCAACAAACATTAGCTGCACACACTAGCATGTTGACTTAGCTTTACATATCACATTTTTTGTTGAATACATCTTCGTGGTTTTGACACAAATAAGGCACACAATTTTGACTACACACAGATCAATTTTGTACTAGATGGACCTCTGTTCTCATTTTTGAAAGCCGCACCTTGTGTGATACACAGAAACAAAGATGCTGTTGTTCTGGCGCAGGAACAGACTGCAGCAGGAAGCATGATGCCACCAAGGAGTCATAACGCTGATTAACAGCTGCCTCTAATTAAATATCAATGGCCGGGCTTTCAAAGGTGATTTGTTACATAAATTAGGATGCCCACTGTCCATTAACAGCGGTTGTGTCTCGCTAACAGATTGGGCCGCTCGCCGGAGACCGCCACGCAGACCATAGCTCAGTCATCTCCAATCCCCCTGCGGATGTTTATGGACGAGCTTTTATTTTGGCAGTGTGTTGAAATGTCACATCCGTCAAGAGTCGCTGCCAGGATAAGCCAGATGTGCCTCACAATGCATGGCTTTTCTTTCTCATGTATGCCGAGATGGACCATCTCGAGAGGCTGCTTTGAGTCATTTGTACCCAACTGTCATCAACGCACGGGGACAGAGATTTGGTTTTCAAATCTGTGTTACAAGTTACGATGGTGCTTAGGGTTATAGCGAGCTACTACGGCCTGACCCTAGTCTGTCATTCGCGATGCTACCTTGACTAACAAACCGTTCAGGGTTCTGGGGTAGTCCATCAAAACCTGGATGGCACAAAACTTCAAGTTTTGTGCCTTGATAATATTTGGTCTCAGTGGCCCATGTACCTCATCCTGTAGACTTTGGCACCCTGGCTCCTGATCTGAAGTCAACAGTCTCAAACTTGGGTCTTAAACTGGACTTTAAACTTAAACCGACAAATTGGTTCTCTTGTTAAATCTAGCTTCTTTCATCTTAGGCAGCTGGCTAAAATAAAATGTCTCCTTTCTCATGAGAACCTTGAAGCAGTTTAATAAATTCATGCCTTTGTCACATCTTGGCTCGATTACTGTAATGACTTTGGAGTCAGCCAATCCTCCATGAAGCGTCTCCAACTGGTCCAGAATACTACTGCTCGCCTATTGACTGATACTTGAAAGAGGGAGCACATAACTCCTACTCTGGTATCCCTTCTCTGGCTCCGTATACATCTTACACTTCTTTTCAAGATCTTATTATTTATCTTCAAATCTTTAAATGGCCTCACTCCTCCTTAGCTCTTTGACCTCATCCACCCCTACACACCTTCCCAACGACTCAGGTCTCATGACCAAGACATTATTAGATTTGCCAAAAACTAAACGGAGGCTCAGCGAGCCTTTTCCGTTGCTGGTCCCACTCGCTGGAATGACCTGCCACTACACATTCGGCAAGCTCCCTCGCTGCCCATCTTGAAAACCAATCCAGGATGGAAACGGTCTGCACTATGCGGTGTTGAGTCGAAAGGAACTGGCAGGGGTTGGGTAGGGGGGTGAGGACGTTGTGGGATGCCATGGGTTTTGTGCTCTGATTCGTAGTTCCCATGCTCAAAGATTTTCACTCTGTTTGGTGATTCCGGCTTTTGTATTTCTTTGTTGTCTGCAGTCAATGTCCAATCAAGTACTCAACTGCTCACCCTGGCCACCACCTCTACTGCACAGTCTTTGAATCGTGCAGGTGTACCTAATGTTTTGTCCGATGAAAAGCTGCAAGTTCAAGCTTCCTGTCAAAGTGGGGAGCGCAATGTGAGAATTCGACGACGTCTTCTTCTTGTGGCTGAAAGCGAGTGAAGAGCCATAAAAGACATGCAAATGTGTGCGCCGTGTCGGCGGCACATGCCTTCATTAAGATCTCATTGCTCCCCACGCAGCTTGAGACGCTGCCAAATGTGCCACGGCTCAACATTGTAACAATTTCCGGCACTCCACATGTGTATTTCCTGCCTTTCTAATCAGAATTCTATTTTGCATCTCAAAAGGGGCTCCATTCAGACGCACATTAGCAGCCCTCGTCAACCCTAATGTGGCTGCTCGGGGCCACGGGCCACCAGCTGCATCCACTTGTCACTCGCTGCCGCCGCACATGCCCGCACTTACTCACTCAATATCTGTCTGCTGTGCTCAATAAAATAAATAAATAAATAAAATCATAATAAAAATGAAAACAAAACTTGCAAGTGGCACTTTTATGGACGTCGACGTTAGGGACGTAACGTGTCCGTCACTGAAGCTGATGTGTTACTAAACAATGCCAACGATCAAGCTCATCAAATAAGGTATCAAAGCAGGATTCGGTTTGCACAAGTTATGGTAGGATTGAAGACAATATGGTGCACTCCATTTTTGTTTGATTAATCGGTTGATTCATCGACGTAGATGATTGCAAATTGAACATTGTGCAAATGCTCAGAATGTCAACTTGTCACTAGCAAATATCCGATTTCGGTCAAGGTCTATGAAAGCTGGACTGATCATCTTGGTGTTGTTTATGTTACATTTTTAAATACAGTAAAGTCTCGTTATATCGATATCGGATATATCGATAGTCCCGGTTATATCGATACTATTTCTATGCACGCACGGAGAAAATTACATGCAAACAGGGTCGGATATATCGATAGTCCCGGTTATATCGATATTTTTTCGGACTTGAATATCGATATAACGAGACTTTACTGTACTATCAACTGTAAAAATACTTGTGACTTGTAGCACAAAGCCCATTTGAAAACGGTACAATTAATTACAATTAACTTCAATTACAGCTACAATCAGAATCTTCTTCATTAGAATCTTTATTGCCAAGTATGTACACAAGGAATTTGTTTCCGGTAGAACACGCTACACTAGTACCATCATCAAAATATTGCAAAGAGGCACTATACAGTTTTATTTGGGTTACTGTTTAAAGCAGGGGTGTCAAACTCATTTCACATTGTGGGCCACGTACGGCCTCGGTAGATGTCAAGTGGGCCGGACCATTAAAATTAGACCATACATGCTATAAATAACCAAAATACTGAAACTTGTTGAAAACACACCAAGCACAAAGGTTTCCCACGCATTTCTGTAAAAAAATATATATATATATTTGACATGGTCTATTTTTCATTGAAAATTCTACACTCCTTATCTACTTTTCTCCATTTGGATACAACATTTTTGGCGAATGAGGGTGTTGAAACCGCGGTTGAAAAAGCACCACTCTGCCCTTAGTAGACAATCCTTGAATTGCACCTGATTAAAAAAAAATAATTCCATGTACTTCGTGCATTTTTTTCCACTTTTAAATTATCCTGCGGGCCTGATCAAACCTGCTTGGGGGACGGTTCCGGCCCGCGGACTGTATGTTTGACCCCCCTGGTTAAAAGAGTTAATGGCTTGGGGGAAGAAGTTGTTTAAATGTCTGCTGGATTTGGTGCGCATGGATCGGTAGCACCTGCCTGAGGGGAGTAGCTAGAAAAGGTGGTGGGCAGGGTGCGGAGGGTCCAGTAGGATTTTCCGCGGCCTATTTTGGTGATAGGATAGGAATGTGATAGGATGATACATGACTGCCTATTATGATCTGATACACTTTGATTATGATATGGTTTCATACAATTTGTTATGTACTAGGCTGAAGTCCATTTTGGATACAATTGGTTCATACAAATGTGATGTGATACGATTCAACACCCTGATATGACATAAGACGATACGGTTCTTCCATCTATGTTGCGGTATCATTTGGCTATCGTCATGTAATTGCATGTATCAAACACATCCACAGAAAGAGTGGTTGAAATTTTGCTGTTTTTTTTTTTTTTTTTTTTTTGAGGCGCGCATTCGAGTGGGTTGAAAATTGGAGCAGATCCCGATGCAAATCTAGCGGATTTTCCCCCTCGTGCAGCCGCCGCATTCTCCAAACAAATCAAAACGCGGGTAGAACTCAATTATGACGGATCAATAATTCAGCATTCCCAATTATTCTTTAATTGTAAGACGGCGTATCAGCCCATCTGACTGCGCGTGTGTTTGTTACCCTGCAGAGCTTTTGGCTGATTGTTTGGATGAGATTAGATACGTGTGTGTGTGTGTGTGTGTGTGTGTGTGTGTGTGTGTGTGTGTGTATCAAGCAAGAGATCAGGCAATGTCAGGCAACACACAGGCACAAACACACAGGCGCCTGCGCAGCCTTAATGACACAAACACATCACATAAAGCCAAATGCTGCCACTAAAATTTGCATGGTGCTCAGTAATGCATTAGTGAACATCACTTGGCAATCTGTTCATACGGCCTTAATTGGATTTTAATACTGCCTCTGATCTTGTTTTCTAATTAACAGCGGTGGCTGGCGACCAAGCGGAACCGTGCACCCGGCGACACCTTTGATCCCCGCCATATGGAGCTCCTCCCGCATGGAGAGGGAGAAGGAAGAAAAAAAAAAAAAACTCACCTAGGCGTGGGCGCAAATGCCCCTCCCCCTACCCCCCGTTTCCCCCACCCATACCAAATCAAAATGGATGCATGGAAGCAGAGGTGGCAAAGAGTGGCGGCATGTGTCGTCCTCGCATCCCAGCGGCTTTGTTATTGATTAATTTCTCTTACAATCACTTGTGATCTCAAGATACATAAAACATGAGGGAAGAAGAGGGGGTGAGGGAGGGGCTTGATACATGTAGCTTAGCACCCCCCCCCCCACACACACCCTCCTTGTTTCCTCGCCAAACAGAAATGTCATGAGCTCCCCCTAATCTGTTTATGTCGTCGTTTTTACACTTTTGACCAAGGGCTGCCAAAACTGTGTCCTTTTCCCCGATGTTGGCTGACATATTTGGGGAGTCAACATCTGCGCCTTCGCCTTAAAGAGACGGCGCAACTTTGAGAGAACAGTTCCGAATTCCACTAAAAGCATTGTAGTGGTTCACTTTCACTTGTCTGGGGGCTAAGAGTGAAGCGAAAACAGGATAATGATTCAGATATATTCAATATATCAGAATCGGTTAATCAATTAACTTGTCAATAGTTATAATAATAATTATAATAATAATTTCTCAACATTAGCGTTTCCTTTTTCCTTTTTTTTTCAAATTTTAGCCATTATTATTATTATTATTATTATTATTAATAATAATTTATTGATGGGATATTTTAACTGTTTTCTATCCATTTTCTCACACTCTCACAGTTTTGTTTTTTGTTTCAAGCTCTGTCATCTCCCTTTCGTGTGTGTGTGTGTTTTCTCACTCTCTCTGTCTGCCTGCCTCTTTAATGTTTAACCCCCCCCCCCCCCCCCACTGCTGGGTTCTTGACCAATCACGTGGATTTAACCGAAGACACCATTTTGCTTTTTGGAGAACGGCCTCACTCTCTCTCTGTCTGTCTGTAACCCCCCATCCCCCACTGCTGCGGTCTTGACCAATCACGTGGCTTTAACCGAAGACTGGGGGCGGGGAATAGAGGACAAAAACAGTGGCTACCATTTTCTTGTTAGGAGAACGGGCTCGTTCGTGAACGACACATGACTCATTGTGGCAGCTCTGTGTGTATGGCTAAAAATAGTTCGTATGCCAAGGTAAAATTTTCATAAATGTAACGTTTATCAACCGAAATGTTCGGAAGCCAAGGGGTTCGTAAACCGATGTTTCACTGTCCTGTCTATGCATAAAGTTTAGAATATAAAAGTCATAAATATTCACAATTTAAGCTACATTTTTTTTAATCTACCCTCTGTCAAGACAAAATACAAGTTGCTTGGTTGGTTAGGTTGCCAAAAAATTTGGAATGTCACCAAAATTTGAAAGGCAATTTTTTTTTGATGTGGGCGTTGGAACCAGCATTGTGAGAGACAGCTAGGCTTCCTTCCGTTTACAGCATCCATACACAGCAAAAAAAAGTTATTTGGAGTCACTATTACGAGAAGCGCGTTTGTTCTTTGGGTCGCTTTGTTGCCGTGCGTGGCAGTTGGCCAACACACGGCAACTTTGAGGAGTGGCGGAATGCACCCCTGGCCGTGGAAATTCCTGACCTAGATGCTTTTGATGAAAACAGCGGCCGCCCGGCGGATCGGTCGACTGTCGACTTACATACGGAAGGCCTGAGAAGATAATAAGCAGGCTCTTGTTCTCTGGTTTCGTGATTGCATGACTGAACAAAACATTTGTGATTGATAGCCAACCGATGAATGTGACCTTCAAAACTTACACAACCGAGCTCAATTACTAACAATTAAGGGCGGAACGTAGACTCTTTCACCTGGAGAAAATGACCCAAATGGAAAAAAATAAATGTCACCTGGACTTCAAGGACAAACAAGGACATGATGTAACCAATAAATAAATAAATACATAAATCAATCAATAAATAATAGTCAGTACAATTGGATAATGCTAATGTGAAGAAGGTGAAAAAAGTCAAATTTATAATAATAATAATAAATTTCATTTACAAGCGCCTTTCAAAACTCCCACAGTCACAGGATCAGTTTTGACTGTGGGTGAGCAGCGGCAGCCACATGCGCTAGCGTTCACTCAACCCGGAAATAAATAGATGGAAAGCTACCTAGCTAGCTCGGAGATAGCCAACAGATAGCTAGCTAGCTAGCCACCTAAATAGATAATAGTTAGCAAGCTAGCTAGCTAGCTAGTTAGCTAATACATTGAAGGTCACTCAATAAATACACAGAATTGAGTAGCATATTTCCATCTCATAAACATTGAATGCAGCAAAATAAACCGGTTTGTATTTATCTAATTCAGCTTACTTGAATACACAGTACACACAACTACACAAGTTACATAACTGGTTGAGAGTAATTTAGTATACTGACCCTTAAAATGGAACAATATTGATTTTGCTGCCATTACTTTTATGGTAGCTTATTTTACTTTGGGAAATTGTTTTTAGAGGGCTCATATAAATAAGTAGTCCTAACTACACCAAAGTAGAATTAAAAAAGTACGCAAGTTCACGCATATGTTCATCAGTGGAAGTACCGGCTTGTATGCACAGTACAGTACAGACAACTTGTCGACTCCAGTGCCAGGGTTTTTGTCATTTTCACTCAAATTGCAAGACCCACAGACTATTGAGGTTTAGGACGACATAAACATTCAATGCAGCATTAGAAACCTTAGACTATCTTCTTGCATCAGAAGAAAATACTTAATTCCTAAGTTATATGGGTCTGGAGTTATCTAAGCTTGAAATCAGGGAGGCTGTACAAAATACCATGCGATGCAAACATATTGGTTTATATTGCGCTTTAACAACATCTAAAGCTGGAACAAAGGACTAACATGGACAAAATGCAAATTCTGCTCTCTCGTGGAAGGGGAAAAAAAAAACATTGCCAGAGGCCATTGCCATCGCTTTATCGGCACCCAAGCATGAAAAACAAAAACCCGAATGGTAGTGAATGAGTTAAAAACCAATATAAAACGAATCACAAGCACAGCAATCCTGCTAAAGTTGAACAGTTACGATGTTTCGAAAGAATCAAGTCATTCTCTCGGCTCTCAGACGCTAATGGGCGTGTCCGCTGATTGTACCGAAAAGCACGTCCTGTCATGTGTCAACTGTCAATCAAGTTAAATGGCTATTCCTGGAAAATGGATGCTAGGTAGCCATTCGTTGTTAAAGTCTACCATTAACTACAAAAAAATATATATGCCGCAACAACGAGGCACTCTAAAGCGTAAAGTGTAAGCACACTGGTGTCTGTCATTTTCTCTCCGTGACATGCACACACTCTCGGCCAACAACGAGGCACTCTAAAGCAACTACAGACGATGTATTTCCGAGGTATGGGCATCGCTAGCTACATTGCTCGCGAGCTAATGACAATTGCTGATGTGAAGGAATGCGCTCGGTTTTTTAAGTGGGACTACTCATGTCGGGGGTCAAGGTTGAGACTTGTGGTGCAGTTTTTGACCCCGCCCACTTAAAAAAAAACAAGGATACAGTTGTTATCCACTATGGTTTGTGTTACATAGATTAGGGGTTTCCTACTTTCAGCCCGAGTGCCATTTTCGTATGTGTGTACACCTGTAGCGCATGAATGGCGAGGGAGTGTTCACAAGACGAATGCCCCTCCATCCCCCAGAACACTAATCCACTAGCGCCACTCTGCCGTATCCAGGTAAAGCGATCTTAAAGCCCCTTCCACTCTGTTCCCGCTCGACCCTTTGGAGCCGCTACTATTAGGAAGATCAGACGGAGGGAGGGGGTGGATATCCACTCAAAAGGACCCCGTCTGGACCCTGAGCCACATTTTGACAAGTTAATCTCCTCTTTGACGGCAGGCAGAAAAGAGGATTCTGAACTTGACCGCATTCATGTGAACTTCCTTCCGCGGGAATGTAACGGATGGCCCGTGCGTGTCTTTGTCCCGTGTCTTGTCTGTGACTACACCTAGTTGAGACGGCTGAAATCAGGCATTTTGAAATCTTGTGTGGCACGTCCTGGTCGTTTTATTAGGTACTCATAGGCAGCCATATTGGGTCAGCGCAATGTGCAGTCGCACAGAGACAACGAGAAGCCAACTGTCAATTGAATTGCCTGAAACCGCCTAAAATAAGACTGAAACAAATTATGTTTCAAAATTATTTTTTCTCCAAAGTTTTCCCTTCAAAAAGTCTTTCTTACAAAAATAATACTTAAAAAATATAAAAGAAAAGAATAAGTTTGATCACTATGGATGTTACCAGGCAATGACATTTAACAACAACAATAATAATAATAATAATAATAATAATAATAATGGGTTTATTTTGATCCAACAAATAACAATAATAATAATAATCATCATCATCATAATAATGATAATAATAATCTTCATCATCATAATAATACATTTCATTTCTAAGCACCTTTCCAAAGTCTCAAAGTCACTTTTCAGTCACAGTATAAGTTTTTCTGTGGGTGAGCAGCAGCAGCCACACGCGCCAGCGTTCACTCAACCCGGAAGTAACTCAAATAGATAGAATACTAGCTAACTAATAGATAGCCAATAGATAGCCCTAGATAGACAGCTAGCAAGGTAGCCGTATAATAATAATAATAATAATAACGACAATAATGACAATAATAATTATGACAATAATGACAATAATAATTATGACAATAATGACCATAATAATAATAATAATAATAATAATAATAATAATAATAATAATGACAACAATAATAATTACGACAATAATTACAATAATAATAATAATAATAATAATAATACACACCAATAGTTATTATTATTAATAATAATAATAATAATGATAATAATAATAATAATAATAATAATAATAATAATGAAAACAACAATAATAATAATGACAACAACAGCAATAATAATAATAATAATAATAATAATGACAAAATAATAATAATAATAATAATAATAATAATAATAATAATAATAATAATAATAATAATAATAATAATTTTAAACACAAAGTTTTATTGGACTGTTACTTTTCCACATGAAGTGTTCCGGGGTCAGCGCGACGGCGTGTGCGGAAAGGGTTAACATCCGCGAGCTGGCTCAGCTTCGTGGGCCTCGCGGCGACGTCAGAATTCCCGTTGACGAGTTGTGACCCGAGGGCCGTTTTGCATTGCTGATATGACTTGTCTTTTGTCTCGTGAGATGGTGCCAGAATGACCGAAGGCTAAGTACAGTTGGGCGTGTTCGTCACTGCCGCCGCCGCCACCGCACCCGCCGCCGCGTTTTGGACCAAGCAATGCAGTTGATGGACGCGTTTCGTAGATTTTTTTTCTTTTCTTCCCTCCCTTTCGCCTGCTTGCCTTTCACCCGCAGTAATTAAAACGCATAGCGCAGTGTGTAATAAAGCTAATACATACGCTACGTTTAGCTAGCTTGCGTGGGCGTGTTAATCTTTCTCCCTGGATCAGTTTGAAGCGTTGAACTTGTTTCAGGTTCAGTATAGCTTTTTGATCACACGCTTGTCAAACCATCGTCTCTGATTACAGCGCACTGGCTGCTGACGGGCCAAACTTTAATCCACTTATTGCAAGGTGACACCTCATTGCTGCTCCCAAAAGCGTCTCCGACAGCAAGATGTCCGCTGACGGACAATCGGTTTCTTCAGTGCGCTATTTTGTATAACGCTCGGTTGCGTCCGGTGGTAAACACGAACTAGCTCCCTTCTATTTGTTTGCTAAGATGTTTTTTTGTTCCGTTTGACCAATTTGACCAATCTTCCACTATTTCAACACAAGTATGAAATCCTAGCTACCCTAGCTAGCTAGGCAAGTGATTAGTGTGTCTATTGAAAAAAAAAACGTGCTTAGCTACAGCACAGTCGATCTCGGCATGTAACAGTCGCCATTTTGTTGGTCGCTACTTTGCTCGACTTGATTCAAACGTCAACACCGGTCGTCCTTCCTTCAATTAAAGGTCACAGATGGTGTTTGTAAATGACCAGATCGTCATTATAGTGATACCTCCTTTTAGGAACCCTTTGGCTTACGAACTTTTCAGTTTCCGAACGTTAAATTTATGAAAATTTTACCTTGGCATACAAACTTCTTTCGTACACGGAGCTGCCTCAATGAGTGATTTGTCGTTCGCGAACGAGCCCGTTCTAACAAGAAAATGGCAGCCGACTGTTTTTGTCCTCTATTCCCCGCCCCCAGTCTTCGGTTAAAGCCACGTGATTGGTCAAGAACGCATAAGTGAAGGGGGGGAGGGTGTAAACATTAAAGAGACAGGCAGACGACAGTGAGGGAGTTTAAATTTGATAAGAAAGGCAGAGTGTAGACTGCAAGGTTAAAATATCCCATCAATCAGGCTCCACAAACAACCCGCACAAGCCACCTGTACACTTGACGCAAAAAGCTATCAAACCATCTAAACAGAACACAATTGATGATCAACTCGATACAATTATCACAGAGAAAGCAACTACAAGGGATCATTCCTCAAGATGGTGAAAGAAGAAGGTTACGTTCCTCATCAAGTGTTTAATGCTGATGAAACCGGCCACTCCATTCCATCAAGCCATCAACGACCATCACAAAGGAAAATAAAACGACTTTATTATACAGTACAGTTTATTTAATTATAATACCATAGCACATTTATTATACATAAAACAAGGTATATTTTGTGTAGTTTTAAGGCTTAGAAAATTAGAAAGCAGAAAATTATGTTTTATGGGGACCTGGGAATGGATTATTCTCATTTTAATGGTTTCCTTTGGGAAATTAATTTTTGGGATACACACTTTTTGCCTTACACACTCTGTCTGGCAACCAATTATGTTCGTAAGCCAAGGTATCACTGTACTTTGTTCCGCAGGATCATACCCCCGTCAAGAATTCAGCCGTTTGTCATCTCCGCAGTTGCCAAATTTTGGTTGCCAGAAGTATTCTTCAACTTGTGTATTGAAAACTTTTGCGTGGTCAAGAACGAAGCCGGACGTCACAATGTTTTAGTTCTATTAATCCAAAATATATGATTAAAATTAAATAATGTGAGAAATTCTTTCAAATCTCCTCGAGAGTTAATTGGTCCTTGCATAAGCGATTGCACTCAGTCAACTTACGCAGGTCATTAATTGTCGGACAAACTCGTCAAGCAGCTTTAGCGCAGCTGGCGAGTCAATGTGCGCAAACGGCGCTGGCGCGCCGACTAACTCTCGTCGTAATTGCAAGAGTTCGATCTTTATAAACATTTTGGAAGCACGGAGAAGAGGCGTTTAATTCGGGATTTGGGGTGCAAGCGTACGCGGGATAAATGTCATGTTTTGATGCAATCAAGACAAAGTCAGTCGAGCGTTGATCACTTTGATGTGTGGCGCATTAAAAGACGTTTAAGGGCCCAAGAAAACCGAACAAGTTAAATTATCGTGTGGGGGGGGGGGGGGGGGGGGGGGGGCTGAGAAAATTGCATTTTTCAAACTCAATGTGGCTGAAATTCAAAGCTTCTAAACATAAAAATAATTTAGAGAACAACGGGATCTTGTGTTACTATCCAGTTGACCTCACGGCAAGGTCAACTGGATAGTAACACCCTAACCCTAACCCTTGTATGTTTGGCTAGGTCCTAGCCAAACATACAAAAGTTCAAATTTGGTTATATTTTATATTTCATTTTTATTTTGAAGGAATGTAGGGGATGTTAAAGACTTTGTCACGTCAATCTAGAGATTGAAAAACAATTCTACAAAAAATCTGAGAACAACGGAGTACTAGTATGGTAGAGACAGTGTTTCAGTCTCACTAATGTATTTATTGTTTGTGGGCGTGGCTAAAACTGAGTCAGGAATGAACTCTTTTGCTAGCTTGCCATTGCTACATTTTTCAAAATAAAGAATCTGTATTGAATCTTTTTGTATGTATGTTAACTAGCTCACTGCCGTTTGCGGATTTAATAGGGAATATAAAAGTGTGACGTGGGGCGCCATTCCCGAATTTGTTCGGGTTTTTTCTTGCAGCGGGTTGCCGATAAAGCGCTGGTCAAACGTCTGGAAATGTTTTTCCCTTCCTTGAGGGGGCAAGACTTGCCTTTTATCCATGTTAGCGCTTTGTTGTTGTTACTCCCCAGCTGGCTATCTAGCTAGCAACCTAGCTAGCTATCTATTTTACATCAATTAGCTATCTGGCTGACTCGCTAGCTATCTAGCTGGCTATCTATTAGCTAGCTGGCTCGCTAACTTTCCAGCTATTTGAGTTCTTCCGGTTGAGTGAACGCTGGCGCATGTGGCTGCCGCTGCTCACCCATAGAAAAATGTATTCTCTGACTGTAAAGTGACCTTGGGAGTTTTTAAAGGCGCTTATAAATAAAATGTATTATAATTATATTATTATTATGATGATGATGATGATTATTATTATTATTATACGGCTACCTGAGTTAAAGTGAGTGTACGGCAAGCAGAGGCACGTGGAGTTGAGATCAAATTGAATATATTTCAGCGTGCCATTCAAGAATGTGAGAACGTTTGACCCTGCGACGGATATTTTTTTTCTCCGTTTGATTATCTCCAGAAAAAGGAAATTGAATGACGTATATCGGCCAAATCAAATCAGGTGGCGCTAGACAAACAGCAGCCATGTTTTTTTTTGTGTCATCAAGAGTCAATTTAAAGCTTTCCTCCATTCATTTGATTTACCTTAGTGGTCTGAAATGTTGGCGTCTGCTTGAAAGATGACAATCTTGAAGGTGGAAGGACAATTTTGATCATTTAAGGAGGACAAAAGAAACAAAACAAAATGATTTGCATATAAAAGCGAGACAAGGCCTCCAGGCCATCTTCATTAGAAAGCCCACTTTCGTCTTCGTGCCTGCTTGTCATTAGCAGACCGCAATAAGTCCAAAGCCTTTTGACGACAATGTTTGATAATTGCCCCATGAAGGACAAACAAGAAGGCGTGCATACGGAGGGAAGAAGAAGAGAAAAAATAATAATAAAAGAAGGCAGTGGCGGCAATGGTTATTGAAACGCAATCATCAGACTTTGGAGACCTGGGCTCTTCTCGCGCGCCATTGTGCTCCAAGGCCATGCGATGGAAGAGTGGCTCTCAACACATTAGAACGTAAAGAGAGGCTTTCTTTGAGGCCACCGTGTTAGGCTATCAGCTAAGACACAATAGGGTCAATCAAGGGAGGCCACCAGGATGATGCCCGGGTGACATTTTTTTTTTCCTCAAATTGAAGTACACGAGTAGTGTTGAAGACGTTCAATGAGAATTGAGAGAACCTCCAGCGTATTGACGTTCATCGCTGAAGCACACTTATACAGTGATACCTTGGCTTACGAACTTAATTGGTTCCCAGACAGAGTGTGTAAGGCGAAAAGTGTGTATCCCAAAAAATAATTTCCCATAGGAAACCATTAAAATGATCATAATCCGTTCTCAGGTCCCCATAAAACATAATTTTCTACTTTCTAATTTTCTGAGGCTTAAAACTACACACAATATACATTATTGTGCGTTACTTACAATCAGTAAGTAACGCATGTTTTTTGCAAATGTGGGAGGAAACCGGAATACCCGCAGAAAACCCAGTGGGGAAAAATGTCAACTCCACACAGGCCACGCGCTAACAACTTGAGCACCGTGGCGCTCCAAGGTGTAATTTAATGTGTTTGAGGTTTAGTTTGACAGTCAAGAAATAGAATTGAACCTATTTATCTTGAAGTTAGTTGATGTCACCACCACCATTATCTCATTCACTGCCATTCACAAATGTATTCGGGAATTGCAAATATGACGTAGAGCGCCATTCCGTAATTTGTTCGGGTTTTGGTTTTTCGTGTTTGGGTGCCGATGAAGCCATGTTTTTTTTTTTCCCTTCTATGTTAGCGCTTCGTTCCAGCTTCAGCTGTTTTTCGCGCTACACAAACCAATATACAGTAAAGTCTCGTTATATCGATATCGGTTATATTGATAGTACTGCTTATTACGATACTATTTCTATGAACGCAAGGAGAACATTTACATGCCGCAGGATCGGATATATCGATAGTCCGGTTATATCGATATTATTTCCGACTCTCGGGAATATTGATATAACGAGACTTTACTGTACATATGTATTGCATTGTATTTTGGACAGCTGCCCTCATTTCAAACTCATATAACTCCAGACCCCTATAATTTAAGAATTAACTCTTTTGTCTGATGAAATAAGAGAGTCTAAGGTTTCTTACGCTCTATGGAATGTGCATGTAGTCCTAAAACTAAATATTCTGTGGGTCCTGCAATTTCAGTGACAACGGGAAAAACCCTAGCTCTGGAGTGGAAACATTTTTGTTGAGTTGTGAGTTAAATGATTCAAATTTCCACTCACAAGTACTTTTTTAAATGAATCTCTTGTCACTAAAGTACAAGTCGATCATCCAAACGAGATGTTCTTGTCAGTATTAGTCGGAATCAGCACAAGTAACTCCAAGCAGAGACCCTTCATTCAAGTCAGACTAAGCCGATCAAGAGTGTGTACCCCGAGAGCGGTACATGTAGGTAGAAGGAAGATTAAACAAGTTCTATTTGGAGAAACTTTCGTCTAACTGGCATACAGGTTGCCCGCCGCCACCCCCTCCTCCTTTGCGGGGGGTCGTGGGTGGAAACAAACTTCCTTCGACATCCAAGAAGTCTGTTCTCGCTGTGATAGGACTCTGTAAGGTCACTCAGCCATAAAAGGAGCAAGCACAGGTTGTTCTTGGCACAGATGGAAGACGAAGAAGAAGATTCAACCGGCAAGCGCCACGGCGGCATCAGCCTCTACCTGATGACTTCTCATCCGTTTTAATTGGTAATTATTTAGCGGGGGTTTAACGCCTTTATTCAGACTGTCAGTGTGGAGTCAGGAGAGGAGGATTAGGTGCCCCGCGGGGACCAGACACTGGCACGGCCAGGACAGCTCATTTTTACACAGGCAGGGGAGGAGGACAGCTCATCTTTGATCTGGTTGGGGCTTCGCAGGCCAGAGGGGTGACAGCTGCACTTTCTTTAGCCCCGCATTTGAATTTGAATTCTATCTTCGGATGCAGCGCGCCGTGGACTTGGCAGGGCAGTGGGGTAATCTGCTCGACGCAAGCCTTTTCTTCCCGTGTGCCCTCGCCGAGATTGGAGTAATTAAACTTAAATGGGATGCATTAAAAAAAAACTCGGTGGCGTTGACGAGGAGGAGGCGGTGGTGGCCGTGCCAGCCGTGAATGGGTTGGGGGCTCTCCTTTCTCTCCGCTCCCTCTAATCCCGACGACATGCGGGCTTTGATGCAGGTTAGCCAAAAGCGCAACCAATGTTTACGACACGGGGCACTCGCTGACCCCGCGGGTGCCATCGTGTCGGGGTGACGGGTGTTAGCATGCTACGGTGTCGATTGGTCACGATTGGGGAGGGCCTGCACTTGTCAAAAAAATCCTAAAAGAAACTGCTATGGCACACCTGGCCGGTAAAGAGTTCACACGTGGGAGTGTGACGTGTCCGCGGCTTGCCTGCTTTCCACAAAAATGGACCGGCGCGCTTAACGTATACCTACCTATCTATTTGCTATATGTTAGAATCTATTAGCTATCTATTGGTGGTCTAGTTGGCCGGCTAGTTGTCTAGCTAGCCATCTATTAGATAGCTATAAAGCTACCTACCTCGCTATCTATTTGCTATATATAAGTATCTATTCACCCTCTATTAGTGGTCTAGCTGGCTGGCTATCTCTCTAGCTCGCTATCTATTAGCTAGGAATCAAGCTCCCTACCTATTTGCTTTATGTTTGTATCTATTAGCTATCTATTAACTAGCTATAAATGAAATGTATTACTATTACTATTATTATACTTATTATTATTAGTAGTAGTAGTGGTCCATCTGGCTAGCTATCTAGCTAGCTATCTATTAGCGAGCTATCAAGCTACCTACATCACTATTTGCTATAGATAAGTATCTATTAGCTATCTATTAGTGGTATAGCTGGCTGGCTATCTATCTAGCTATCTATTAGCTAGCTATCAAGCTGCCTACCTATCTATTTGCTATATATAAGTATCTATTCACCCTCTATTAGTGGTCTAGCTGGCTGGCTATCTCTCTAGCTAGCTATCTATTAGCTAGGAATCAAGCTCCCTACCTATTTGCTTTATGTTTGTATCTATTAGCTATCTATTAACTAGCTATAAATGAAATGTATTACTATTACTATTATTATAATTATTATTAGTAGTAGTAGTAGTGGTCCATCTGGCTAGCTATCTAGCTAGCTATCTATTAGCGAGCTATCAAGCTACCTACATCACTATTTTCTATAGATAAGTATCTATTAGCTATCTATTAGTGGTATAGCTGGCTGGCTATCTATCTAGCTATCTATTAGCTAGCTATCAAGCTGCCTACCTATCTATTTGCTATATATAAGTATCTATTCGCTATCTATTAGTGGTCTAGCTGGCTGGCTATCTCTCTAGCTAGCTATCTATTAGCTAGGAATCAAGCTACCTACCTATTTGCTTTATGTTTGTATCTATTAGCTATCTATTAGCTAGCTATAAATGAAATGTATTACTATTACTATTATTATTATTATAATTATTATTATTAGGAGTAGTAGTAGTAGTAGTAGTAGTGGTCCATCTGGCTAGCTATCTAGCTAGCTATCTATTAGCTAGCTATCAAGCTACCTACATCACTATCTATTTGCTATATATAAGTATCTATTAGCTATCTATTAGTGGTATAGCTGGCTGGCTATCTATCTAGCTATCTATTAGCTAGCTATCAAGCTGCCTACCTATCTATTTGCTATATGTTTGTATCTATCAGTGATCGATTAGCTAGCTATGAATGAAATGAATTATTATTATTATTATTATTATTACACAAGGGACTGGTCGGTACAGGAAGCGGGACTTTGATTGCCAACGAATGAATCGCACGGCAACGTGGCGCAAGTGACAGCCGCTCCCCACGTCGGTAGCTGACTTGACGCGGACATTCACTCGATGACGGGGCGAAAAGTCATCGCTCGGGGAAACCGGACTGTCAAGGTGGATGTCAAGCTGTCGCCATGCATCGGGCACACGGGTAATTGTTTGCCGGGAATGTGGACTGAGACAAAGGCCAAAGAGTCGAGCGATCACACAACTGGGGCGGGCAAAGGGCCACGTAGTGTCGTTTTTGAAAATGTCATCGTTATAATTTTTATCATTGCTTTGTCATCAATCATATCTTGTAAAATTGGAATATTTCAACGACAAAAAAAAACACAATCTAGCATTTGTTCAATGTGTGTTGCATGTGTTTTTTTTCATGTTCCTGATCTCCAAACGACCTCACTCATCCGTGGCGTACAATACAGACTGTACATCAAGCCACCAAACAAACAGAACAATAAATCAGACAGTCATCGAGCGATCGGCTATAAAAGGTGAAGCGAGGGCCTGAGCCAGGAAACACTCATTGGCCTCCCCTTTTTTTTCCCTCTCTCTCTTCTTTTTAACGCCTACGGCCCAAAGCATGCACAAGTCTGTCCTGATAGCATTACATGTTGGATCAAATATTCCCCTTTGGGGCCAAAGCAGACGCCAGGTGTAGCAACAGGGTGGCCAACATCTCAAACCGCCATTTCGAGATAACAACAGAGCAAAAAAGACCAACAATTAATTAGAATAATTATACTGATAATAAAAAGTCACATAACTAATGTCCCCCACCCCCAAAATGAGTGATGACCAGTCAGAGCACAGAACACTGATACATTCAATGGTTCACATTGACCCGAAGAAGATAATGTGATTAAATGTGATTTTTTTGACACCTGCAACTATGTGAAAAATAAGAAAAAAAGGGCAGGAAAGTGAATTTGACAAAAAAAATATTACATGCAAATATAAAAAAGACATTTGTGGATTTTTTTTGTTGGCAAAAAAAAACCAACTATAATAAAATAAATGAATAAACATACATATATACCGGATAGATAGATAGATCGATAGATAGATCGAGATATAGTTAACTAGCTCGAGATACAGCTAGCTAGAGATATAGCTAGCTAGCTAGAGATACAGCTAGCTAGAGATATAGCAAGCTAGAGATATAGCTAAGAGGAGATATAGCTAGGTATATAGATAGATAGCTAGATATCGAGCTAGCTAGCTAGAGACATAGCTAGCTAGATATATAGCTAGATATATAGATAGCTAGTTAGATATATAAATAGCTAGCTATAGATATAGATAGCTAGCTAGAGATATAGCTAGCTAACTAGAGATATAGCTAGCTAGAGATAGCTAGATATATATGTATAAAACAAGAAAACACTAGCTAACTAGCGAGAGAAGAGAGAAACAGAGAGGGACGGACGGACGGACGGACGGAGATCGATAGATAGATAGATAGATAGATAGATAGATAGATAGATAGATAGATAGATAGATAGATAGATAGATAGATAGATAGATAGATAGATAGATAGATAGATAGATAGATAGATAGATAGAAAAAAAAACACGCCCTGCAAGTGACGCAACTTTGACCAGTCATTCTAGAACTGTCATCTTTTTTCTCATAATTACGACAATGGCGCCGATATACTCGTCTGAGTGTGAGGTGCGTTTGTGCATATTTTACAAAGAAAAAAGGAGAAAAAAAAGGAGTAGGTCGAGGCAATGGAGGTAGAAAGAACGTGCCAATGGCCCGGCCACACTCGTTTACCCATTAACAACTCATTAAGCGTGATTGACACCTCCACTTTCTCCATTTGGATTTAACTCGGAGACGTAATTATACTTTAGCTTTTTTTTTTTTAACACGGGGATAGAAAAAAAAAGTACTCAATCATTAGATGTGCCGTTTTTAATCAATATGCCGATGGATGACCTTTCGATACCGATTGCCAAGATGAACAAAACTAATCGTGCTGTACCAGTCTTGTGGATACTTTTTATGGGTGGTGATTGGGGCCTTGGGAGTGGACTTTTTTTTAAACGCAAGAAAATAAGTCATCAGAATAAAATATGATATTTTTTTTAATCTCTTGACCTATGTACCAAAAAAAAAAAAAACAACTATTCGTCCATCAACACGTCCTTGACAGCAATTTTTGCGCAACGCAAATCCCGGTGCGGTTCTAGTAATGTAATAACATAGCGCGTGAATATGTGTGTGCGCGTTATGTGTTAAGCACTCATTATTCCCCGGCACCTTCCCCGAGTATAATTGACAACTTTTTATGTCATTCATTATCTTCAAACAGACATACTTCAGTCGGTTACCGCAGACGCGCCACGTACAAAAAAAAAAAAAAAAAAAAAAAGTCTCCGGGCAAGTTTGTCTTTCTTTCATTTTTTTTTTTTACTCTCTACATGCCTCTGATGAGCAAGAGTGTTCATTTGCCATATATCCGTCCGCACGAGTACACAGATGAGTCCTTCCTTCTGTCTCGGCCAATCAGACGCGGCCTTCTTATGTCTCACCTGCCGGGTCGTAAAATCAAGTGTGTGATTACAATCACCGGGCTATTGTGTCGAGTAAACCCGGCGCGGAGACGCTGGAGTGCTCGTTGAGCTAATAGTGAAAAGGAGGAATGAATTAGTCATTAAAAAATAAGCGTCTGACGTTGTGATGCCGTGTGTTTGATTGGCCTGATGTGTAAAAAAAGTGCAGGGTAAAAAAAAAAAAACGTCTCCGGGTGGACGGATGTGAAGGGATGTATTTCTCCGATCAAGAGTCGTGTCGCGGAAATTGTTTGAGCTGCGCAAAAATATTCATTTCAAGCCTTTGGTGGTTGGAATATATGTCATTACCTAATATATTATTCCCTCGGAGTTTCAATGCCACAAATACGAGGCACTCGAAAGTGGCCATTCCAGACAGAAAACCCTTGAGTTTCCCCCCCCCCTCACTTCCTTTCTCTGTGGGACGTGCGCACCTTTCTGAAAGTTTAACAGATGCATAAAGACCCTCTAGAAGCCTTTAGAATGAAAAACTTGTGAGGACTGGCCAAAAGGTCCTCACTTGTCAAAAATGTCCTCACTATGTATGGTATAAAACACAGGTGTCAAAGTCAAGGCCCGCAGGCCAAATCCGGCCCGCCACATCATTTTTTTCGGCCCATGAAAGCAAATCAAACTTGTTAAATTCCATGATGATTGCTAAAATCTGAGCCAAAATTTCATATTTTTGGATGTCAACCACAATAAAAGTCATTATTCTTGATTTCAGATTTGAAAACGAGTTACTTATTAATTTGCTGTGTATGCTCTATATGTAATATTTGAAGGGATTTAAACATTGTAATGGGTTCCCCAAATTCATAACGGCCCTCGAGAGGAAACCATAACTACAATGTGGCCCGCGGCAAAAAATGACTTTGACACTGGTATAAAACATTAGTGGTCCTCACAAGACTAGTCATACAAACACACACAGACACACACAATGAACTTGACCCGTCAGGGTTGAAGGAGGACATCGACAATGGCTGAAGGAGCAAAAATGGGGGAGGGGAGTGGGGTGTCTGGAGCGGGAGGTCAAAGTTCACACAAACACTAGCCAAGTGCCGCACTTTGCGCCGCGGAGTAACAAGGCCGACGCCCACTGAGACTCTTAAGAGCTAACCTTTGACCCCTGACTTGTGTTTAACTTGGTAATAATGACACATACGCACGCAGGCACACAAAAGCAGTTGTTCTCTTGACTCCCTTGTCGACAGCACAGCCGAATTTTGGCCGGATCATGAAAGAGATTCCGCAGTCGGCTTTTATTCTTCTTCACTCACATTTTTTTTTTTAAATACAAGTTTGTATCTACGTCTGAGTGCCTTTCCTTAAGAACGGCCACTCGCCAGCCGCTCCACTTGCCAGGAAATACACTCTAGATATGCAAATGAGCTGTCACGGGAGGGGAAAGAAGGAGGGTGGCTTGCGTGATATGCACGGACGAAGTTGTTGCGACAAAAGAGAAAAACAATAAAACATCCCCACACCTTTCCAATACAATACAATACAATACAATACAATACAATACAATACAATACAATACATCCTAATTTATATAGCGCTTTCACAACAGCTGCAACTAAAACAAAGATCTTTACATAGTAGTCAACACAAAGCAAAATAACAAACACAACAGGCACCTCTAATTACAGCGGACGGCTTATTGGGTGAGATAAAAGTACATGGACTAAAATGTTTATCACATTCCAAAACTTCTAATATTGCACCACAATAAACAAACAAACAAACAAATAAATAAATAAATTCCACATTGCTCAAATAAGAGGTACCCAACTCAACCAGTTAATATCCACATTCACTGTTCCCTTCATAACTTCACTCGGATATCATCAAGAGGCAACTACATCAACGACCATCACAAAGGTAAATAAAACGACTTCATTATATAGTATAGTTTATTTCTTTAATTACAATACAATAGCACATTAATTATACATGAAATAATGTATATTTTGTGTAGTTCTTGAGGCTTATTTAGTAGAAAAGTATGCTTTATGGGGACCTGGAAACGGATTATTCTCATTTTTAATGGTTTCCTATTGGAAATTAATGTTTGGAAGGCACACTTTTCGCCTTACACATACGTTCTGGGAACCAATTAAGTTCGTAAGCTGAGATATCACCGTATTAAAAAAAAAAACATTAAAAACAAAAAAAAAAGACAAAGTAAATTACAAGACAGTTTTACGACGTACTCCCACAACAGTCACCCGTTAACTCCAAAAGCGGACGACATTTCCCACAGCACCGATTGGCCACAGAATGTCATGTGATCAATGTGATCAATGAAACAGTGTCTTAATTCAAAACATCTACTGGAACTCATTTCTCATCTTCCTCATTTTATTTTTTAAGCTAATTCTACATTTCCTGTGGGGAGAAAAAAATCATTTTGACAATCAGATCTTCTCCCTTCACATATTATACTACTACTACTACTACTACTACTACTACTAATAATAATAATAATAATAATAATAATAATAATAATAATAATAATAATAATAATAATAATAATACATTTCATGTCAAGACATTCAGAATTGGACCTGTTTACACATTCCGAAACTCAATGCCTCCAATTGACACCCAAACACCTCTTTCCACATTTTTACTTTAGATTTCAAATTCCCACTTTTACATTTCAAGAGATTTGCCAGCATTTCAACATGGCGTTTCCACCAAAATGTATCTCTCAACTTCTCATCCCAATATGCTTTTAAAGCCCCCCCCCAACAAAAAAAGTGCTATGCCAGCCGCGAGACGTTTCCTCAAGTTAGCGCCGGTGTTAGCTAGCCTGCCTTTCAGCTCATCTGCCGCTAATTAACACCGTGTATCTGCCGCGTTTGATGCACGCCCGCCAAAATGGCGATAACGTGGCGGGCGGCTTTATCTTTCCAAGGTCTCTGTCGCTTGCCTGGCACCCCTCAACTACTCCAAAATATATAAATATATATATTTATATATTTTTTGCATGTTATTTCTTTGCACCAATGCCACTAAATAGATGAAAGATGTTAATTAGTGAGCGTTAAGAGGGACTGCTGGCGACATTTTTTGGGGGAGTTGGTGTGGGGGGTGTTGTAAGCTTTTTTTTGCCGCTTTGAGCTAAGCTATGCTAATCAGCTGCAAGCCTGCCGGCTTCGCAATGGATCTTCTTATCTGTCCATTCCATAAAAAACAAAACGCTCACTCTCCCAAAAAATATTTTTTTTACCTTTTCTCACTCACGGATACTGCGGAAGAGAAAGTGTCATCGTAGCGTGACATAGCGAAGAACTTGAACTGTATGTATGACTTGACGCCAACTTAGTGGCACAATGTGGACTACAACGTCACTGACAGCGGCATAATATTTTATGACATACCATATTTCTGAGTGACAGGCATGTATTCTTTATCCTCTACAAGTACTGACGAATCAATTATATCTATCCGCTATCTAACTAGCTAGCTAGCTAGCTATTAGTTATCTATTAGCTAGCTAGCTTTCTATCTATTTGAGTTACTTCCGGGTTGAGTGAACGCTGACGCATGTGGCTGCCCATGCTCACCCACAGAATAAATTCTGTGACTGTTCACAATGTATTATTATTATGATTATGATTATTATTATTACTAACTAACTAGCTCTCTAGCTGGCTATCTATTAGCTATATGGATAGCTAGCTAGCTAATTGAGTCAGGAAACATATTAGCTATCTAACTAGCTATTGGCTGTTAGCTATCTATTAGCTGGCTAGCTATCTTTTTGCGATCTATTTGCTATCTAACTAGCTAGCTGGCTACGTATCTAGCTATCTATTTCCTATCTAATTAGCTGGATGGCTACCTAGCTAGTTATTTATTTGCTATCTAACTGGCTGGCTACCTAGCTAGCTATCTATTTGCTATCCATTCGCTATCTAACTAGCTGGCTAGCTAGCTACTAGTTATCTATTAGCTAGCTAGCTAACTTTCTATCTATTTGAGTTATTCCGAGTTGAGCGAACGCTGGCGCATGTGGCTGCCACTGCTCACCCACAGAAAATCTTCATCCTGTCACTGTAAAGTGACCTTGAGAGTTTTGAAAGGCGCTCTAAAATAAAATGTATTATTATTATTATTAATTATGAGCTGAGCTCACCACATACACTATTGAATTATACTGCCTCCGGGGGGTCAAGGTGCACATAGCACCCAGTCATGTACTGGACTACCAAACTACCTCATCTCTTGTTGGATTATTGACCCTGCTAGCAGTTGTGCTTATTGTTCTAGAAGACTTCTTGATATAGTTTATCACCGCTCAGTATTGTTCCGGTCAATCTTGCTTTTGGGTTTTGAGTTATGGGACTTTTAGTAGTAACAAAAACTACATTTTATACAGTTTTCAATGGGGAAACATTGATTTAGCGAACGCTATACAGTAAAGTCTCGTTATATCGATATCGGATATATCGATAGTCCCGGTTATATCGATACTATTTCTATGCACGCACGGAGAAAATTACATGCAAACAGGGTCGGATATATCGATAGTCCCGGTTATATCGATATTTTTTCGGACTCCCTTGAATATCGATATAACGAGACTTTACTGTATTTGGAAACGACCTGCTCCTAAACAGAGCGCACCCCTGATGACATCACCCAAGACCGGCAGTATTGCGGGTGGTCTCTACTTAGTGTTTGAAGAAAAGCAAAAAAAGGCAAGCAAAGCCGCAGGGTCAGTCTAATTTCTGACAGTTGTCAGTCACACAATGCGTTATTATAGGAGACACATATCATTTTTTCGCCTTTGCTAATTGCTAACGCCTCAAACAACAGCTGTTGCTGACTCTGGTATCGTGGTGGCCACGTCATTAGGAACCCCCAAGAGCTGGAGACAAATATCCCAACAATGTACATGAATGCATGTTGGCATCACGTGTCCAGACCGGCAGGTGTTTGCATTATGGCTGTGTTTGAATATGGACAAACGTGTACATATTTACATTACGTGTTGAAAGTCAATATGAACAAACGCCTGTGTTTACATCCTCACATTTGTTTTGGGTGATATTAGCTCTGGTCAACACAATGTATATATAAATATTTTTTTCCTTCATATAACTTTGACATAGAAGCACTATAAAGCAATCCGATGTAGTTGAATGGATGGTTGAACACAAATAGTGCGGCAACACATGCAGAGCAACATACTACTCATATATTCGTTATCCCTTGCAAAGAACGGCTGATATGACGTCAGTAGTCGAGCAGTAGTCCAGTGAAAAATTTTCTTGGATGCATGGTTGCATTTTTAGCCGTTAAGTAGCCAAGAGGCCCCATCATTGATGTCTTTAATTTTATTATTACTCTAGGCCAGGGGTGTCAAAGTCATTTTTTTGCCGCGGGCCACATTGTAGTTATGGTTTCGTCTCGAGGGCCGTTATGAATTTGGGGAACCCATTAGAATGTTTAAATCCCTTCAAATATTACATATAGAGCACACAGCAAATTAATGAATAACTCCTTTTCAAATCTGAAGTCAAGAATAATGACTTTTATTGTGGTTGACATCCAAAAACATGAAATTTTGGCTCAGATTTTAGCAATCATCATGGAATTTAACAAGTTTGATTTGCTTTCGCGGGCCGAAAAAAATGATGTGGCGGGCCGGTTCTGGCCCGCGGGCCTTGACTTTGACACCAGTGCTCTAGGCCCCTTTAGCTAAGCGAAAAATCCACTATGAAAATGCAATCAATTAAAAATAATGCAATAAAATAAGTAAATACAGGTAGCACTTACAACTTGCGACCGGCTCGACTTACGACCACCCATACTTACGACCACAACCTCCAGACCCTATTTTGAAAGTTTGAATTCTACGCCTGGCACCGCAACGCGCTACAGAGCCGGCAACGCCTACGACAATTTTGGCCAGCCAGCGTCACACTCTCGCACAGCAATCGACGGTGTGATGGCACCAGAGGGGGTCGTTTGCGAGTCATTTAGCCTCCAGGTCTCTATTCAACATTTTGAATGTATTTCAACTTACAACCATTTTGACTTACGACTGTTTGGTCGGAACGGAACTCGGTCCTAAGTCGGATGTTACCTGTACAATAAAAGGGACATTCTGCAGCTAATCACAACTCCAAATGTAGCTAGTGATTTATAAATAGTACAAACTGACTTTTTTATTAAGTAAACCGTTGGTGTCACTCACAGTTCCTGATTTAAAAAAAAAAATCAAGATTATTCTTATTTTTAGGATTTTTTTTCCATCAATAGGTAAAAGTCTGTTGATTTGGATAAAATACTGATGTCTCCAGACATCAGTATGGATGACGTCGCTATGCTCAACTATCTTATTTCAAGATGGGGACTGTCATCGTTCCAGGCTGGACCAGCACTTAGTGGGAAGGAAGATGCGCTTAGTGCGTCACGCGCCCTTCCACCGCCATGTCGCATTTGACAAGGCAGCTTTGGCGTCGCCGCCAAGCGGCATGTTTGAGCTCGCTGCCACATTTCACGCCGAGCCAGCCAAGGCCTGGCGGCGACGGCTGCCAGATTTAGAGCGGCACAACACATTTGTTGTCATTTAGTGGCACGGAGAAGCCAAATTGAAGACGTTTGGACCAGGGTGCGAGTGGGCCAACTTACGGGCTCGTCGGGAGGGGGTGAAGTTCAGCGCCCGTTCAAAGGCGAGCGGCAACATTAAAAGGCTACAAATTCAGGGGGAGTGTTTGGAATCAACAAGCGGGATAAGTAGTCCAAATTTCGGATCATTTTCATGCCACGGAAATAGATCATACCCCTCCGAAAAAGAAAGAAATAAAACAACTAAGACCTCATCAGCTGCGCTCTGTTTCAGCAATTTAATAAAATATGTGCTGAGATTGCATCAATTTTTAGTTTGTTCTCAATGTATTTGCTTATACATAGACTGCCACCTGTTGGCATGGAGGACTTTTTAAATGTATTTAGTTATTTATATATTTAGTTATGTATTTAGTTATGTATGTGTGTATGTATGTATGTATGTGTGTGTGCGTGTATGTATGTATGTATGTGTGTGTGCGTGTATGTATGTATGTATGTATGTATGTATGCATGCATGTATGTATGTATGTATGTATGCATGCATGTATGTATGTATGCATGTATGTATGTATGTATGCATGTATATATATGTATGTATGTATGTATGCATGCATGTATGTATGTATGCATGTATGTATGCATGCATATATATGTATGTATGTATGCATGCATATATATGTATGTATGTATGCATGCATATATATGTATGTATGTATGCATGCATGCATGCATGTATGTATGTATGTATGTATGTATGTATGTATGTATGTATGTATGTATGTATGCATGCATGCATGCATGCATGCATGCATGTATGTATGTATGTATGTATGTATGTATGTATGTATGTATGTATGTATGTATGCATGTATGTATGTATGCATGTATATATATGTATGTATGTATGTATGTATGTATGTATGTATGTGTGTATGTACGCGTGTGTGTGCGTGCGGGTGTGTGCGTGCGTCTGTTTATTTATATATTTATTTATTTTGTTATGTTTATTTATTAATATATTTATTTATGTATTCATTACAATGCATGTAGTTTTGTATGTATGAAGTTCTGTATGTATGTATTTTTTGTTTTATATAACTATTTATTTACCATTTATTTTTATTTATATATTTATTTATGTATTCATTATTTATTATTAATTTATGTATTTATAAATATATGTTTGTATGTATTTTTATGTATACATTTATTTATGTAGCTATGTATTTGTTTATTTATTTCTGTATGTTTATTGATGTGTTTATTTATTAATATATTTATGTGTGCATTTATTATATTATATGTATTTCTTATTTATTTAAATGTCTATTTATTTATCAATGTATATTTATTTTCATATTTATTTATGTATTCATTAATTTGTATTCATCATATATTTATTTATTTATCTATCTATTGATTCATCCATTTATTGATTTATTTTTATATTTATTTATGTTTATTTATCTATCAATCTATCTAATTATGCATCAATTTTCCATGTATCTATTTATTGAATTATTTATTAGTTTGTTTTGCGCTAGGAGACTGTCAACAAACTGGGCGGCCAAATCCTCTCGGGTTGTTTGGATGTTAGTATTCAAGGCCCGGCTGACAAAATCAATTTGTCCGCTTTTCTCAGGGGCCGCAGTTGAGCACTTTAGCAGCCAATTGGCCTGACACTCATTACCTGACTAATAAATCAACAGCGGCGCGGCCACTCGACGACTTACTCAGCAAAGTAAGCCGAGAGGGGGGGAAACCAAGCAAACCAGTGGCCCTCAACAAAACTCGTGTTGCTCTACATAGAAAAACAAAAAAAAGCACATGTTCAAGAAAATGAGCCCGTAAAATGCACCCCCCCCCCCCTCCTTTGTGTCATTCAAGATGTGGCCTTTTCCACACTCGTAAAGAACACATAAAACACACTTTGCGCACCCATAAAGCGTTTTGCAGCGTCGCCGTAGTGAGATTTATGCCGGTCCGAACGGAGGGCCGCGCCGTCCTCAAAATGGCGGTGATTTACGCAAGCCGATGGACCGCTTGGACTTCTTCAATGGAGCTCTTACCGACAAAACATGTTGACATTGGGTAATTTTGCGTTGCAATTTTGTTTTTTTTCCAAATGGCGCTCCGGAGGCTTAATTACATTTTGAGTGCGTGTGAATGGACAAACATTTTTTTTCCCCGCAAGGATGTGAATTACTGATTGGTCTTTGGGAGGGTTCATCCTGTACTCAGCATCGGGTGAATTCTGCCTAGCAACAAATGTGTTTGCTTTCCACCAGATTTGATTACCCCTCCATGTTACCTGTTGTGTAATTTTAACTCATTCACTGCCATTCCCGAACTTATTCTGGAATGTTAAATTTGACATAGAGCGTCATTTGTTTGGGTTTTGGTTTTTCTTGCTGGGGTGCCGATAAATCGCTGGCCAGACCTCTGGCAATGTTTTTCCCCTTCCTCAAGGAGGCAGCATTTCCATTTTGTTTCCCCAGGTTAGTGCTTTGTTCCACCTTTCGCTGTTGTTAAAGTGCTATATAAACCAATATGTATGTATAGCATTGAATTTTGGACATCAGCCCTCATTTCCAGCTCAGATAACTTCAGATCCATATAATTTAGGAATTAACTATTTTATTTTCTGATCAAAGAAGACAATCTAAGGTTTTTACACTGCAGTGAATGTTTATATAGTCCTAAATCTCAATATTCTTTGGGTCCTGGAATTTGAGTGACAATGACTAAAACCCTGGCACTGGAGTGGACACATTTTTGCACATCGTCTGGCAGTCAATGAGTTAGTTTTAAAGGACAACCGACGCCTCCGGACAAGTTGTGTCCATAATTTGTAAAATCACTTGAAATGACTTCTACTGAGCGTATTTTACAAAGATTCCACCGCATATAGCTATATTTTACGTTTTAAGACTCGCGGTGAATATTCAGGAAGTCTTGTTTTCGAGTTGGTGACGATCCCAGACGTCACGTCAGATCTGGAACGCCCCTGACCGAGAAAGTGACACACAATGCATTTTGGGTATTTTGGGCATTTTGTTTGGTTTGAAAACATTGTGTTGATCCGTATTGATGGCGAAATTAGAAGGAAAACACATAAATAACGCAATGGGGAATCATTGTGTGTTGCACCAAGACTACGATTTGATACTAGTTGACGCAACTTCCCAGCAGACAAATCAGCCCATTTTCAATGGAGCTTGGGCGCCATCTTGTGCATTTTCTGGGACGCTACATGGGAGTCTCGAATTGATGCGGAAGGACTTCTTTAATCGATTGCAGACATTTATGCTTTCCTCTTCACAACTATTTGAGTCATATTCATATCTGGATGAGTAACAAGAAAGCATCTTCTTCGAATCTGAAGCCATTGTTTTGATTCTAGAGAAAGGCAAAACGTCCCGGCGTGACATCACGAACAAGGGGGCGGGACCTTCTGAAACTCGCCATTTTCGGGGTCGTTTTGAAGTAGTCTTGGGACTCTAACTCATTTTTATTGGTGTTTTGCATTTGACCAAAAATATCAGCCTGCATGTTTTGGGTATTTTAGATGCTATAACACGTTGTTCTGATGTCAGTTAGGAAACAAAAAAATGGCGTCGGTTGTCCTTTAATTTATGTTCTGACCGTCGACAGTTTTGCTGATTTATGACTGTGTATTTTGTCTCACACAGTGGCCCTGTCATTTAGAATCTGAACAGGAAGTCAATCCCTGTGGATAAAACGAGCCTCGACATGTTCCCTCTGTCTGGAGGGCCGTGCCGAGGGTGACCTTTGAACCCGAACTCCGTGGCTGAACGCCTATTACGAGACGCTAATTGGCCGTGGAGCGCCGTTAAAAAAAAAAAAAAAAACAGGGATCGGCTAATTGGCGTTGTCGAAAGCGCGCTTCCGCGCCTTCTAATTGGACGTTGGCTTTTCTCCGTAATGCATGTTGACATGCTTTAAGAAGTGTTGACACCCCCGAAGAAAGGACGTCAAGTCTGTTTAAAAATTACATTTGGAGTTGTGATCACTTCCAGAATATTCAATTTTTTTTTACATTGCGTCATTGATATTCAATTGCATTTTTATAATACACTCTGACTATTTTTCTTTTGGCGAAATGGCTTTAAAGTATTTCTCCTTTTGTCTTGTCCCACGGGCACGTTTCAAATGTCATCTTGAGCCGAGCCATCCATTACGGCTTGGTCGCAGTCAAACTCTCCGTCACACTTTAGCGGCCATGTCGGGAGATTAAAGGCGTGACAATCAGGCGAACGGCTTAAAGGACGTCGACAGTCAACGGTGGTCTGAAGGGAGATGAGAAAAGTAGCACCCGAGGCTCCTTCCACTCCACATCATCCTCAAACTAACACTACCGCTACACTACGACTAAACTACCGCTGCTCAACCACAGAAAAACTTATCGAGTGACTGGAAAGCGACCTTGAGTTTTGAAAGGCGCTTCGAAATGAAATGTATTATTATTATTATTATTATTATTATTATTATTATTATTAGCTAGCTATTAGCTAGCTATTAGCGGTCTTGCTGGCTGGCGAGCTATCTAGATAGCTATCCATTAGCCGTCTATTAGCGGTCTAGCTGGCTGGCTAGCTATCTAGCTCGCTACCTATTAGCTATCTATTAGTGGTCTGGCTGCCTGGTTAGGTATATAGCTAACTCTCTATTAGCTATCCATTAGCTAGCTAGTGTTCTACCTATTTGAGTCACTTCCGGGTTGAGTGAATGCTGGCGCGTGTGGCTGCCGCTGCTCACCCAGACAAAAAATCCAGTGACTGTAAAGCGACCTTGAGAGTTTTGAAAGGAGCTTGGAAATGAAATAATAATAATAATAATAATACATTGAATTTCAAGCGCCTTTCAAAACACACACTTTACAATAAAAACAAAGGCACACAACAATAAAACCATAAGTAAAATGATAAATAATAAAATAGCAGATTGAACTAGACATTGAAAGCCATTTTTTTGATTTGATTATCATTATTATTATTATTATTATTATTATTATTATTATTACACAACTCATGCTAATGCCCATTGGCCCATCGAAGTCTTTCACAACGAGGCACTCTAAAGCAGCCACACCAGTGCTTTTCAGGCAGACTTCTCCGTGAACCGCCTTGCATTGTGGGAAGTCGCGACAATGGCAGTGAACTGATTCACTGCCATTCACGAATTTTATTCGGGAAATGAAAATATGACAGAGTGCTATTCTTGAATTTGTTCGTGTTGTTTTTTTTTTGGGGGGCATGTTCGTACATCTTTGACACGTACACACACAAAAAAAAACGGCATTGTGTGAAACTTTGGAATGAAGCCTGAAAGCAGTCTTGTCAGTTGTGTCTTATGAGAGCGGGAGAAAGAAATACACACACACACACACACACACACACACACACACACACACACACACACACACACACACACACACACACACACACACACACACACACACACACACACACACACACACACACACACACACACACACACACACACACACGTTTCAACAGGCTGAACTTGACCGGGCAGGTTGGGTCAGAGAGGTACGCAGCGTTTGTTTGATAGCTTTTTACCTTTAAGTTACCATATTTTCCAGTGTATAATCACACGAAACACACACAAAAGTCTTCATTTTCTAGCCTTATAAGTGAAGTTATATTGAGCCACAACAGGTCTCGCAACTACTACTCAGACTCCCACCTATTTAAAATTGCATTTTATGTGTAGCTGTCTCTCTTGTTTCTATTTATAATTGTATTTTATTTATTGCATTCTATTTGTGATTGTATTTTATTTATTATAGTACCTATGCTTGTCTGTAAAGGACACTGTAAAGTGTCCTTGAGAGCTTTGAAAGGCGCTTAAAATGTAATGAATTATTATTATTATTATTATTATTATTATTATTGTAGCGCCTTATAATGTGGCGAGCCTAATATTTGGGAAACTTGTGTATATTTATATCTGATGTTTTGATTATTTTTTAAATTCATTGGAGATCTGCCTGATACTCCGGTACGCCTTATATATATATATATATATATATATATATATATATATATATATATATATATATATATATATATATATATATATATATATATGGAAAACATTTGAACATACACCATTCCTTGGGTGTCTGCCTTATACACTGGAAAGTACGCTAAACCCCGGATTACAGGAAAAAAAATAAAATAAATAAAAAATAATAATAATAATAGTTTGAATAAAAGTTTGTCCCTAAATAAAAAAAAGAAAAAAGAAAAATAGTGTTCTTCGCTGTTGTCTTCCCAATTTTTGTGATGCATAATTAAGCATTTTGGGCTCATGAGAAATCAATGTACAGTATTTATCAAATTCACTCTACGTTTGGTTTTTGGTATATTTGTTCACTGCGGACCGACATTGTATTGCGGTCTGTGACGATAGGATCACCTAACGTAAACACAGAGGGAAACTAGAATTGCTTCTTTCTTATTTTTTCCTGTTATTTAATTAGCAGTAAATCGCGGGTTGGTTTCACCAAAAACATCAGTTTATGACCTAAACACATTTTAATATGTCTAAAAAGGCAAATATCAAATCACTTTAATTGAAATATTCACATTTTATAATATTGATATTTATAATATTAATTTTAATAATAATAATAATAATAATAATAATAATAATAATAATAATACATTTCATTTATAAGCGCCTTTCAAAACTCGCAAGGTCCCTTTACAGTCACAGGATACGTTTTTCTGTGGGTGAGCAGCGGCAGCCACATGCACCAGCGTTCACTCAACCCGGAATAACTAAAATAGACAGAAAGTTGGCTAGCCAGCTAGCGAATAGATAACTAATAGACAGCCAGCTAGATAGCTAGCTAGCCAGATAGGTAATACATAACTATTAATTATAGACGTTTTACTAGAAAAAGTATTTTTGATGACATAGTAATTATGAATATATCTGTATAGAACTAAAAACACTTGTTCTTCCTAAAATGTAAAATGTAATAAATCTAGTTATTTATCTTAGTGACAAGATTTTAACGGCATCCACAAGAACGAACCACAGTACCCCATCCACAATTCAAATTGGCAACGAGTCATGTGACTCGAGGCCCTACTCCACCCCCCCCCCCTTTACCTCTGCCATCCCTGTATGTGTCATAAAATAACATTGTTATATAATGAGCAAATGATACGTTCTCCTGTTCAACATACAGGGAGCGGCAGTCCATCAACGAGATCTAACCACACGGTGGCAAATTTGCATAGCGTGAATACAAAGTGAGTCATTTGGAGCCGTCGTAAAAAAAAAAAAAAAAAAAAAAAAAAACAGCCCGTCCACGTTCAACATAACGCAAACGGGAGACCCGAACCATTTGACTCCAATAGAAGTCCGTGAAGGAATCATTATCCCTATGACCCCCCCTGAGCTATTAATTCAATCTCTATAGACAAATTCATTTACATTAAGCCCCCTCAAATAACCACACACACACACATGCGCACAATTTGTGGGCCCGCAGGTGAGCGCCAATCTAACTAACCCAACATTTCACACGATGTTAGCATTCCTCGCCCCAGTGTGCCATTAATAACCCCCCCCACCCCCATTCACCCACCATGACTGAAGGGATCAACATGTTTTAATTACGCTGCCAATTTTAAATGTGGTTACACAAACACGGCGCATAAACAAAGCGGCAAGGTAGGACGCAGTGGGGCCAGACTGGCCGTAGGGCTCGTCGTGAGGGCGGGGCTTAGGTGGGGGGGGACCAAGTCCGGGCATGGTCTGATATGCGCCGCAAAAAAAAAAAAAAAAAAAAAAAAAGAGGCAGACATCAAAAAGAGGGGAGAAGAAAACAGTAAGGGGCTCCAAATATGAACGCTTGTTAACTTTGAACACATCTGTTTGTCCTTGAACGCAAAATGGCTGACGTTGGAAGTGGACGCGTTGACATGCCTGAAGGAAAAAGTACAATACAGTGATACCTTGGCTTACAAACTTAATTTGTTCCCAGAAAGTGTGTGTAAGATGAAAAGTGTCTATCCTAAATATTAATTTCCCACAGGAAACCATTAAAATGAGAATAATCCGTTCCCAGCTCCCCATGAAACATAAATTTCAACTAAATAAGCCTTAAAACTACGCGCAATATACCTTATTTTATGTATAATACACGTGCGATGGTATTGTAATTAAAGAAATAAACTGTACTATAAAATAAAGTTGTTTTATTTACCTTTGAGATGGTCGTTGATGGCTTGATGGAATGGATAGCTTTTTTGCAAAAAGTGTCTCAAGGTACATCTTAGAAGTTGTGATATTGCAACAGCAACCGATGCAGGCAGACACACTAGAAACTTCATTATTAGGTGGTTCCCTTGCTTGTGTGCTCTCTTCAAATTGTTACAGATAGCTAGTGCGGGTTATTTGTGGAGCCTGATTGATGGGATATTTTAACCTTGCAGTCTACACTCTGCCTTTGAACTATCAATGAAACGAGTCCAAATTTAACTGATTTCTATCCATTTTCTTACTTCTTACTTTCTTACTTTTGTTTTTTTGTTTCAAGCTCTGTCGTCTCCCTTTCGTGTGTGTGTTTCTGTCTCTAACCCCGCCCCACGCTCACTGCTGCGTGTGTCCCATCCCTCCTCTACCACAGGTCTTGACCAATCACGTATGGCTTTAATCGAAGACAGGGGGCGGGGAATAGAGGGGGAAAAAAGCATGCTGCCATTTACAGCTTCGTTCACTTGAGAGATACAGCTCAGAGAACCGGCTCGTTCACGAACGACACATTGTGGCGCTCCGTGTGTTTCCCGAAAAATAGTTTGTATGCCAAGATTATATTCTCCCGAATTTAACATTCGCAAAGTGAAAAGTTCGTTCGCTAAAGCATTCATAAACCGAGGTATCACTGTATAATTATATTTATCAAGAGAGACACATTCTTGATCTACTAGCCAAAAGATTCAAGCACTATTTGGCTACGACGAGGCGCTCTAAAATATGCCAACGAGAAGCCCCGAGGTGGAGATATTCAATCGGAACTGGACTCCAGGCTAATTGGCTGTGATCTTGGTGCACATAAACATGCTCCTGGTGATCACTCTCTCTGACTGCAATCTTGTCCAATTAGACAAACGACGTACACATTATTTCACTTGCAAACCATCCATCACACTCCCGGCAGTTGTTAAGAGTTGGGAGGTCCTGGTTTCAAATTAAAAGCAAAAAAAAAAACCAAAAAGAGGGGCGGCTGTTCAATGGAGTCCCGCAGGGCTCCGTCCTGCTTTCTCTTTCATTGGCACACGACGGCGGCATTTTTTTCCCCCGTCTTGCGCGAATACATTGGAGCAAGACAGAACCTGTTATCAAAGCTTGCGGCTCTGGACACCTGCCAAAAGAAACGTGCCGGGACGGAGGCTAATCCACTGGAAAAGTTTGACGCCCAATGCCAAATATTGATACGCCGTTTCAGCGCAGCCTCAGGGGGATTGCGATGTGTTTTTTAAGGTCCTCATAAACTTTCTTGCACACATAATCTGAGAATAATTTACATTACTTTTAAAAAAATTGGATCAAGTTTATTCATTTTGTAATCTGACTGATGTTTTATTTTGAAAAATGACAGGATGCTCGTTTTTGTCTGTCAATGACATGTCACTCTTAACACAGGTCATAAATGCGTTTCTGGGTCACCTGATGGGTTACCGCAAAAGTGAGTCCGATTTATAATATGAGACTCCCATGTTGCCTCATACACGGCGATGGTGAGTTGTATATATCATGCGCATCTTAACCCATTCACTGCCAGATATGTGCCAAAATGCGTCCACTCCAGTGCCATGGTTTTTGTCATTGTCACTCGAATGCCGGGACGCACAGAATATTGAGTTTTAGGACTGCATAAACATTGAATTCAGCATAAGAAACCTTAGACTATCTTCTTTCATCAGAAAATGGGTTAATTCCTAAATTACACGGGTTTGGAGTTATATGAGCTTGAAATGGCGGCAGTACAAAATACAATGCAATACATACATATTGATTATTACACAGTGGTTTAACAACAGCTGAAGCTGAAAAAAGCGCTAACATGCACAGAAGAGAAATGCTGCCCCCTCGTGGAAGGGAAAACAAATTGCCAGAGGTCTGGCCAGTGCTTTATCAGCACCCTTCGGCAAGAAAAAAACAAAACCTGCTCTAATTTGGGAATGGCGGTTCACGTCATATTTTCAATTACTGAATACATTCGGATTCACATTGATTATATTGTTTGGGAAACATATTTTTTTGTTATATTTGCATAACCTTCAAGGTCGGTCCCTGAAAATATTGTCATTCAAGTATCCCGTGATTACAGGATAAAACATCAATGAGCTTAAGGTATACAGTACTGAGCCTTCTTAATTTACCACATGAAAAAAAAAAGATAATATTGAATTTCTTTGGGTAAAGGTTAAATGTCGCAATTATGTAATACATATCACAAATTACACACACACACATACGCACACACTACACTATCCATGTAGTTAAATGATTGTATTCATTGAACGGATCCTCCGGGGCCCTGGCGCCCGTCCTCTGTCCGTCGCCGTACAATTAGCGCAGTGGCTAGAAAGATAGCGCAAAGTGGCGAGGAATCTAATCATTCAATTAGGAACGCAGCGTTTGAGGCTAAGTGAAACTACATCAATGGCGCCGCTCATATGGCAGCCATTCATTTCCTCCGGGTTAGTAATTTGATAAGACATCAAATCTGCAAAGAGATGAACGAGGGGAGGGGTAGGGGACTGGGGGTTGTTAGGCGAGAGGACGCCAAGCCTATTTGTCGGCCAAAGAAGATTAAAGGATGAATAATGGAATGTATTTATCGCATCGCGCAAGATGACAAACGCATGGGCAATTGTCGGACATTGTCTTTGGGATTCAAACCCAGATCCCATTCACTGTTCGTTCATGTTTTTCTGTGACATTGATGAACCTATTTTTTTCTGTTATTTTGTGAGTGGTCGTAAACAAAAACAAACTTGATCAGAATGCACAAAAAATGATTGGTCACCAATCAATTACAAAGTACAGTGATACCTCAGATTACAAACGCTTTAGCTCACGAACGTTTTGCCTTATGAACATTAAATTCGTGAGAATATAATATTGGCATACGAATTAGTTCTTGGCGGATGAACCAAGCCACACGGTCGAACAGCGCCACCCACGGTGGCTGGCGAACTACTATTCCACCCCCTCTGTTTGCGTGCAGACGTGGTTTGTTATCGCGTGGAGTACTTTTGCTATTATGGGACCGAAAACGACCCCACCACAGGCTAGTGTTAAGCCTAAAAAGGCATTAAAGAAAATGACGGTCGGTCAGTAGAAGGAGATCATCGAAAAACACAAACGAGGTGTGCGTTTGTGTGACTTAACGTCCCAGTACCAGTATACTAAGTCGACCATTGCTACGGGTGGCTAAGGGTGTTTCTGTGTTGTCTAAGCAACGGTGTCGGGCAATAAAAGAGGTTGAAAAACCTCTGTTGATTTGGATTAACGATAAGCAGCTAGCAGGGGACATAGTGAGTGAGGGTATTTTCGCCGAGAAATCACGGTCACTTCACTCGGATATCATCAAGAGGCAACTACATCAACGACCATCACAAAGGTAAATAAAACGACTTTATTAAGTGTCCTTCAGAGCTTTGAAAGGCGCTTAAAATGTCATGTATTATTATTATACAGTTTATTTCTTGATTACAATACAATATTTGTGCAGTTTTAAGGCGTATTTAGTAGAAAATTACGTTTTATGGGGACCTGGGAACGGATTATTTTCATTTCATGTTATTTTATGGGAAATAAATGTTTGGCAGACAAACTTTTCGCCTTACACACACTTTCTGGACTGGTAACCTATCAAAGCAGAACACACAAATGCCTGGCATATGGAATGGCACACCGCCACAAAGTCACATTTAGTCACCCATGACTGGTCGCCGGGATTTTGTCACCTACCTCAAGGCGAAAAAAAAAGAAAGAGCAGACGAGGACCACCTCTGAATGTAGAGGCACTTCACTTGTAATACTTTAATTGCTCAGGGACTCCAAAGTCTAATAAGGTTTCTAAATCGAGACGCTTTATTTGTTTTCCTGTGACTCGCTGCGAGAGCCTAAAGGAAAAAGGGAAGGGAAGAAAAAGAAAAGAAAAAAACAGGGGGGATGAAAATGCAGCCGCTCTAATTGCATGCGTCGTCATTAAGAGCCGGTATTAAAAGTTTCTCACTCCTCTTTTTTCCCCCCCCCTTTTTTTCTATTATTTTCTCCAGAGTGGGATTATTACGGGGCCTTTTGCATCACATCCGCATTCACACAGGAAGTCATTTGACTTTAATGGAGGACATAAAAAAACAAATGTTGGACTTCATGGACTGTTTTTTTTTTGGGTTGTTTTTTTGGGAGGCTGGGGGGTTCGACTACTTTTCAGTGACTATTATCTCTTTGCCGTTGGCCACGTCGATGGCAGGGCTTTTATTTCGTCATTTACTTAGCCACAGGCTTATTTGGTTCAGCTTACTAAAATAAATAGTCATTGGTCAAAAGCGTCCTCTGCTGTTGCCATGGAGACAGGGGATCGCCTACTTAACTCATCCGCTGCCATTGCCGAATTTATTTGGGAATTAAAAAGTGTGACGTGGAGCGTTAGTCCCGAATCTGTTCGGGTTTTTTTTTTTTTTTTTTTTTTGCGGGGGCGTTGCCAATAAAGCGCTGGTCAGACCTCTGGTAATGTTTTTCACTTCCACAAGTCATATTTGGATTTTGTCCATGTTAGCGTTTTGTTACAACTTCAGCTGTGGTGAAAGCACTATATAAACCAATGTATGTATTGTATTTTGTACAGCCTCCCCCATTTCAAGCTCAGATAACTCCAGACCCATATCACTTAGGAATTAACTCTTTTTTTACATGAAATAAGTGATTCTAAGGTTTCTAACATTGTTTATGTAGTCCTAAAAGTCAATATTCTGTAGGTCCTGCGATTTGAGTGAAAATGACAAAAACCCTGGCACTTGAATGGACCATATTTTTGCACATCGTCTGGCAGTGAATGAGTTAAGATACGCCACAAATACAAAGCGCATGATAAATACAACTCACCATTAGGCAACGTGGGAGTCTCATCTTATAAGTAGGACTCACTTTTGCGGTAACCTATTAGGTGACCCAGAAGCGCATTTTTGACCTGTGTCAAGAGTGATACACCGTTGATTCTGGAGCAAGGCAGTTTGTGAAGGAGTTTCCTGGCGTGACATCACGAACAAGGAGGCGGGACTTTCTGAATCGCCCAGTTTTGGAACACTTTAAGTCATTTGTATTGGTGTTTTGCATTTGACTAAAAATATCAGCCTGGGTGTTTTTGGTATTTTAGATGCTTTCTGATGTCAGTTAGGAAACTAAAAAAATGGTGTCGTTTGTCCTTTAATTGAAATATTTAGTTCTTCTTCAGATGAATGTAAGAGAAAGTCACACACACACACAAACACGGACACGCACACACTACTACAAATTTTGGGCCTTCTTTGGGGGTCTTCTTCCCGCGACTCTACTGTGAAGGAAAGTTATTTCCTCTCGGCGCGATCTTTCTCCGTGTGATACTTCACAAGTCCAACAACAGGTAGAGTTGTCACAGTATTAATGCAAAGGCTCACAGGGACGACATTACACTAGTTTGTCTATGTGTCCCATACAGAGAGAGCGATCGCCTTAAGTGTTAATTGCGTTGCAATTGCCATTGTGCGCCTCATCGGGGATACGCGAGGACCCCCGATGACTTTCCCGTGTCAACGAGCAAGTGTACCTGTGACACCTCCAGCTGCCAGATCCTTTACTTCCTTCTCGCCGGATAATTATGCCGACACAAACTCAATTAAAAGTAAGCAGCTCACAGACAAAAGGAAAAGACTGATTAAACCGCAGAACAGAAATAGTCTCCTTTTTCTGGGGATCTGTTGTGTAGCTTTGAATGGACGTGTCTAAGCGCTGGATTTGGCCATGTGAGTTTACCGTTTGAAAACGGGGATTCCCCAAAATACTCGTGAATAGAGAGAGAATAATAATTTCTGCATTATTCGCGCAAACGCTTCTGGGATTGGTCGTGTTTTGCGTAAGGGGTGGTCCTAATGTGGTCATGTGATCAATTAACAACCGGTATCCAAAATGTAATCTGGCAGATGATTCCACACGCCCCAAATTGGCTTTCATAGTTGGACGGGCTTCTTTTTTTATGCTCCGACTGGCCCACTTCGAAGAGGAAAAAAAAAAAAAAATCAGAAGAAGCCAGCCAAGATCTAATAGCTTCTCCTTCCACTTGCGCACGCCTTGCTATTTTTCATCTATTTTTTTTTCTTTTTAGTGTTTTATCTTTTTTCCCCTCTCACCACCTCTGTCATTCTCTGTCTAAACTTGCTTCCCTTGATGAGTCCTAGCAGGGAATCACAGACTCGGAAGAAAGACAAAAAGGGGGCCTGACAGAGATTGATGTCTGAGCGTTCCCCCTGATTCGCTGATTAAACCCATCAATCAATATGCAGAGGAGGTGTCCAATGCAAATGGATCCAATCAGGCGGAACCTGCCGCTATTGTCTGGTGGAGGACGGACGAGCACCTCTGCCATCGTCCCGATGGAGGACAAAAAAAAGAACATAAGGACGCGGATCCGAACCAGAAGTGCCCAATGAGTATTTGAGCAAAGACGGCCGGAAACGTCCTCAGCTGCTAATATCACATCTGGAAAAATAAAAAATAAAAAATGGCACATATATCATCAAGGCACCGTTCTCCTTGCACTGACCCCCCCACCCCCTTCCATCAGCTCATTTTTTTCACGTCTCCATCTTCATTCAATCTTGCAGTAATGGTGCAGCAGGGACCCCCACCACACCCCCCATATGGGCCAAGGATACTCCCTCAGGTACCCAACATGCCCCTCATTTGAATACATCCAGGGGCCATTACGTTCTACGCGATTGTCATTGACATGATATGCGCGATGTGAGGAGAATGAGAGCACAGATGTCATACCGGGGGGTGTGTGTCACGGGGAGAATCGTCCAGGCCAGCAAGTTGGGGTCAATCCCGAAAGGGGAGGGTCCCAAACGTGCCAGTCGGAAGTTCCATTTCCCATCTTTTTATGTTTCAACAAAATGGTGGATTTGTGTGCATTTGGGGGGAAAATGAACTAAATAAATAACCTGACCGAAACTGACCTCACCTGAATGGATTCAACACAGTCGGACCTCTACTGGTCCCTTCGCACCCTGCCCACCACCTTTTCCAGTGAGTCCTCTCAGGCAGGTGCCATGCGCACCAAATCCAGCAGACATTTAAACAGCTTCTTCCCTCGTCGCCATTTACAGTAACCCAAAACTAACTGTATAGTGCCTCTTTGCAATTTTTATGAAGTGATACCTTGGTTTACGAACTTAATTGGTTCCCAGAAAGTGTGTGAAAGGCGAGAAGTGTGTATTCCAAACATTAATTTCCCATAGTAGACCATTAAAATGAGAATAATCCGTTCCCAGGTCCCGATAAATCATAATTTTCAACTGAACAAGCGGTATTGTAATTAAAGAAATACACTGTACTGTATAATACAGTCGTTTCATTTACCTTTGTGATGGTTGTTGATGGCTTGATGGAATGGATAGCTTTTTGCATATCTCAAGGAACTCTGTGTTGTACATCATAGAAGTTGTGATATTGCAACAGCAACAGATGCAGGCAGACACTTTAGAAACTTCATTAATGGCTGGTTTCCTTGCTTGTATGTTCTCTTCAAATTGTGCGGGTTACTTGTGGAGCCTGATTGATGGGATATTTTAACCTTGCTTCTGCCTTTGAACTATCGATAAAGTTGAAACAAGTTAAAATTTCACTGAGTCACCATTTCATTCTTTTTTCACTTTTGTTTTTTTTGTTTCAAGCTCTGTCGTCTCCCTTTTGTGTATGTGTGTGTTTCTGTACCCACCCCCCCCTCACTTCTGCGTGTGTCCCCTCCCTCCTCTACAACGGATCTTGACCAATCACGAATAGAGGAAAAAAAAGCTGGCTGAAATTTTAGGGAGAACCGGCTCGTTAGCGAACGACACGTCACTCATTGTGGCGCTCCCCGTGTTTCCCGAAAAATAGTTCATATGCCAAGATTATATTATCGCAAATTTAACGTTTGTACGGCGAAAAGTTCGTTAGCTAAAGCGTCCGCAAGGTGAGGTATCACTGTACTAGTGCAACGTGTTGTATCGGAGACAAATTCCTTGTGTGTTCTACATATTTGGCCAAAAACAATGATTCTGATTCTAATTCTGAAGGCGCTTTGACCAGTTGATTCGGGAAGATTCCGGGTGATTGGCGTTTGGGTATTGCCGGGCTAGCGCTCCAGAGGTGCGCCCCTCTCGTCAAGGGGAAGGCGACGCCGGGTCATTTGTTCCCATAAATGACACCTGTGTCTCTCCTTCAAGCTATAGACTTATTCCTCCTCTTTCTAGTCGGCAGGGGGGTGAGGAGGAAAGAGATGGGGGAGAGGGGGGGAGGCGCGTGTGAGGGAATGATACGGTGACACGCTCCCCTCCGCCATCAAAAATGGCTGCCTGGGTGCCAAGGGGGACCACAGGCTGCTCTCCCATCTCCCATAATCACCGGGGCGATGCTCGGATGCCTCCCCCATTTGCATAATGCCATCCTGACACTTTCACTTCCGCCATCCATCACCGGCGGCGTGAGTCCCGCGGCCTGCTCCGTCGCTCCGTCTCTCCCTGATTGCGTCCTGTGTTTATCTGCCCAAGCACAAAAGATTGATTCCCTGCTGTCTCTCGGCCTTATGTTCAGCAGATAGGGATTTTCGCCGAATGATGAAGCACCCAGTCAGCTAATGATAAACAGAAAACACATATTCAAAAGGACGGTCTGCCCCCCCCCCCCTCCCCTCCGCACCCGCCGTCGTCGTCCGCCGCCCGTCTTCCGCCTCCTCCGTGCGGTTGAAGCGTGCCGCTCCCGCAACAGCCACGCGCGAGGGGAGAAAGAGAGGATGTCAGGTTAAGGAAGTGAACACACTCTGCAGGGAGTTCAATTTGAAACGCAATTGTTTTCCTGTCACTCCTTTTACATTTTTTGCTGTTGATTTGCTCCGAGGGTAAAGAGACGGGGGGGGGGGGGGGGGGGGGGGGGGGGGGGGGAACGAAGGACCGCGAGGGGAAGGGGGAGATAGCAATTAAAATAAAACTGTCGTCTTGATGGCTGCTCTTGTTCTGCCGGGCGCGTGCCTGACAGCGGCGCACTTCTTCTTTTTTTTATATATATATATATATATATATATAAGAGCCGGCAGATAAAAGCATATGCGAGTGTGGCCCGGTTGTTGTTGTTTTTTAAGAGGACGGGATGGCTACAAGAGGGCTCGTACGACACAGAGGCAAAGTGCGTTTAATGGAGCACCTAACAGGATGTTGCGTTTAACCTTGAAAAGGAGGCCAAATGCGTTAGCTAAACGCGTCGGCTAAACGCGGTTAGCTAAACGCGGTTAGCTAAACGCGTCGGCTAAACGCGTAAGCTAAACGCTTCAGCTAAACGCATCGGCTAAACGCGTCAGTTAAACACGTTAGCTAAACACATTTATCTAAACACGCTTACCTAAATGCGTCGGCTAAACACGGTTAGCTAAGCGTTTTGGCTAAACGCGTCGGCTAAAGGCGTCAGGTAAACGCGTCCGCTTAACGCGTCAGCTAAACGCTTCAACGAAACGCATCAGCTAAACGCATCGGCTAAACGCGTCAGTTAAACACGTTAGCTAAACACGTTAGCTAAACGCGTTTACCTAAACACGTTTACCTAAACGCGTTAGCTAAACGCATCGGATAAATGCGGTTAGCTAAACGTTTTGGTGAAACGTGTCGGCTAAAGACGTCAGATAAACGCGTCCGCTAAAGGCGTCAGGTAAACACGTCAGCTAAACGCTTCAACGAAACGCGTCAGCTAAACGCATCGGCTAAACGCGTCAGTTAAACACGTTAGCTAAATACGTTAGCTAAACGCATTTACCTAAACACGTTTACCTAAACGCGTTATCTAAACACGTTAGCTAAACGCGTTAGCTAAACGCATTAGCTAAACGCGTCAGTTAAACACGTTAGCTAAACACGTTAGCTAAACGCATTTACCTAAACATGTTTACCTAAACATGTTTACCTAAACATGTTTACCTAAACATGTTTACCTAAACGCGTTATCTAAACGAGTTAGCTAAACGCGTTAGCTAGGTGGTTCTAAAACCGAGGCTCGCAAAACAGTTACTAGCAAGACTTGATGAGTCGACTTCAAGAAGAAAATATCCCCAAAAATGTCTAATTTCTTGTTTTTATTGTACGAAAAAGAGGTATCTTTTGATATCCGTTGCTCTTTGGTGTACCACGTAGGCGCTATGTATTGATCTGACAATTACAACACCATCCCGGGCCCACCTGAGCAAACTGACTGTTGTGACACCATGCGGGAGGAAAATAAAAATAAATAACTAAATGCTATCTCCGCCGCCATCACGTGCCAAGCGTTTGAGCCCCGCCGCTCTAAGTCTGCAAAGTTTCACCGGCGATAACAAAATACTATTAGCTGCTGTCACGTACAGGAGAAGAGAGATTATTTTATTTATTGAAATGAGATTGAAATGATAAATCTCCCCCTCCCTGCGATACAAGGCTGGGACTCATAAAGCAAGCGCGGGTGGGGAGGGGGATAGGGATTAGAAAAATATTGGGAGGCAGGCGACAGAAAGAGGGAGGTTGGGGAGAAAGAGAAAGAGAGAGAGAGAGGGTGGAGTAAGAGTGGAAGAAATTCATAATGCATAATAAAACAAAAGGTGTCGTGGGAAACATCACTGATATTAAAATCAGAGGCAGACAGATCTATATGAAAAATGCAGATTTGAAAATGTAAATAAGGTCGGCCCTTGGGGGGAGAGGGGGGAGCGCATGAGTGAGGGGGAGGTGGAAAGGGGGGGGGGTGATTCACAGATAGCATGACAACACGGAGAAGAGGCATTTATATGGCGCGCCTTTGATGTTGCGCGCATTCAAATTTATGTTGAGCTCAAACAGGACGACCCCGAAAGGCCGCTTGAAACGCTAAAGCGACGGCGTGGAAGCCATTTTGCAATTCCTGTTAATATGGTAGGAGCGCTCATGGGATTGGGGGGCAATTTAAGACAACTCAGTATCCCCCCCGCCCCCTGTAAAAAAACAAAAGCAAAATAAAAACAACACAACAGCCCATACACGACACAAAGACACTGCTTTCCTCCAGCTGTCAATCAACACGCATGTGGAAGAGGCCTTTTGTAATATTTCCCTAAAGACAACCAGAGGCCATGTTGATTCTACACAAATCCAATTTTGACCGAATATGGCCAAAAATGACAACTACAGTAAAGTCTCGTTATATCGATATTCTCGGGAGTCGGAAAAAAATATCGATATAACCGGACTATCGATATATCCGATCCTGCGGCATAGAAATAGTATCGTAATAAGCAGTACTATCGATATAACAAGACTTTACTGAAATTTGAATTTTACAGTCGTTAAACTGATGTCTGGGGACAGACCCGCCTAGATTAAATATTAGAGCGCTGAGGCTTATTGACTCATTCACCGCCAGTGCAAAAATGTGTCCAATCCAGTGCCATGGTTTTTGTCATTTTCACTCATATTTTATGACCCACAGGTTTGAGGACGACATATACATTGAATGCAGTGTAAAAAAAACCTTAGACTCGATTTCTTTTATCAGAAAAAAGACTTAATTCCTAAATTGTATGAGTCTGGAGTTATCTGAGCTTGAAATGGGGGCAGCTGTAAAAAAATACAATAGAAAACATTGATTTATGTAGCACCTTAACACCAGCAGAAGCTGTAGCAAAGCGCTAACATGGACAAAAGGCAAATGCCACCCCAGCGTGGAAGGTAAAAAAAAAAAAAAACACTGCCAGAGGTCTGAGCAGTCCTTTATCGGGACCCCCTGCAAGAAAAATAAAAACTCGAACAAATTCGGGGGGTCGGTTGTCCTTTAAATGACTATTGGATTGGAGGTCTGACCAGCGCTTTATCGGCACCCCCTGCAAAAAAAACCCACAACCAATTCCCGAATGAATTCAGGAATAGCAGCGAATGAGTTAATACATCCTGCAACACAACAATTCATTTGTCAGAAAAGTCCCGATAAACAGTGCCTTCCAACATATAAACCAAATGGGAACGGCGTCAATTGTCACGAGTCCAACAAAACGGCAACCATTCAAAAGACGAGGTACCGAGGAGCCAATTCCAAATTTAGCTCGTCGACCAGAAGGCTCGTGGGAGAGCGAGAAAACTCCAGTTGGACGAGCGAAGCAGGCGGGAAAGGCCCGATTAACCTTTGTAATACTTTGCAGCCATTAGAGAGTTCTCAAGGAGCCATCATTATTCCCATCAATGTTTTTTTTTTCCCGCTACCCTCTTCGCACTGAATAGATAAAAGCTTCACGAGGAGTTACTCCAAGTCTCAATAAGCTGACTTAATAGCTCTTTACCCCAGCCGCTTCGCGCTCCGTGACCAAACAACGTTGAAATGTGTACTTATGCGTATACATATGCAGATGCCGCCATTTGGGTGCCGCTTATAGATATGAAGAGCGACCATTTTAAAAACACTTATTTTAACAATACCATGACGTCCCTGATGCACTGCTGAAAAGGATGCTTTGATCGTCTCCTCTTTTATCAAGGACTGCTTCATGTCACAAAGAGGGTACAGCAAGTGCTGAAGAACGAATGACTCTGTTTCTTTGTGTTGTTATATTATTTGTTATTTAGTTTTTTTTTTCCGTTTTCTTTCTTTCCTTTCATAACTTTGCTGCTGTGTTACTTCCGGGTAGAGTAAACGCTGGCGCGAATGGCTGCCGCTGCTCACCCGCGCAAAAAAAATCCAGTGACTGTAAAGTGTCCTTGAGAGTTTTGAAAGGCGCTTAGAAATTAAATGTATTGTTATATACAGTAAAGTCTCGTTATATCGATATTCAAGGGAGTCCGAAAAAATATCGATATAACCGGGACTATCGATATATCCGACCCTGTTTGCATGTAATTTTCTCCGTGCGTGCATAGAAATAGTATCGATATAACCGGGACTATCGATATATCCGATATCGATATAACGAGACTTTACTGTATATAAATGCCTTTGCTAACTAAAAAAAAAATGTATGAAGAGACATTCCTAAGTAGAGGTACCACTATGTAACACTATGACAGTTTTGGATTGGCCAATGAGCACCCCCCCCCCCCACCCGACCACTGTAAATCTGGCTTTCGGAATGTAATCTAGCGCTTCACTTTTTTTTCCCAGCGATTTATCTCGAGCCAAGAGTCCAGACTGAATGCGCTGCAGCTTCTCCACGCACGTAAAAGTACAAACAGGAAGCTCTTAAGTGATTAATAGCAAAGCACGCGCCAAGTCATGGACATCTTAACACTTCCATGTGCGTTTCTGCTGAGGTCAGTCGTCTTGAGCCCTTGAACCCCCCCCCCCCCCTTACACCCTCCCATACCAACCCCCCCAGCACCCCACCACTACCCTCCTGTCAGCCGCCCCACAGCTGCTTTTAGTCAGGACCCTCCAGCCTTCCATCCCGCCGCTTTCTGTTCTCGTGCCAGGGCTGTAATCAAGCCTTCAGCTTGTGGTCACAAACCCTCCCTCCCACCCCCACCCTTTCCATACCGCAGCCCCCCAGGTCTGAAAAGCCACCAACAGACTAAACTGTGAGAACTTAAAAGGTCGCAAACAGAAGGCGACATGTCGGGTGTGAGCAACGTCACAACGGCCTGAATTATTTATTTATTTTTGAATCCAAACTAAAACAAATCAAAGATGTTTGTTGGGTAACACGCTCGGCCTCCAAAAGATGGCAGAGAAGGACATACTTGAGTACAAACAGTGGTCCCTGATCAAAAACACGTGCACCTCGAATTCCGTGCGTAGCGTGATAGCCTGATGATATTAAGGCTTTTGTTATAGAACCAAACCCACATGGAATGGTGCTATTTGATGATATACACAGTGTCACGGAATGCAATTTTAACACCAAACACTCGATTCTCTTGGCCTGTTGTCTACTGAGTCCACTTTGGGGGAGTTGTACCACTTTCCCGACACCAGCTAGCAACATTGTGGTGATAGAAATTGCCATGACTAAGCACATCGTTGTGATCTGCCGGATTATCGGCATGTGTAATGTTTCTAGCTTTGGATGTGTTACTGGAGTGGAAACAAAAGCCTGGACTAGGGGAACAACCAGATTTTTTTTTTGCCGTACAGAAGTAGTATAGGAATCATGACACACTGACCAGGGACGCAATCTGGTGTTGAGAGCAATTGTCAGTAACATGCACAGCATTTTTTTTCTGGTTCCAACCCACCACGGCGCCATCTGCAAGATCAGGTGGCTCACCAGACCTGCCACTGTCCCAACTTTAGAAGAGGAATGGGGTGGTGGCTCGAAAGCTAATATCACTGCCAAGAACAATAAGTTTTCCTCAACCGTTCCCACTGGTCAATGTGGGTAACCATAACCAGAAGTTTTCTGAACTTGTAACTAGTATGAAGATGAGGAAAGCAATACAGTGGTACCTTGGCTTACGAACTTAATTGGTTCCAAGACAGAGTGTGTGAGGCAAAACGTGTGTATCACAAAAAATAATTTCCCATAGGAAACCATTAAAATGGGAATAATCCGTTCTCAGGTCTCCATAAAACACAATTTTCTACTTTCTAATTATCTCAGCCTTGAAACTACACAAAATATACCTTATATTATGTATAATAAATGTGTATATTATAATTAAATATATATTATAATTAAAGAAATAAACTGTACAGTATAATAAAGTCGGTTTATTTACCTTTGTGATGGTCGTGGATGGCTCGATGGAATGGATTGGCCGGTTTCATCAGTATTAAACACTTGATGAGAAATGTAGCTTTCTTCTTTCACCATCTTGAGGAATGCTCCCTTGTAGGTGCCTTCTCTGCGATAATTTTACCTTGTCCTCATCAATTGTGTTCTATTTAGCTGTGTTGATAGCTTTTTGCATCAAGTGTACAGATGGCTTGTGTGGGTGGAGCCTGATTGATGTGAATGTTAACCTTGCAGTCTACTCTCTGCCTTTGAACTATCAAAGTTGAAACTAGTCCAAATGTCACTGTTTTCCAACCATGTTGTCATTCTCTCTCTGTCGTCTGTCTTTCTTCTTAGGAGAACGGGCTCGTTCTCGAATGACACATCACTCATTGTGGCAGCTCCGTGTGTATCCCGAAAAATAGTTTGTATGCCAAGGTAAAATTGTCACAATAAAACCGAAAAGTTCGTAAGCCAAGGGGTTCATAAACCGAGGTATCACTGTATTATACTGAAAGCAACTGTCACTACCAAACACAAGAAGCATCCCTCCCCCCAACTATAGCACCATCTGCTGGCTCAAAAGATCAGACGAACTTCAGACTTCGGAGGTACTTGAGTTGTAAAACTGCGCTTAACTCTCCATCCTTCAGCGTCGAGCTGTGAACTTAACCTCTGAGAATACATGCCTGATCTTCTGGTGCTCCTTGGTCTTGTCAAAGGCGTTGCTAAAAGAGGTTTTCAGTAAGGTCTCTGGCACCTGATGAGGCTTGGTCCGCTAACGTGGAGGCTGTTAAGGTCAGTGACAAACAATGACAGGCCTCAATGCGCTTTGAATTGTTTTATACGGTGAAACGCAACCTCCATCTGATGGTAGTTCAACTCCCACTGTGGAAGATTAGCGGCACGGAAGTCAATGCCAAATTTGTAAGGGAGAAAAATATAAAAAAAAAAATAAGATTCCCGGCGTCTAAATATTTGTTTGGCTTCTCAAAGCGAATTTAAATAAAATAGGTTCACTTTATTTTCTAAAGACATTTGTAAAGGAAAATCCATGGCAGGAAATCCACCCAAATCCTTGGAAAATCCAATAATATTTGCATAGAGCTTAAAACATGCAAAGTCTCGGCGTATGAATTAAGCCGGGAAGGAAAAGCCCTGCTGGTGATGCATTAAAATGGATTGGGAGACGGGCTCAACTGGTACAGGTAAAAAGCCCCGTAGAGACGATTCATCCTGCACACACACAAAAATGGAGGCGTCAATGTCCCTTCAAGTTGTCGCCATGCCGCCAGATAATCTGTTGGGCAACTCTGTGACCCTCTCCGCCATTCACATTCCAGCCCCCCCCCCCCCCGACTCCAACATTGTGAAGACGAGGACAAAGAACAAGGCCGCGGAAGGACGCACAATGCAGACCTAAACGTTAACTGCAGTCGAGAAGAACACGTCCGAGAAGAGAAGCTATGGATTTCTTTTTGTGCCTGATGCTCATGCCAAGGCCGTCAAAGACAATGGCAACAATGCCAAGCCCAACACCAAAGGGGGGAAAAAAAACAAAACAAAACAATCCCTCCCCCAAAAAAAAGAAAATAAAATAAAAAACAAACATGTAATTTATAGCGCATTAAGAATTCAACAGGCAATTTATCGAAGCAATTAATGCTGTGTGAAAATAAGCCGCGCTGGTATTGAAAGTGCACAGCGTAAATGTAGGCCACCGCTGTTGTGCACTTTTGTTTTGTTTTCCCTCTCGCCCTTGAGGATCACACTTGCCGAGCTCGTCGCAGAGCTTCTTCGTTACAACTTTTGCCAGGCCACACCCCACCCCACCCGCCTCCCCTCAGCCTTTATCTTTGAGAGCGTTGGGGGGGAAAGTTAGTTTCCAAAATCTAATCAATTAAAGAAATCGTAATTAAAGGACATGCCCCAATGATCGCAGAAATTGTCCACTTCGCTCTTGATCTGCTTTGACTCACAACAATGGTAAAATTGTGAGTACAAGAGACCCCGCCCTTATTTTTCTCACCTTTTTTTTGAAACAATTGTCTTTTCATTGGTTCTACACTCGCTTGACTGTAAGCTGTTTATTTATTTATTTATTTTTTATTTTATTTTTTTATTCTTTAATGTATTTATTCTTTCATTTATGTATTATTTAATTTAGTTATGTGTTAATTTATGTGTGTATTTATTCATTTATTTATGTATGTATTTATTTTATCTATTTATTTATTTATTCTTTAATTTATGTATTATTTAATTTATTTATGTGTGTATTTATTCATTTATTTGTGTATGTATTTATTTTATCTATTTATTTATTTATTTGTCTATTTATTTAATTATTTCTTTGTCTATTTATTTATTTATTTATTTATTTATTTATTTATTTATTTATTTATTTATTTATGCATCTATTTATCTGTTTATTTATTTATCTACCAGTTTATTTGTCTATTTATTTATTTATTTGTCTATTTATTTAGTTATTTATCCATTTATTTATTTATGTGTTTATATATATGTGTTTATTTACTTATGTATGTATGTATGTATTTTTAATCTAATTATTTATTTATCTATTGTTTATTTACTTATGCATGTATGTATTTTTAATCTAATTATTTATTTATCTATTGTTTATGTATTAAATTATTTATTTGTTGTTGTATTTATTTACTTATTTATTTATCTATTTATCTGTTTATTTATTTGTCTATTTATTGAATTATTTCTTTATTTGTCTATTTATTTATTTTTTTTCTATTTATTTATCTACCTGTTTACTTAGGTGTTTTTTATTTTTTTTTTCAATTGAAGGATACTTTTGTGAAGATAGGGTATCAAGGTTCTTTGACTATTCCATACAAATTCGCCCAAAATATGTTTATAAAAGACAATTTGTCCTATAATCCTAAAATTTGGTTGGTAAATACTTCATGACTCATTTAATGAATCATGACCATTAAAAAATATTAAATATGTAAAAAGCAGAAATCAATAAATAAATAAATACATAAATAAATGGCTAGATAAATAAGGGGATCCATGCGTAAAAGCACTGTGGGGGGACTTTTCATTTCCTTTTGGTGATTTCCTGGTCTCCTCCAAAATAAAATATCTCTCCAGATTCTTACCAAATTTAGATCACCAACTAAGTCAACTCCCCAACACCAGCACTTAGCCTAACATCAATGCTAAGACATTTCACATCTCATACGAAAGTGTGTGTGCACCTCATACAACGTCTGGGTAAAATACATATAGCATCAAATTTTTCAGCAGTTACGGACTTGTAGGTGGTTGCGCTAACACGCCCGCAGGTCGGAGGCCTCCGGGGCGTGAACGTACAGTACAGAAGGGGACCGCTGACGTCGCCATGTGTGCTTTTTAATACGCCGTTGTCACTCATGCTCACATTCCCGACATATTCCCGCGGTCAGGTGTCGACTCAAAGCGTTTCAACTTCCCTTTCGGCAATTGGCATCGGAACTTTGAGGAACTAACGCAGCTCTTTGTCGTCCGTCTAGTTAAAACAAATGGCGTGTGTTTTTAAAAAATGACAAAGGTCACTTCCTCATTCATCACTGAGAAATTACTTACCAGTAAATCTGTCGGGAAAATCTCCGGAAAAAGACGTATCGTCAACCGAGTCGTGACCCGACCCGTGTGAGGGATTAAGAGGACGTTTTGACAGCAGCCGAGTTTCAAAACAAACACTTTGGTCAGGAATTTCACTCAAGGTGAAGAACGAATTTACAGACTTTAGTGCCTGGAGGTACTTCTCTCAAGCACAAGAACCTGAAGCTTCATTAAGTGGAAAACCGAGTTCTAAATGCCCAAAAATGGACAACTTGGAGTTCCAACTTAATTATCGTGAAAAAAAAATAATCTGAAATTCATCTAATTCTAATTTAATTCCTGCATTGAATTATTAATCGTATTGTTTTCTGTTTTTGTGACTTCTTAGCTGCATTCATGTATATGAAACTAAATTTATTGACACAACGGCATTGGTTTTTAGTGCATGAACTAGCCGTGTCGAACTAGCCCGTGCTAAGCGTTATTGACATTAGCACGTGAGCTACTATTGACTACTGATGTGAGATTTTAAGGTGTTTTTTATTTATCTGTCCATTTATTTATTTATATATTGATTTCTGCTTGTCCAGTTGTTTAAAGGACAACCGACGCCTCCGGACAAGTTGTATCCATTTTTTGTAAAATCACTTCAAATGACTCGTACTGAGCGTATTTCACAAAGATTCCTTGGCATATTACAATAGTTTACGTTTTAAGAGTCGCGCTGAATATTCAGGAAGTCTTGTTTTCGAGTTGATGACTGACGTGACGTCACGTTTGGAACGGCGCTGACCGAGAAAGCGACACACAATGCATTTTGGGTACTTTGTTTGGTCTGAAAACTTGTTGATCCATGTTGATGGTAAAATTAGAAGGAAAACACATAAATAACGCGATGGTGAATCGTTGTGTGTTGCACCAAGACTACTATTTGATCCTAGTTGACACAAATTCCTAGCAGACAAATCAGCCCATTTCCAACGGAGCTTCGGCGCCATCTTGTGCATTTTCTGGGACGCTACATTGGAGTCCAGACGCCTCAAAATGAGACGGAAGGACTTCTATAATCGATTGCAAACATTTATGCTTTCCTCTTCAGAACTATTTGAATCATATTCATAACTGGATGATTAACAAGAAAGTATCTTCTCCGAATCTGAAGCCATTGTTTTGATTCTCGAGCCAGGCAAGACGTCCTGGTGTGATGTCACGAACAAGGGGGCGGGACCTTCTGTAACTGAAACTTTCTGAGCTCATTTTGAAGTAGTTTTGGGACACTTTAAGTCATTTTTATTGGTATCTTGCATTTGACTAAAAATATCAGCCTGTGTGTTTTGGGTATTTTAGATGCCATCAAATGTTTTTCTGATGTCAGTTAGGAAACAAACATCCTTTAAGTTACTCAGTTGTGTGACTGTATAAATATTCAGTTGATTCTTTATATGATCCTCCCTATTTTGTTTTGCCGCCATGTTGTGACATCATTACTAAAAACAAAAACTAAATTGGGTCGTCAATTTTTTGCTAGTCACAGCAACAGTCATTGTACTGACAATCCTTGACAAAATGTGAACCTTAGCATTTTGCTAATTCAAGGCTGAAACTAAAAACACCGAACGAAGGCTTGCACAAAAATTGCAAACGACAAAAAATCCCGCTAAGTAGCTTTTCCTACGTTCCTGACAGGTGATTCTGGCCATCCACTAACGACACCTAGCGAACGTTTCAACACTTCACGTCTGCCACATTAGCATCATATGTTAAAAAGCTCAAAGAAGAAAAATAAATCAATCAAAAAAAAAATGTCCAGTAGACGCCTGACACGCGGCGAAATAAATCCGATTTGGAATCAAGTGATCAAAGTGTAATTAATCACGTGGGGAGGCAAATGATGCTTGACGCCGCTCCAGCTGCGAGACGCCTCCCGTTTGGTCCCGTGAGGTACCCGTGGTGGATGGGTGGATATATGGGGGGAGGGGTCCATTGGGGCTACATTAAGAGGCTTTGTGCCAATGTCACCTAAATTACAGTCACTTAACACAACAGATGTAGTGAATGTCGCGCTTTATGTCGAGGGAGGTGTGTGTATGTATGTGTGTGTGTGTGTGTGTAGGGGGGTTAATATCCACATGCATGGAATAAATTTCCCCCCCCGCGGTATCTAACATGTTTTTCACCGTACATTCTCCAATTTGCATGTGTGCCGCTTGTTCCCCGCTAACCTAGCGTGTCGCCGGCGTCCTCATTTGCTAACAAGTTGACGCTATTAATTGCTTGCTATTTTATGCACCCCCTGAAAATAAATCAATAAATAAATAAATGGATGAATAAATAAAGAAATAATTTCATCAAGTATATCAACATAAAGATTTAATGCGACGAGCTCTCCCATTTCCCATCCATACTTGTTTGGTATACAAAGGAAGAAAAAAAAACATAAAGTATTCATTTTAAAATGCTACAAAAAGTTTTGAGATTATGACAAAAACACGATTATGAAATTACGGCGCTATTTTATTGATGTATGTTAAACATTTTTTTTTAAAAATGGGCAATTTAGCAAAACCCGAGAACGGAATCACGATTAAAGTTACGAGGAAATTAAATAAGGATTCCAAGTACAGTAAAGTCTTGCTATATCGATATTCTCGGGAGTCCGAAAAAATATCGATATAACCGGGACTATCGATATATCCAACCCTGCGCGCATGTAATTTTCTCCTTGCGTTCATAGAAATAGTATCGTAATAAGCGGTGCTACCGATATCACCGATATCGATATAACGAGACTTTACTGTATAATGAAATAAGGAGAAAATATTACATTAAGAGTGCAAAATTCAACATTTAAGGTATTTTATCGGAAAAGAAGGAATGTTACAAGTCTGGAATTTAAAGGCAAAATTTGCAACATTTATCGGACGCTTGCAACTACTTACTTTTTTTGATTCGACTTGTCTCTATTTAAAGAACCATTCGACAATGCAATACAGATGAGACAACTTTTTTTTCATTTCATGAAATGTCTATCGATATTCTTTTACAAGAATAAAACATTGGAACGGTACTAGAATACAAACATAGCACTGGGAAAATGTGTGACAACCAGTCTGAAGTTTGCAAAATGCTAACTTATTTACTTTCTACAACTTAGATTTGAAGGTTAAAAATAACTAACTAAATAAAAATTATATCACCGCTGAGATGAGATGTGGGGAAGCGCTCCCCCCCCTCCCTTTTTTTGCAGGTACGGATACACACACAAAAAAAACGACATTCATCAATTCTGTCAATAGCAAGTCTTAAGCCGAGCATCTCTGCCGCCTCCCCCGTAAGTCTTTGAATGCTGGAGTTACACCCGCATAGGCGCCGCGGAATGCGTCTCATTATGCCTCTTTTGCTGTGCATTTTGTTAAACCAACAGTGCTTGTGCCGTCGCTCTGGAAACAATCCCACCCCTCCACCCAAAACATCCAGGAAGGATCTCATCTCCCGCCGCTGCGTAAATACTCAAAATAGATGCCACCCTTCACCACGCTGTAATTGTACTTTACCGGGAAGGAGGAAGAAAGTGCGGGGCCAAATCATAAGCCATTATGCTCCGGGACGGCGCGGCGGGCGGAGCGGCGGATCGGCATAAAGCACCGGCGACAACCTCCAGCAAATTACCCGGCAGGCCTCGCAAGGAAGGGAGAAATATCACTAATTGCCCTCCATTCTGTCAGGTCAATTGACTCTAATTGGGAAAATAATAAAAAGCACACTACCCCAGGAGCTGCGAACGAGGCAACCGGCAGCAGGGTCGCTTTTTTTGGGGGGGTTGTGCGTGAAATGGAAGAAGAGGAACAGGACGAGAAAGAAGAGGAGAAGGAAGGGGAGCGGGTACGCATATTCCTCTCCCCCCCGTTCCCAAACAATTACGGCACCCTCGCCGTAATTACAGGAAAAGAGGGCACGGGTTACATGGCAGGTGAAGCTAATAAAAAGATATGTGATGAGGCATTTACACGCATAATATGACTCTTTCAAGTGGCCTATTGGTAGCTACGCGTGATGGTCACACAATGTCAGGAAGGGGAGGGGCGGATTTCAATACCCTGGTGGCAATAAAGTTTCAAATTCCAGTTGATCAATATAAAAGCTCCAAAGCAATCCATGAGCGCATAAATACCGTATTTTCAAGGGTATAAGGTACATCCAAAATCCTTGATTTGCGTCAAAAGATGACTGCGCCTTATACGCAGGTGCGCCTTATATGGGAAGTAATACTGAGCCACAACAGGTCTCGCAACTACTATCAGCAGCCATCAACTCCATTTTCCTCTTTAGAAGAACTAGTGCGTAACCTCAGCCTCTACTGTAGAGTTTTATATTTTGAAAAGTTTTATAGATTTACATATTATATTTGGAAAAAACCTTTTTCATTCATCGAAGGTGTGGGATTGAAAAAAAAAATTGAAAATACACCATTCAATGGGGCTGCGCCTTATACTCCGGTGCGCCTCATACATACGAAAATACAGTAATATGAAAATGGCTGTTAAATAAAAAGCATCGCAGAAGTAGGCTGCCACTGGAAGTGGCGACAAATCCGCTGAAGAAGCAGCAAACGGAATTTCCAAATTGCCCCGAATGCTAATGTTAGCATCGCTACCTACAACTACAACAATAATAATACATTTCTTTTGTCAGCACCTTTCAAAACTCTCAAGGTCACTTTACAGTCACATGATACGTTTTTCTGTGGGTGAGCGGCGGCAGCCACACGCCTCAGCGTTCATTCAACCTGGAACTAACTTAGATAGAAAGCTACCCAGCTAGCTATCAGATAGCCAATAGATCGCTAATAGCCAGCCAGCTAGATCGCGAGCTAGCTAATAGATATTAGCGATAATCGGGCTAACAATCGTGTCTTTACCAAATGTGTGCATCCAGTTATGATGGCCACTTGCCACTATGGTGGTCCTGGTTCAATAACTCGGCGGGAAAAAAATTGGGCCAGAAAGCAACGGGCCTTCCACGCTAAGAGCGTGACAACCTGAGCTGAACCGCTGATGGGTTAAAAGCAGTTAATATATTGCAAGTATGCATATCTGTCATAATAACACAGATAATTCTCTTGGGAAGGGGCTCTTGTCTGGACTTTTGATACTTTCGGCGACATCAGCACTCATATTACATGTCATTAGATAGCTGCGGGTGTGCCTAAGGTTCAGTTATTCTCCAGTTTTCCCCGGAACGCCGTTGACAAATTGGGGCGCCGTGGAAAAGTGTAAAAGCTTCCGGATGACAAAGACATCCTCCTGGGAGAGCCGCGTCCTTCCTTCCCGCCCGCCCGTCGGCGACATCTCGCTCGGAGAGGCAAACTCGGGATTATACGGCGAGAAGCGTGGCGATATCAAACATCTGATGAAAGGCCGCGTCGTTAGTGACCGCCTTTGATGGGTTTTGAAATGGAAATAGAGGCAAGAAGGGGAAAGGAGTTTCAACGTGGAGGAAAGAACCGTTGGAGGGGAGTGGGGGGGTGGCGGTGGGGACACCGCCTCCCTCTGGGGAGATTAACGCCACACGAGTCAGGCGTGTCAAGTGGGGGTGTGTGTTGGGAAGAAAAAAAAAAGAAAAAACAGGTATGGGGAAGAAGAAGAAGAAAAATGAAATGTTGGGGAAAAGACAAAGAAAGGCCTTCTCCTTCCTTCAAATCCCAATGTCTCAGATCATCATCGCCGCCCTTATTCTGTCAACCGCCTGCTTGATGCCGGCTGTCAGAGGTGCGCATCGCCTCCTCGCCTTGTTTTCTTGCCTCTTCCTTCCTCTGCATATGCACAAGTAGGCATGATGGCGGTGCGAGGCGGTGGCGGGGGTGGTGGGGGCCACCGGAGTTGTGTTGTCTGAGCGGTGCTGATCCTGACACACCGGGGCAACGAGGGGGGATCAGGAAGCTGAGAGGAGCTCAGGGGAAAAAAAAGTGATCTTCACGCGGGAGAAAGAGTGTGATGGAGGCACTCGGGTGGACATGACACATGGCGGTGATACACTTGACGCTTTCATACAACTCAACTAAGACGCCGGATCACGCCGCTAGTCTTGTTCCACATGACAGTTGCTTGTTTCGTACTAACGGTTGGCAACTGAGGTGAATCCATCCGTCAACGCATCATCAACGCCACTTGTAGTCATTAGGGTAGGAGGTGATCGAGAGTACGGTGGTATATCCACTTAGGAACGTTTATTCGTACAAAACGGGAAAATATAGCCATTTCAAGCTATGAAAGGTAAAAAAACAGAGTTTCCTGAACACAACACATGCATAGCTGCTCTGCCATTGGCTATTACCAAGCATCTGTAATATTGATTCTCTTCCATCCTTCAAATCACATCTCAAAAGCCACCTATTTAATATACAATCTCGGTATCCATCTGTGTAAGCTCTCAGTCGTACAGGAGTCATCGATGAAAAGGTTTCTTCAGCCGTCATCAGAATCAGAATCAGAATCAGAATACCTTTATTCGTCCCGCAATGGGGAAATTTGCAGTCCACAGCAGCAATTGAAGAGGGATGGGGTTGGGGTGGGAGTGAAAGGATAGAAAACAAGATATTCTAAGCATCTGTACTACTCTGAAGGTGTCAGATGTTTCGTTCCTCATCCAAAGAGCTTCGTCAGCAAACTAAAGTTGTGCTGGTAACTCTGGCCCTATATATGTCCTTAATGGACAGAGGTGGCTCTGTATAGTTTTATCTGTTGTTATTTTTCTAATTTTATCTGTGGTTTTATTTATGTCCCTATTTTGTGATTGTAAAGTGTCCTTGAGAGCTTTGAATGGCACTTATAAATAACATTTATTATTATTATTATTATTATTATTATTATTATTATTATTATTATTATTATTATCTTCCTGGCATCTCCTTGGCTAAGAGGGATCTCTTAAGGATCATATTTTGATGCATTTTTAACCTTTCGAAAACAATTACGTCTAATTTTTGGTGAGGCTGAACGGATTAGGCCATTTACATGGAAAACACGTCTTGACTTATATTTTCTTGTTGAGAAATGTCTTCCAGAAACAATATATTTTGTAAGTAGAAGTAAAACTACCGATATAGCAGCGTTAAAAATGATGGGGTTCAAAATGGGTCAACTTCATATGAACCCTTCCTCATACAAGCAGTAAGTGAACCAGATGACTTTTTTTCCCCCTCAGCTAAAAACTCAGACCTTTTTCGGGAATGTTTTCAGGAACCACAGCTTTATAGAGGACGTATACACACAACACGCTTACAAAGAATGTCCGTTATTGGACGCATATGAGAAGACCACCCAATCAATCACTCGTAGAGCAATTCAAGTAACTTCAGTGTCATAGGACAGAGCTGTTTAGAAACACACATTTTGTAAACCGCAACGAGACTTGGTGTGTCTACAATTGGTAAGAAAAAAATATGATAGCTACGGTATCGGGGCAGCTAGCATGATAGCTGACTGGATGGCTAAGATCCGTTCGTTACTTGCTCCGTTGTCTGTATCAGGAGGACTTGTCTCCTCTGATTTCTTTACTCCATACTTGGAGGACAACCAACACCATTTTTTTGTTTCCTAACTGACACCAGAAAAACTTTTATAGCATAAAAAATACCCAAAACATGCAGGCTGATATTTTTAGTCAAACGCAAAACACCAATAAAAATGACTTAAAGTGTCCCAAAACTACTTCAAAATGAGTTTCAGAAGGTCCCGCCCCCTTGTTCGTGACGTCATGCCAGGATGTCTCGCCTTGCTCTCGAATCAAAACAATGGCTTCAGATTCGGAGAAGATATTTTCTTATTACTCATCCAGTTATGAATATGATTCAAATAGTTCTGAAGAGGAAAGCATAAATGCTTGACATCGATTAAATAAGTCATTCCATGTCATTTTTGAGGCATCGGGACTCCAATGTAGCGTCCCAGAAAATACACAAGATGGTGCCCAAGCTCCGTTGGAAATGGGCTGATTTGTCTGCTGGGAATTTGTGTCAACTAGTATCAAATAGTAGTCTTGGTGCAACACACAACGATTCACCATCGCGTTATTTATGTGTTTTCCTTCTAATTTCGCCATCAACACGAAGTTTTCAGACCAAACAAAGTACCCAAAATGCATTGTGTGTCGCTTTCTCGGTCAGGGGCGTTCCAGACGCGTCACGTCAGGTATCGTCATCAACTCGAAAACAAGACTTCCTGAATATTCAGCGGGAGTCTTAAAACGTAAAATATAGCTATATGCTGTGGAATCTTTGTCTTTTTATTCCGTTCCATCCAACTTAGAATATTCAAAAAGATTAAATAAAATGCAAAGGTTCGAGAAATTGGGCACCGACATTCTGATCAATTGGCGGAATCAGTTCCATTCAACGGAACAGTCAAGAGACATTTCTAGCTCGCGTCACCTTCCTGCTGACATGTTTTCCTGCATCACTTGAAGGCATCGCGGGCCATTGCATCACTTGGAGAGGCGATGAAAAAGAATGGCTAAATAACGGCCCAGCAGGCGACCGCTTCCGAGAGATGATACAACCTCGTAACATACAAACTAATGGCCAGCTGTCTTATAATGAGGCCTGCTTGTTACTATACACCCCCCCCCCCCCACCCCATACCCGCCATCGCACTACCCACCAGCCGCCCCAAACCACCTTCGTCCCATTGCCATCATCGGCGCGGGACATCACAAAGGGACGCATGGGGGGAGGGGGGGGGGCATCAGGGATATTTCTCGCCCCGAACCGTCTCGGTTAACGAAGCGAGAGCCGCCTAATTAGAGCTCAAAAATTCATGAGGGTCCTCATTAATATTGAATATCTGTTGTGGGCTGCAACTTCAAAATAAGCCCAGGCGTATGCAGATGGAAAAGGTGCAAAGGGAGAGACGCAAGGTGCGCCGAGATAAAGGTGGCGGCAAGGTGGGAGAAAAAGGGCGTCGGGGTGGCGAAGGTAGGCGGATGAGGGGGGGCGTTAAAAAAAAGGGGACGGCGATGGTTGTGGGGGACGAGATGAGAGGGAGCCAGGGGACCCTAGAGAGCTGTACCTGGAGAAGAGTTGTAATGTTGGAGGACTCTCCGGGGAGAATATGCACGGTCTTTAATGAGGAGGGTGGAGCACGACGGCGAGAATAACAGCAAAAAAAAAGGAAGAAAAAAGGAAAAAAAAACATTGTGCTCTTAATCCCTCGCTGAGGGGGGAAGAGAAGCTTTCAAGCAGGTACGCCGAGGTATCACTTTTCAAGTCTCCTTCTGCTCCACATAAAAAAGATCCACCAACAAGCAGCGTTTGCCTTTGAGATCATTCCGTATATTCTGCGTCGGATTTAGCGGCGAGGGGGAGGACGGCTGCTCTACATTAACTAGATGGCAACCCGTCGTTTGCACTCGCACTTTTCTTAAGTCACTTAAGTTTTTCGTGTGGTGTCTTTCTCTCTTTTGGATCACTTTGTCTCGCTTAGGTCGGGAATTAGGAGGGCCTCTGAGTAAAATCGCAATTTTTTTTTTGCGTCGGCCATACTACGTTGGGACACGGTGTTAAAAACTCCCATTTGCCACCCGTTAGCATCGCCCATCTGTCTAGTACAAGTGGTTCCGATTTAGCGGCAATCACAGAAAATTTCAGGGACAACTCGGTCTTACAAATGGCCAAAAATGGCCTCGTGTCTTTTTGTTGAGCTACTCGTTACATGCATACGCACCAAATATAGTTTCAAAGTGAAATTCAACTCGTGTAGTGTTTCACTGGTGGCCATGTGAATGATTAAAAACTGAAACTTGGACGGCACTTTTCCCATTGCCTTGTCAATTCAAATTCTGAACCTGGTTCAAATCGCGTAAGCGATTGGACAAAATGTTTCTCAAGGTGGGTTTTAAGATGTGATTTGAAGGTGGGAAGAGAATTGATGTTACGAATGTTGGGAGGACGTGAGTTCCAGAGTTTGGGGGCAGAGCAGCTGAAAGCTCTGTCCCCCATCGTGCTGAGACGGGAAGGGGGATGCGCAGAGGTGGAGTGAGGAAGAGGATCTGAGGGAACGAAAGGGAATAGAAAATTGAAGAAGGTCATATAGGTACGGGGGTCAAGGTTACGGATAGCTTTAAATGTATAAAGAATAATTTTAAAGTTGATTCTATATGTGACCGGGAGCCAGTGGAGCTTTTGGAAGACGGGGGTGATGTGGTGAAAGGATAAAAATATAAGTCGATAAAAATAAAAGTAGATACTGGGATGCCGCGATGGCAACATTTTTGTCACTTACCTGATGTTTTAATGAAGAATGTAAAGCCAATTTGGCGCCATGTTTTGAAACAAGTGTACAACATTTGGAGACAAAATTATTTCAAAATAAAACAGTGAAGTCACACTCAAACCTTTTCCAGTCACACTTTATACCCCCCAAAAAAAGCGTACCAAAATCCTGAGTGTGCACAATGTGTGTATTTTCCACTTACCTGACTGGAACGGGGAGTGTCCCTTTAAGATGTCCCCATACATCGTTCAGAATAAACAGATGGGCACTCGATGGGTCCCGAGTGAGTCTCATCAGACCCATGCGGGATTCGACCCCCCCCCCCCCCCGCGCGTTGTACGCGTGTCTGGAGACGGTAAACAAACAAGAGGCCCGATAGCAGGTCGCCGGGACTTGTGGGACGCCAATGTTATTACCCCCACCGCCACCTTACCTCCATTCTTGCTCAGATTTATTTTTGGGAGATTTTTGAATCAATGAATAAACAGTATATCCATTCAAATATGGATGTCCGTAATCATACTACCATAAATGTGAGAATCTGGAGTGAAAACACAATTGTGTATGTTATATAAATCATAATGTAAAGATCTGTTTGTTCCCATACAAAGCGGATGTCTAATATGGCTGCCCGGCGTCCACTCACAACTTGTTTGTCCAACCCCTCGTAAATCTTGCCTATTCATTCGCACACATTGGAAACATCCGTTTGTCCATTCAGGCACAAAACAGACCTTGAAAGACGTCCGATCCGTCCACGTGGTTGAAACATGGTGGAGAGGCCATTTCCCAAGGTGGGCCGCGGACATGAGGGCTGGCAACGGGGGGGAAGTCTCATTTTCAATGCCGTTTCTGATGACCTGCAAGACATCAGATGTTCTGAGAACCCATAATGTGCCCGCAATAACCGCCTCCCCCCCCCCCCCTTTTTTTTTCTTCTTCTTGCATCCATTTGTGTTTGTGCGGTCAAATTTAATCAAGATGGCATCTGTTGGTGTTTAACGTGAGTAATTGTCCTGTACAGTGGCTGCGTGTGTTAGCGTGTACAATGAGTGTGCGTGTGTGTGAGAGGGGGGGTGATGTGTCTTCTGGCTAATTCTCGCATTTGCCATTCGCTGCATAATTTTACACCATATGTAGTCGCCGTTGTCAAAAAAAAAGATGGTCTTTCTTTTTTTGTGGGCTTTTAATTTGAAGCATAGCAATCCTCGTAAATTAAATGGGCAGAGTTTGACTTAATGCGTCTGTGTGTGTGTGTGTGTGGCCGCACAACAATGCTATGCTAGCAACGTGAAAACGAATTTCCACCTTGACGACAAATCGAGATTTGATCAAATCTTGTGTGAAGACATGCGGCTTACATGTGTGTGTGTGTGTGTGTGTGTGTGTGGTCAAATAGCCTTTGTGTAAGGGTGACAGCCGTGTGTGTGTGTGAGGCCATTGTGTACTTGAAAGGGATTCTCTTGAGGGTTTTAATTACGCTACTGCTTAACTTGGCAGCAGAGTAAGAGAGCAAAGACGAGCGCGTCATTTGGGCTGAAGCCTCAATAAATCTCAGCGAAGATGCGCCCGGCGCAGACCAGCACGGACCCCCCACAAGGGGGTGTGGCGGTTTGGGGCTGCCCTCATAAGCAAGGCAGCTGGACCTCCCGGACGCACTCCAAGATGGTCGGACAGAGCTTTGCAAACATGTGAAAGAGCACGTTTGTAGTCCGACAGATGTTGATTTCGTCTGTCACTCGAGATATACCGCTTCTTATTATTTTGTGTGTGTGTGTGTGTGTGTGTGTGTGTGTGCGCACCATTTTTTTTTTTTTTGCCCCTCGCAGCCCTCGACTGTAACATCAAAGTGAGACATGGCGGCAAGGTTGCGAGAGTCAAGATAGATGCGTGCCCCCGGACCCTGAGCACCTCACATCAAAAGTGGCAGTCCTGTTAATACGATCACAGTGGGAGTTCACAATGCTAGCTAACCGGCTCTTTAAAGATGAGGGGAAGGAGGTGGGTGGGTACGGGCGGTGCGGGGTTCTTATCAGCCATCGCCTGGAAGCGGCGCGCAAGCTCGGTGGAGGCACGCATCGATAAACTCATAAACAAACGGTAATTACCAGGCCATTAGAGTCACAAGCTCACAAACAGGCGGCCTCGTAATCCTGCGCGCTGGAGGGACGGCGGCGGCGGCGGCTCGTCGTTTTCCACGCCATCCGCCGCGCTACAACACCCCAGCCAAGCACTTAATGATTTGTGACTAAGGGTTGGGATGCGGGGGGCGGCAAACAAAGCATTTTGTCATAAGGAGCTTACGTCCTCGATGGAGACGCCAACAAGCGGGGGCCCCTTTTTGAATTTTGATTCATTTACAGGGAGGATGGAGGCGGTTGGGGGGGCGAAAGGGGGGCGTCGGGGTCTAAGTTGAGCTTTCATTTGAGGTGGATAAACAACATTCCTCTTCGGGGAGTCATCGGCGGCATAATCGCTTCACTACAAATCATGTGTAGTAACTTTTAACATCACATCACACTTTTTGTCAACTCGATGCGGTGGACTGTCTGGTCGACTTGATGAGTCTTATTTCGATCTTGACGAGCGACCAATCCCGTTTTTGAAGATGAAGCAGACCAATCACAGTTTAAATTGCACTTGAATGATTTGATATCGCCGTTGAGTGGCACTTTTAACTCATTTACTGCCATTCCCAATTTTTTTCAGGAATTGAAAATATGACGCGGAGCGCCATTCCCGAATTTGTTCGAGGTTTCGTTTCTCTTCTTGGGTGCCGATAAAGCGTTAGTCAGACCTCTGGCAATGTTTTTTCCCTCTTCCCTCCCACGAGGGGGCAGCATTTGCCTTTTGTCCATGTTAGCGCTTTGTTCCTATATAAATCTATATGTATGTTTTGTATTGTATTTCGGACAGCCGCCCCCATTTCAAGCTCAGATAACTCCAAACCGATAAAATTAAGAAATTAACTTCTGATGAAAGAAGACAGTGGAAGGTTTATTACGCTGCATTGAATGTTTATCCAATTTTTGACCAATATTCTGTGGGTCCTGCAATTTGAGTGAAAATGACAAAAACCCTGGCACTGGAGTGGACACGTTTTTGCACATGTCTGGTAGTGAATGAGTTAAATTATTCTGCGATTTATTTTCATCATTAGACATGGCTGAAGAAAATGTTAAAAGCCCCCAATGCTAAAGCTAATTCCTACGCAACAAAATCATCCGACTGACCAACGAACGGTTGACTTCATATCATTTTGTGTGTGTCGCTATATGATATTTCAGGCAGAATTCCCAAACTGGAAAAACGACAACTCCAACGCACAGCAGGATGCAACCTGGGGTGGGCGGGGAGGGGAACAGGAGGGGGGGGGGTCCCGTACTTCATTCATTATACACAGCCTGGAGCTCTGCTATGTGTCGCGCAACCATCTCGCATTTTTTTTTTTTTGAACGCAGCATTTCACTGACATTTTGGACATTAATATTGCAGGGAATCCATAAATCCTGAACTCCATATGCTTTCAAAAAAGACTGGTCACGTCCTCTAACCTGTACAGGTGTGTGTGCGTGTGTGGTCGCTCACCTTCAGTGGAAGATGCCTGTAGCTCGTCTCTATGGTGACATTTCAAAACCAAGCGCTCCATTGGCTAATTCTGCAGGCACAAAGAAATATATATATAAAAAATGTAATAAAATGTTATTTGACTGGAACAACATATCAGCACACACACACACACACACACACACACACACACACAAAATGCAAATAAACGTGTGTTTTGACAAAATGTGCCGATTGTGCACTTTGTGACAGTGGTGCTTTGGTGGTTCTATTCTGGTGTTCTTCAAAAGGGACGCGTACATTAAAAATGTATTGTTGTTGATTTAAAAAAAATAAAATATGGTGCTAAATGTATTCGTTTAAAAATAAAAAAAAAATACTCAAGCTGCCTTTGATCTGTACCGGGAGTCTCATGGAGCAAAGAAATATGTCACATTGGTTTATATGTTTAGCTTAGCCAGGATATTTTTTTAGGTTTGTTTTTAAATCAACAATGTCCTTGGGAGTGGTCTTGATGTGTTCTTTCAGTTTTAGTTTCAACTGAATTTATTCGCTGCCATTGCCGAATTCATTTGTGAATTGAAAAGTGTCACGTAGAGTGCCATTCCCAAGTTTTTGGAGGTTTGGGGTTTTTTTTTTCATGCTAGGGTGCCGATAAAGCACTGGTCAGACCTCTGGAAGTTTTTTTTCCTTCCACAAGGAACATCATTTGCCTTTTGTCCGTGTTAGCGCTTTGTGACACTTTCAGTTGTTAATGCGCTATATAAATCAATATGTATGTATTGTATTTTGTAGAGCTAGCCACATTTCAAGCTCAGATACCCCCAAGCCTATATAACTTAGGAATTAACTCTTTCTGAGGAAAGAAGATGGTCTGAGGCAGGGGTGTCAAACTCATTTTTTGCCGCGGGCCAGGTACGGTTTCCTCTCAAGGGCCATTATGAATTTGAGGAAACCATTAGAATGTTTGATCCCCTCCACATAATAATATAATAATAATAATAATAATAATAATAATAATAAGAAGAATAAGAATAAGAATAAGAATAATAAGAAGAAGACATTTCATTTATAAGCGCCTTTCAAAACCCTCAAGGTCACTTTACAGTCACAGCAAATTGCTATCTAACTAGTTTTCAAATGTAAAGTCAAGAATAAATGCTGCTTTTGTGTTTTACATACAAATATTTGACATTTTGGTTCGGATTTTAGCAAGCATCATGCCACTTGAAATGCTTGATTTGCTTTCGCGGGCCGAATAAAATCATGTGGTGGGCCAGATTTGGCCCCCGGGCCTTGACTTTGACACCTGTGGTCTAAGGTTTCTAACGCTGTCTTGAATGTTGATGTAATCCTACAACTCAATATTCTGTAGGTCCTGCAATTTCAGCAAAAATGACAAAAACCCTGGCACTGGAGTGGACACCTTTTTGCACATGTCTGGCAGTGAATGAGTTAATAATCCCATGTTAGTACATGCATTTTTTTTTTTTTTGCTATTTTACCAACACGTAGTCAAAATAACGTGACAAATATTTCTGTCAATGCACGGCTAACTCTCAAGCTGCTTGCCATTCGTCCGACGAGCTGTTTCCACGCCGCGTTCCAATAAAGATGGCCGGTAGATGACATCAGGCATTCAGTGAAGCAGCACAAGTTTCATCTGATTAATGTTAAAGGGCTTCGCACACTCTGGAGGATTTGCATAGTTGTCCCTGTTTTCATCTCCAAAGTTGCACCTCGTGGCTTCTGTCAAGCAGAGAATAGCCGGCGCCAAGGTGTTACCGCCGCGTCTCATTTTCCCGCCGCTGGCAGACAGATGTTGGCATTTGAGGCGCAACCCTTAAGGGACCCGCCGGCCCTCCTCCGGGTCCAATAGCCCGGCAAATTATATTGACAAACATGCATGAGATTCAGGCAACCTTTTCAGACCGCGTAAACTTTTCAGTGCATTCGACAGGACATAAATATGCTGGGTTTGGTTTTTTTTTTTTTTTTTTTTTTGTAGCTCAATCTGCATTGACTTTTTCTTTTGAGTCAAAGTGGTTTAAAAAAAAAATGAAGAAAAAAAGATCATGTTTCAGATTTCAAGACATACGCTCATCTCTTTTGATGGAACATCTGGCAAGGCCTTCAGTGTTGGTTGCCACTCCCACAGAGCATGCAGAATATTTGACTGTGAGTATTGTTGTATGCTTTGCTACTCCATGACTTTAAGTAATTACCAGAGTATTCAAGCTCATTTCTGAAAGTCTGCGTAATATTTCATATTGTGTGTCTACTTTTAAGATTGCGTATTTGGGCTGGATGAAATAAGATGCATTAGTTGAACACTATGGTGTTTTAACAATACAATACGATATATGTTGATTTATATATTTAATAACCACTAAAGCGCTTAACATGGACAACTAGCAAACACAGGAAATAAAGCGGTCACAAAGATAGTAGAAAGCACCAGGGAGTAAGACTAAGATCAAATCTGATAAAGAAATAATAAAATCTAAAGCGTATAGGAAGGGATACCAAAGTAGGACTTATATGCTCCCTCTCACGAGTAATAATAATAATAATAATAATAATAATAATAATAATAATAATAATAATAATAATAATCATCATCATAATAATAAAATAATAATAATAATAATAATAACATAATAATAATTAATAATAATGATTTTCAAAACTAATAATAATCACTTTAACAGAATAACAGGATAATTTCAATAAGTGCTTTTCAAAAATAATCAATAATAATAATAATAATAATAATAATAATGCATTTCATTTAGAAGCGCTTTTCAAAACTCTCAAGGTCACTTTACAGTCACAGGATAAGTTAATAATCATCATCATCATCATCATAATCATAATAATAATAATCATCATCATCATAATAAGAATAATAAGAATACATTTCATTTAGAAGTGCTTTTCAAAACTGTCAAGGTCACTTTACAGTCACAGGATAAGTTAATAATAATAATAATAATAATAAATAATAATAATAATAATAATAGAATAATAAGAATGCATTTCATTTACAAGCACTCTTCAAAACTCTCAAGGTCACTTTACAGTCACAGGATAAATTTATAATAATAATAATAAGAATAATAATAATAATAATAATAATAATACATTTCATTTCAAGTGCTTTTCAAAACTGTCAAGGTCACTTTACAGTCACAGGATAAGTTTTATAATAATAATAATAATAATAATAATAATAATAATAAATAATAATACATTTCATTTACAAGCACTCTTCAAAACTCTCAAGGTCACTTCACAGTCACAGGACAAGTTAGATACCTAGCTAGATAGCTAGCTAGCTAATAGATACCTAGCTCCATAGCTAGAATCATGAAAACCGTACTCATTAGGGCAAAACCAGAGTAGTTGGCGGGTATGGGGATGACGAGAAACAAAAGGTGAGGAGGAGGAGAGCAAATTCTCTTAACCAATCAAAACACAACGCACAGAAGCAACAAAAAATTACGGTTTTATTACCAGTCGAGAGACGAGCAGCAGCATTCTGGACACTTCATGGAGGATTGGCTGACTCCAAAGTAAAGTGCATTAATAAATTATGCTTGCTATTTATTTTCAGTCAACTACTATTACATGTATAGTAAATCTGACTTTACGTGTTGCCTGACCTGTTTACAAACCGAACTAAACGACACAAGCTAGTTTGTCTCCTGAGATTTAGTTCAGCAAATCTCCATAATGGAAGGAGTATTTTCCTCCACAATAATGGTGTCGCATTTCATCGTCCCAAGTGAGAGGGTCGAGTCTAATCTGTGGATAAGTACGCTGGTGCGCCTCATATCGCCCTCTCCTCCGCGCACCCCCACTGATGCCTCCCAGGGGGATGTCCTGGCTTGGCCGTCAGCTCAGGATTAATTAGAAGAGCCGGTTTTCCCCGCGGACACATTAGAGAGCTCAGTGGCGGTCAAACGGCAGCTGCATTAGCCACGCGGGCTAATACTCTCAACTATCAGCAGGTAATTAATAGCCTCCTCGCCGTTCCTTACGTAATGACTCCGAGCGGAGATGGCGCACTCCCGTGAGTTTTAGATTGTCTCACATTCATTCAGAACTAAACTTCCCGATCAATTTCAGGGCGTGTGTCTATGACACATTTCCGTGTCACCTGTTATCGACAGACATGTTCACCCAAATTGGCCTTTGATCTGTAAAACCGGTCCAAACTGGAACTTGGACTTTAAATGTCTGCGGATCCAATTGTCATTGAGTAGCTCCCAGGATTGGCACGTACAAAGCGGCTAACGCGGAGAACCCGTCACATCACAGCCCCCACGTAGCGCTCTACACCTCTGCTTTCATCACATTGTCATTTTGAATTACGGACGGCGGCGGACTGGCAAGGATGAGCGACACGCTCGCAGCCTGGCAAGCTTCGGCCGCCGGGCTGCCAGAGCGAAAGTGTCTGGCCAAGGGGGGGCTGCGCAAACACTCAATAAATGGAGAGCTGGACTGGGAGGTATGTAACAGGGGGGGGGGGGGGGGATCCCAGAGTCTCATATTGGATGGGAAAACAATGGCCGTGAAACCACAGGTGTCAAACTGTAGGCCAGAGGGAAGACATGAAAGTCAAGTCTGTGCGCTTGCTCGCTTGTACTGCACAAAAGGAGACGTCGAAATAAAAGCAATGCATATGTTACAAAAAACAACAACAACCGTAATAATAATAGATTTCATTTCTAAGCGCCTTTCAAAACTCTCAAGGTCACTTTACTGTCACAAGATATGTTTTTTTTTCTGTGGGTGAGCAGCAGCAGCCACACGTGCCAGCGTTCACTCAACCCGGAATAACTCAAATAGAAAGCGAGCCAGCTAATAGCTAGCTAGCCAGCCAACAGCTAGTCAGCCAGCGAATAGCAAAAAAAAAAAAAAAAAAATATGACACCATGAAGACCGAGACAGTCATTCAATCTTAAGCATTTTCCGCAGTCTCTGTCGTATGAAGCAGTTTTAGATGAAACAGGAGAGGATCAAAGTGTCATTTTCACCAGTGTATCAGGGACGCCATGGTGAAATTTGCTACAGTCTGCTACAAGCTAAATGTTGAAAGTAAACACGAAGCTGTCGCATCCATTGATGAAAGAGATTGTCCCACATCTCCTGTCCCACGTAAATTCGCTTCAATTCCAAGCCGCGACACGTCCGCATACACGTTTCACATTTTTTTAGGAAAGTCCACTTTCATCTTTGTTATGAGAAATGTGTTGAACGGACTGAGAGGGTCAGTCAGAGACCATGGATGAATTTTTGCACAGGTCTGCTCTAAATTATCACACAGTCGAACAATGGAAAGGATCATGGAAGAGATGCAGTTGAGAAACAAAAATAGCAGGGAATGAGATTGGCCACCATTTGCATTTCTGCATGCGAGCGAAAGCATTTGAGCCAGAAATAGTTGGCACAAAACAGCCCGGGCAGCGGCCTCGGAGGGCTTTCGAGACAGCGGGGGGAGGGAAAAAGAAAGAAAACAAAACAAAACAAAACATGACAATAGAAGGAGGATTAGTTCAATAAAAGAAAAGGTTGCGTGGAAACAAGAAAGGAAGGACGGCGGTACAGTCGGGGGCGGGCGGCAGCCATGGCGGCCTTGCGGGAGGGACATGACTCTGGGACTCACTTCAAGCAGCCAGTGTGGAACACAGCCACGATTCACTTTGTTGCTTGAGATGTCACTGACTCATTTATGGACTGGCATGGAAGCTCAATCGCTCTCTGCTTTTTTTTTCCCCCAACGCGCAGCCATTTGTCCGATAAAGAGGTGCAAGAGGGACCACCCGGATAAAAAAATACTTGCCTGACTGAAGGAACATATCATTACTGAAGCAGGAAACCAAGCACATTACATTTATTCCGATCTACAGCTAAATTATCATTCACCACCAGATGTGCAAAAATGAGTCCACTCCAGTGCCAAGGTTTTTGTCATTGTCGCTCGAATCCCAGGACCACATCAACATTCAATGCAGCATAAGAAACCATATACTCTCTTTTTTTGACCAGAAAAAGAGTTAATTCCTAAGTTATATAGGTCTGGAGTTCTGTGACATTGAAATGAGGGCAGCTGTCCAAAATACAATGCAATATTGGTTTATATAGCGCTTTAACAACAGCTGAAGCGAGAACAAAGTGCTAACAAAGAAAAAAGGGTAATGCTGTCCCCTTTTAGAAAAGAAAAAATATTGCCAGAGGCCACGGCCAGCGCTTTATCGGCACCCAAGCATGAAAAAAAACAAATCCCCGGAAAAAATTCAGGAATGGCGCTCTCTACGTCATACTTTCTATTCCCGAATAAATTTGTGAATGGCAGTGAATGAGTTAAATGACTATTGTATTTTTTTCCCGTGTACATTGCAATAAACAAGACTACAAAGTTGCATGGAAGAACGGCAAACTTTCTATCAAAATTGGCCAGCGATCACTCCATTAAGTTATGATGTCAAATTAATCAGATTAGATGGGATATACGCCTTTTATCAGTCAATCAAATGAGGCCGATGAAGGAAAGTTGAATCGCTTGTATCAGGAGGCTAATTGGCAAACAGAAATAAACAAGTAAAAAAGGGCAGCTCGGGTGAAAGGAATCCATCGGGAAAATAATGACTTCAGTGTGCAAAAACAAATTAAGAAGAAAAAGTTAGCGTTACTCACAGTGTGCAAATATTCTTCGCCGTTCAGAGCATTATTACAGACGGTGTTCCCCAACCAAATCATTCAAATTGGGCATTTACTTCAATAGCTGAAACAACTCTTAAAGGACGACCGACGTCACTTTTTTGTTTTTAACTGACATCAGAAAAACGTTTTATAGCATCTAAAATACCCAAAACACGCAGTATGATATTTTTAGTCCAATGCAAAACACCAATAAAAATGACTTAAAGTGTCCAAAATCTGCAAAAAATTGTGCTGCGAATTGGGCATTTTCAGAAAGTCCCGCCCCCAGTTCGTGACGTCACATCAAAACGTCTTGCATTGCTGGAGAATCCAAACAATGGCTTCAGATTCGGAGAATAAGCTTTCTTGTTACACATCCATTATGAATATGATTCAAATAGTTCTGAAGAGGAAAGCATACATATTTGCAATCAATTAAAGACTTTATTCCATGCCATTTTGAGGCAACAGTGGGGCAACAATTGATAATCAGAAAAGAGGCACAAAATGGCGACCTCCAGTGGCCACCTCCGCTTCCACAGGCTGATAAATTCCTTATATGGAGCTTGGACTCCCTCTTCTGGGGGCTTTTGGGTGCAACACGGTTCTCAGACCAAACATGTACAGCAAAATACATTGACGTGACGGAAGGACACTACAATGCGTATTTTTTACGGCCAGGGGGCGGTCCTTTCGTGACGTCACGTACGGACTCGTCACAGACTCAAAAACAAGACTTCCTGAATATTCAGAGCGAGTCTTAAAACGTAAAATATAGCTATATGCGGTGGAATCTTATTAAAATACGCTCAGTAGAAGTCATTTGAAGCCATTTTACAAATTATGGACACAACTTGTCCGGAGACGTCGGTTGTCCTTTAAGATTAGCATTTGGAATGTGTTGTTGACCCACTTGTACGTGCCCCCCCCCCCTCCCACCGACACTATGTGAAGCCTTTTATCTTGGTATTCCTGTCTGATTCCTTGGTAGTGGACTGCCAAAGTAGTCCTGCTAGGACATACGACTGTTGGCTAGCACGGGTCAAGTTTTGACTTGAAACAACTCGAAACATCCAGACGCCACTTAATTGTTAGCCTGAAGGTTACCCCCCCCCATACCCCTCCTCCGCCTCACCATCACCACTCGTGTTCTCACAATCGCGTCTAATACCTCCACCGATCACCTCCTGTCTTCTCACCGTCTTTCACTCCTTTGTGCCAAACAATGAGTGTAATACTTCAAGGAAAACATGCAACGCCGAGGGTGAAAGGAGCGAGGAGATGGGAGGCAGGGTCGTATGGTAGCCATTATCTTGTTTATTAAAAGCTCTGTTCTTGCCGACTGCACATATTTCCAAAGTCTGGGCACATGTGCCTGCGCTGCTGCTGTTGGAACGGTCACCCAAGCTGAAGGCGGGGTGAGGGGTGTCATGTCAAACGCAACTCCCAAAAGACGACACAAATGCGTCCACAGGGTTCAATTTCGGGGCCCCTGCTGTTTTCAAATACATTTTATATCTCTCTCTCGATCTATCTATCTAGATCGATCGATCGATTGATCGATCTAGATAGATAGATAGATAGATAGATAGATAGATAGATAGATAGATAGATAGATAGATAGATCTATCTATCTATCTATAGTCTCGTTATATCGATATCGGTTATATCGATAGTACTGCTTATTACGATACTATTTCTATGAACGCAATGAGGAAATGTACATGCCGCAGGATCGAATATATTGATAGTGCGGTTATATCGATATTTTTTCCGACTCCTGAGAATATCGATATAACGACACTTTACTGTATCTATCTATCTATCTATCTATCTATCTATCTATCTACATACCTACCTACCTACCCCTCTATATTTATTTATTTATGTTTTTAAACAGCAGGGGCCTCGAAATTGAACCCTGTGGAACACCATATAATACATATATACAATACATGTTATATATATTCATTTATCACACCAAAAACATTTTATTTATTTATTTTTCTATAATCAAGAAGCCTTAATTACCATTTGCGTCAAATTCAAGGCTCAGAGGTCAAATTTGGATTGGATTGGATTTGCTTTATTAGTCTCGCAGTGGAGACATTTACATTTCACAGTCAAGCCAAGTCGATTTGTGTAGCCCACAAAAGCAAATCATGCGTGTCAACTTAATAAAATCTGGACTGAAATGTGAAATTGTCATGTGTAAGAAATAACGTTGAGATTTTGCAATAATTTGATTACCCAGTTAATATTCTAACAATAATTAAACAAACTACAGTAAAGTCTCGTTATATCGATATTCAAGGGAGTCGGAAAAAATATCGATATAACCGGGACTATCGATATATCCGACCCTGTTTGCATGTAATTTTCTCCGTGCGTGCATAGAAATAGTATCGATATAACCGGGACTATCGATATATGCAATATCGATATAACGAGACTTTACTGTATATAACTGATTTGACTGATTTCAAAAATAGGAATCTATGAATTTGCAGTGTTCAAGTCATAATTTTATGGTTTCGCTATCATAACAAGCTCCCTAGGGAATACATAACTTCAAATTGGCCCAGGACTAAAATTGGTTTGACACCCTTGATCTGCACCGTGTACAATATAGTGAGACATCAACTCATCACCCGCATTTGCTGGAATTACTAGGTCGGCTTTATTTGACCTACGTGTGGAGTTCGTGTGGCTGACCCGTGTTTGGATGCCTCATATCCGCACTTGGCGTTTGACACACGCAGATGCATAAATAACAGTAAAACAGGTTCAAATCTATTTGAAACGGAGGTCAAACCCAACGGGACACTTATGTTGAAGTGTCTTTGGCTTTCTTGTGTCGCGCAGATTTGCAGAAGAGGGCTCCCCGTGACTTGATTTATCTAAGAGAGGAATCCATATGTGGTCCAAATGTTCACCCGCATAATGACTAGCACCCCTCATGCCGAGCCGACTGCGGTCTGGCCTTTATCTCCTTCCCATACAGTACAGACGACGCTAAAATGCATAGCGTGACCATGTGCGACCCGGACGCTACTGGATGACGTTCACAGTAGTTTAACGGCTGCCGAGGTGCCTTGTAAAGAGCTTTTTTATTTCTTGACGTCTCTTCGTTTAACGAGAGAGGCGACACGGGGTTGGCGTAGGAATGGCACAGATCCATCCTGAACGCAAATGTGGCCGCATGTGTTTTCACCTAAATAAATTGTGCACATGAATGAGTTCATACCATTGTTACGGATTATGCAAGGATACATAACTTGTTTTTCCCTTAACCTACTCGGGTCAATGGTTTGTTGGGGTCAAACTAACTGACTGACTGCGAATGAAATGTGTTTAAATGGTTGATAACCACAAAACCTCATTTTATTTCCATCTGCCGGAGCAGCCACAAGTGCAAATAAAATCCTGGGAATTTGTGGAAATAGTTTTAAAGATAATGGATAATCATGGTATGAACAATTCAATAATAAACATACTTAAACAGCTGCGATTTTTGTGGAATATGCGTTTTTTTCTTTTTGTGTGTAATCCTGCCTACGAAGATCGAGGACACTTTGTGGCGAAAAGCCGAAAGGAAAAAAAAGCCGAAAGGAAAAGAAGAAGACACACAAGATTATTTCCCACAACAGCACCACCTGCCTGTTTTGTCAGGTCACTAGCCCACTAGGTTGCGAATTCAAACAGACTGTTGCAGTCAAAATCGGAAGTAAAACCTTCCGAGTTCAGCAGAAAATCATTTTGTAGCTTCTGTGAAATTCTCATAAACAACCAGCCACCGAAAGTTGCATTTTAAGCCTTTGGCGGAATGAAAACAACCATATGCAACAATCTTGTTTTTTTTAAACTCATAAAAAATGGTTTACGCTCTTGCCGTCAGTAAAATTAAACATTTTACAAGACACACAAGCTTTTTACACCACAGCTTCATCAAGTGGATGTGGTGTGTTAGTGACCCACTTGGGCAACAATTCAAGTGGATTTTTTTACAGTGCAAAATAAATACTGAAATTGGACCCTAATGCAATCATAGAAAAATAAATACTATCATTTATTTGTGTATTTTGGGATTTAACAATTAATAAATAATACAACAGATAAAAGCAGATCATTTTCCAGGCCTTTGCTAGGGTGCTGTTTTCAGTGAAATTGCAAAAACGCAGTTTACAGCTGTCCCACGTAAATCCGCTTCAATTCCAAGCCGCGACAGTTACACATGTACACCCTTGTGCAAATTAATTGCACCGCCCTGTTATTTTGGCATACAATTGTTTCCATTTTTTGACAACTCAAATGATTCAAATTTTAGTAAATGTACAAATGTAAATTTAGTAAATGGCAAATGTACATTTTAGTTACACACTTTAGTAAAAAGTGTGTACTCCCTTGTTCTTTATCACCTCAGCGATGCATTTTGGCATGGACTCGACCAGATTATGACAGTTGTTGATGATGGAAGGGTCCTTGTACCAGGTCTTAATTATAGCACAAATTGGGGCTTTTTGTTGTGCAATCTTTTTCACAAATCTTGATTGTTGACCCTAAATTCCCAATCGGGTTCAAGTTCGGACAATTTCCAGGCTAATCCATCGCAATAATGTCCTCGTGTGCAAAGAAATCCGCGGTGTTGTATCCATCTCGTTGAAGAAGAACTGATTTATAAACCAAAAACCCCTTCTTTTTATACCCGACGGAAAGGAGATTAGGACATGGTAATCCATTAATTATCCAATCAGATGCCTGACAAACATGTAATTAGGGAATGTGGTTGGTCAACAGACTCCACCCCTATCGTGGCAAACATTGTTCTGAACTTTTCACAAGCTTCAGAATGATTTACACCAGCAAACAGTCAAGATCACAGGGTGGTGCAAATAATTTGCACAAGGGTATATATAAATATTATATACATATATATAAATTATATAATACAGTAAAGTCTCGTTATATCGATATCGGATATATCGATAGTCCCGGTTATATCGATACTATTTCTATGCACGCACGGAGAAAATTACATGCAAACAGGGTCGGATATATCGATAGTCCCGGTTATATCGATATTTTTTCGGACTCCCTTGAATATCGATATAACGAGACTTTACTGTATGTCATTTTATGAAATTTGAGCATCCCATTAATTCATTCGCTGCTATTCCCGAATTCATTCGAGCTTCTTCTGATGAAATGAGAGTCTAATGTTTCTAACGCTGTATTGAATGTTTATGTAGTCCTAAAACTCAATCTTCTGCGGGTCCTGCAATTTGAGTGAAAATGACAAAAACCCTGGCACTGGAATGGACACATTTTTGCACATCGTCTGACAGTGAATGAGTAAAAAAAAAAAAATCTTCCATCATACAAGAAACTCATATCCGATATAATAACAGCGTCAATCCACCCTAAAAACCAAACGCACGTGTCTTTGTTTGTGTTCAAGTACTTGAGCATGTTCACTAAACAAATTGTGCACATGAATGAGTGAATCCTGTCGCTGCAAATAAGTCGGAGGGGCAATTAGGCGACCTCACGTATATTCCACGCCAATGAAACGTCGACTACGCAGAAGCGTTTTGGCTGTCTTTCTAAATGTGTTGCAGACTTATTTCTCATGTGGTCGTGGAGGGTGGAAAAAAATTGCAAGTTGAGAGGGAAGGGGTGTGTGTATGGGGGTGTGGGGGATGCCAATCACTTTTTGAGTGCAGCGATGGCGGCGGCTTCTTCATACCATATGTCATGAACGCTCATAAACATCCCAAATTAACATCCCGGTTTGTGCGGTGTCGGCTTTTCACAAGAGACTCGCTGGTGTTTGCGTACATGCGACGTTTGGAGTCAGACGCGGTTTTTACCCGTGACCCACATGCGCCCTATTGCGTATCCCCTACATGCTTACATTTCAGAAAATGACATATTTATATACATGTGGAACTGTCGCGGCTTGGAATTGAAGCGGATTTACGTGGATTTATAGGAGATGTGAGACAGTCTCTTTTCGTCAATGGATGCGACAGCTTCGTATTTGCTTTCAACATCTATTAGCTTTCTATTCGCTAGCTAGTTAGCTTTCTATCTATTTGAGTTACTTCCGGGTTGAGTGAACGCTGGCGCGTGTGGCTGCCGCTGCTCACCCACAGGAAAGAATATATCCTGTGACTGTAAAGTTACTTTGAGAGGTTTGACAGGAGCTTATGAATGAAATTTATTATTATTATTATTATTATTATTATTATTATTATTATTATTATTATTATTATTATTTCTGTGTAAGCTCTCAGTCGTACAGGAATGGTCCATCGATGAAAAGGTTTCTTCAGCCGTCATCTGTACTTCTTTGAAGGAGTCGGACGTTTCGCTTCCCATTCAAGAAGCTTTGTCAGCAACCTAAACTTACTGGTGTTTTTTAAATTATTTTAATTATTTTTGTATTTTATATTATTTGTTATTGTTGTTGGTATTGGTCTTATTATTATTATTATTATTATTACTACTACTATTATTATTATTAGTATTATTATTATTACTGTTATTATTATTATTATTATTATTATTATTATTATTATTATTATTAAGCTTGTAGCAGACGTGCACATTCTAATATGACGTCTCTGATCCACTTGTGAAAAGGACGCTTTGATCCTCTCCTCTTTCATCTGGAACTGCTTCATACAACAAAGAGGGTGCAGAAAGTGCTTAATCAGTTTCTGTATTTTAATTTTCTACTTCTTCTTTTCCTTTCATCACTTTGCTGTTGTGAAATGTAAATATCTCCACTGCAAGACGAATAAAGGCTAATCCAATCCGATATAACGCATAAAGAGTTTAACGCACGTGCATCATAATTTAACGTATCTCAACGGCAAAATGGATGAGGCGGGTCGGGGAGGTTGTCGAACGCGGATGGCCTGTTTTGAAGGACGATGCTAGCAGCGAATTATCAAAACAGTAACATGATAAATATCCAAAATTGCTGGACAAGGCTGGGGAAACGACTGCTGGACAAGAAGGCTTATCACCCGAACGCTAAAGCGTCGGCGGACACATACACTAAGAGAAAATGTGACCTAGAAAGGTTAATATTCACACTGAAAGCCCACCGGCGGACCCCTGATCCTTAAATCAATGTGATTAACGCTGGCCGGCAAACAAGCATGTCAAAGCTGTGACAGAATGACAAGTTGACAAGGGAGGGCAAAAAAAAAAAAATACAATAAATTGGGCCAGAGCTTCAGGAATGTTCCATTCGGTGTAAACCGGACAAGCTCGTCCGGAGGAGGTAAAGTCAAATTCAGCCGCAGTGATGTAATTTTTTTTCAAGTCAGCAAAAGTTTGTGACCACAGTTGGAAAAGCGAATTATTCTTTCTCTCCGCTATGTCAAAAATCAGTTTCATATTGCTGCCCCATACGTTGCGAGGTTGAGCCGTTTTTTTTTTTTTTGCGTTAAAAAAACAACTGAAGTAAAAATCAGCTTGTCGCGTTAGCATTAGCAATAGCAACAAGCTAGTTTCTATGTCGCTCCATCAAAATATTTTGACACATTTGTGGACAGTGGACGCAAAGTTATGACAACATTCAGTCAGACAAATGCAAAAAGTAGAAAGCAAGAAGGATCCAATTAACAATGTTGGCCTCGGCAGAACTTAGCGCTCTACTTCACGTACTTTTGGACTGTTTACTTTCTCCGCGCCGCCGTTATTAACGTGAGCCGAGCGTCCAAACAAGCGCAAACAAACAATTAAAGTCATGAGTCACCGTCGAGTATGGAAGTAATCTCGCGCGTGCAAACATGGCCGCTTGCTTGTTTGTTTTGGAGTTCAGTATAAAAAGGGGTCGCCCTGTTGCCGAAGGTGCTACGTGACACCATCGGAGCTGACCGTCAGAAAAACAAAGCAAACACTGACACATGCGCACAAACTAACAAACAATTAAGAGCAGCGAGTGAAACCCAATCGCAAGATGAGAATGACAGCCATCGTGGCCGCTTGACCGAGTTCGCTCCTGAAGCGACTGGTGTGAAGGCAGCCTTGCGAGAAGGTGAACCGGACCATATTTGCCGCCATTCCGCCCGCCGGCATCTGTTCCGTGGCTTACATTAGCAGTTTTGCGGCGCGACGGTATTAGTCATGGGCCCCGGAGTTGTGTAATTCAAACTTAGCAAAGCGTACCATCCAGCTTTGCCAGCCCTCCAGTCGAGCGCAGATAGGCTAATGCGGGCTGTAATGACAGCCAATTAGACGGGATCAGCAAGCAGGACATGCAAACACTGCGGACCAGGCGGTTTAGGGCGAATTAGCACCAACGTGTCGGCACCCCTTACAACTCCCCTCCCCCACCCTCCGGCTAGTTTTATGCTTCATTGTGAAGATAAAGTGGTTTGAATTTGGCGTTCTGGAGAGGCGTCGCCTGGTATCGGGGGCACCAAGGTCCTGGATTGTGTCGGACCACCCAGTCTCGTGGTGCAATGTCGGGAATCAATGTTGCGGCACTAAATGCGAGGCGATATGTTTCACATTGAAATGTATTGAAAGACACATACATCTTGCATATTTAAACAGAAATCCAATTCAAATTTCAATGCTGCTACAAAAACGCCAACTATCTATACATTTTGAATGTCTAACTCCTACACTGCTATTCAAAAATTATTCGGGAATTGAACATGTTGAGCGCCATTCCAGAATTTTTTCTGGTTTCGGCTTTTCTTGCGGGGAGGGGCAGATAGCGCGCTGGTCAGACCTCCGGCAATGTTTTTCCCCTCTCACGAAGGGGCAGCATTTTCTTGTAATACAGCCGCTCCCACTTGCACCTTATATTTCTCTAGATCCATATAACTTTTAACTGTTTTTTACTGATGAAAGAAAATTCTCTAAGGTTTCTTACGCCGCATTGAATATTTATGTAGTCCTAAAAATCAATATTCTGTGGGTTTTGGAAATTAAGTGAAAATGACAAAAACCATGGCGCTGGAGTGGACCCAATTTTGCTCGTCTTGCAGTCAATGAGTTAATAAAGACATGTCTGTGAGGTCTTGGTACTAAGGAACTATGTTGATGTCAGGTAGTGGAGCTTCATTGTGATAATTTATATAGTGCTTTAAAAACAGCTAAAGCTGTGACAAAGCCCTTAAAGGACAACCGACGTCTCCGGACAAGTTGTGTCCATAATTTGTAAAATGGCTTCAAATGACTTCTACTGAGCGTATTTTAATAAGATTCCACCGCATATAGCTATATTTTACATTTTAAGACTTGCTCTGAATATTCAGGAAGTCTTGTTTTTGAGTTGGTGACGAGTCTGTACGTGACGTCATGAAAGGACCGCCCCCTGACCGAAAAAAGACACATTGTAGCAGTCCTTCCATCACGTCAATGTATTTTGCTGTACATGTTTGGTCTGAGAACCGTGTTGCACCTAAAAGCCGCCAGAAGAGGGCATCCAAGTTCCATATAAGGAATTTATCAGCCTGTGGAAGCGGAGGTGGCCACTGGATGTCACCATTTTGTGCCTCTTTTTTTTGGGTGAGAGATTTTCCCCCAATGTTGCCTCAAAATGGCGCATATAATTCTTTAATCAATTACAAACATGTTTGCTTTCCTCTTCAGAACTATTTGAATCATATTCATAACTGGATGTGTAACAAGAAAGCATATTCTCCGAATCTGAAGTCATTGTTTTGATTCTCCAGCAATGCAAGACGTCTTGGCGTAACGTCACAAACTGGGGGCGGGACTTTGCCAATTCGCAGCTCAATTTTTTGCAGATTTTGGACACTTTAAGTCATTTTTATTGGTGTTTTGCATTGCACTAAAAATATCATACTGCGTGTTTTGGGTATTTTAGATGCTATCAAACGTTTTTCTGATGTCAGTTAAAAAACAAAAAAGTGACGTCGGTTGTCCTTTAATATGGACAACTATCATATAAAGGATGTAAATGTAAAAAGAATGCTCTTCCTTCAAAATAACTGACTACAGAGCCAGTGAACAATAAACTACGACTGAGCACTTTATTATCTCTGAGAAGGGGGTTAGCGGGAGTTGTCTTCTCCTGACGACGCATTGGAGTTGCAACCTTGACCCCAAAGTGCACGGGGGGGCCCGGCGGCCGGGTTTTTTTTTTTTTTTTTTTTTTTTTGGTTTATAGCGCGGCAGATTGGAGAAGATTGGCGCCTTGCATCCATTGAAATAATAAGCTGACCCGGAGAGCCGCTCGCCTTTGAGCCGCAGCCAAGCCATCTGAATCCACTCTGCCCTTCAAACCGGGGCTTGTTTTTCAAAGGGCTCTCCAGTATGTGCGGCGGGCGACCATGCCGCGCTCCAAACTCGCCAAAAGGGGCGGCGTTGGCGGAGGTCGTTTTCGAAAAGTGACACATTGACATGTCCAAAAAGTTTTGGTCTCTTAGATTGGTGCAAAACTCACAGCTTGTCATCGGTTCATCTGGGATAATCAGACGGAATGGACCGCATATTGTTTTGATATTGTCCGACGGTGAGCCCCGGCAGAAAAAAATCTCAATAAAAAAATATGGCAGGCATGAGCAAAAGAGGTCAGATCATTAGTGACAAACAATCACATTTTGGCTAAAAAATGTACATCCAAGTACGATTTAGGGGATTACAGCCCGGAAATTCTAATGTGTATTACCTATTAACATTTTTTTGGGGAGGTGTAGGAGGTGCTTAATAGAACTGCATTATTCAAAACTTTATTTATGTTTCCCTTCTGGAATTTGCTTGAAAATTAGTTTGTGTTGTTTTTTTTTTAATTTATTTTTATTTTTTTATTTATTCATTCATTCAGTCATTCATTCATTTATTTATTTATGCATGTATGCGTTTCTTGATTCAGTATTTTATTTATTTATTATAATGAATGTATTTATTCGTGTATTTAAGAACGTATGTGTATATTGATTCAGTAGTTTATTCATGTATTTATTTTAATTTATTTATTTGTGCTTATTTATGTATTTATGTTTATTTATGTATTTATGTATGTGTGTATTTCTTAATTCAGTTTTTTAGTTATGTATTTATATTAATTAATGTATTTATTTGTGTTTATGTATGCATTCATTCATTCATTTCTGAATTTATGTATTTATTTACTTGTTAATGTATGTATTTGTTTATTTCATTTATTTATTTATTTAGTCATGTGTTCATTTGTTTATGTATTGATTTGTGTATTTATGTATTTCTTTGTTCATGTATTTATTTATATAAATATTTATTTATTCATACACATTTATCTATTTATGTATGTATTAATATTTTTATTTATTTATTATTTGATAATTTATTTTTTTGATAATCATTTTTTGGGTGAAAAATAGTGCCAAAGTTACTATGTTGGCAGCCATGACTCTAAAAACGAGCTCCTCCAGGTTGACAGTCAGTGCAAGCAGTGCGCATAATCACTTCATTGATTCATTCATTATTTCATCACTTTGTTGCTCTGAAATGTAAATTTCTCCACTGTGAGACTAATAAAGGCAAATCCAATCCAATCCAATCAAAGATGATTTTTGAACTACCGAAATCGCAATTCACATCATCATTGTGACCAATAATAGAATGCGTTCGTCATTTAAGCCCTACGTAAGCGTCTGTATTTTAGAATCGTAGAAATAAATAAAACAAACTGCAGCGAAATGCTACGGGTTGAACATTTGGTGCACTCGCTTTTGTTTCAGGGGACATTTTTCAGCCACTTATTAGGACAATAGCGCGAGACGGGCGTCACAGTACACTATTGCGGTTACCCTCTTAAGCTAGCTGTTCATCTGACCTTCGTCTTTGCCCTCCTGTCGACTTTGTAGCATGACCTGATCCAGTCACTAACTCCAGGAAAACGATTGGCGTTATTATTGGTAGGTCTCGCATGAAGGGGAAGCACACAAAGCTTTGCGATGCAAGACCAGTCAAAAAATGTTTCAACTCGTATATCATATAAGGTGTCGTATAGCGGGGACGATCCAAGGTTAGGACATGGGAAATCTGTCTTTAGAGGAGACTTAACTCATTTATGTTACCTCAAATTCCTCAATGCATGTTGACGGCCATTTTCAAGAAAATGGCTGCCAACTATACAGTATGAGAATGTACAGATGGAAAAAACATGGACTCCACTGGTGTCAACCCTCACATCTATGTGGAGACACTTAACTGTGATTGTCAAGGTTTTAAAGACTCGCCTGACATCTGACATTCGTTTGACTTCTAAAATGGTCTCTTTCCGGGAGTCCGTTGTCTCCTCAGGGCTTAATGCGACCGATTACTGACACACAGTAGCTCACTGGGATTGAAAAAAAATGAAATAAAGGAGCAAAAGGACGACGACATGCATCAGCCGGTGGTCACCTCGTGGGACGAAGACGCCCAGAAGTAGGAGAAGAAGCATAAGAAGAGGAGGAGGAGTAGAAGAAGAAAGACGTCAGCTCGTAATCTACTCCCTCAGCACACTTCTTTAGATGTGGTCTGGCTGATAGTTCACAAAAGACACACACATTACACACGCGTTGGACACACAGAAGTGTGTCGCGTGCGTGTATGTGTGAGATGAACTCAAGTAAACTGATCCGAGCTGGCTCCGTCCAGGGGTTTGGGGGGTGTTCTCTGAGTGGAACCAGGCCCGCTTCACCCCGACCCTCGATGTTCTTGTCTCTCACACACACAGAAACACACATAGTTCCGTCCAGACGCATTAGCAGAAGCCTGCTGCCCTCTTTTGTCAATTTTACCGCTGCACTTGGCAACGTTTGGACAACTCGCTCATTGCTGCTGTTTTTACAACTTATAGTAAATATTAGGTTGCTTTTTTTAATCATTACGTGTGGTCTATTTTATTTTTTGTTCATGAGTATTAGGAGGCAGTCAAAAGTTCTTGAATCGTCTATTGATTGTTTTTGAAGGTGTGTTTGGATCCCCAATTGTGTTTTCTTTTTTTCTACATATCTAAGTCACATATCTATCTGATATGTTACTTTAGAATCAATCCAAGTGGTCTTTCAAAATAATTTGTACATTATTGTGAAGTGAAAAGAAAAACTAATCAAATTGTGACTACAAATATGGATGTGCAAATTCCAAAACAGACTAAAAACAACAATTACAATTGTAAAAAGCAGATAAAAAACATATATATATATATATATATATATATTATTTTTTAAGTATTTTTTTCATTGTGAAAAAAAAATATATATAAAGGATATTTTTATTTCTATGTATTTTATTTCTATATATTTTGTTCTACATGTATTTAATTATATATTTTTTTATTTTCACAATTATAATTATTTTTGTTTTTAATTAGTCCATTTTGGAATTTGCACATTCATATTCGTAATCATGATTTGGAGTGTATATATATATATATATAAAGGATATTTTTATTTATATATATTTTTATATATTTTGTTCTAAATGTATTTATTTATATATATTTTTATTTTCACAATTATAATTATTTTTGTTTTTAATTAGTCTATTTTGGAATTTGCACATTCATATTCATAATCATGATTTGGAGTGTATATATATATATATATATATATATATATATATATATATATATATATATATATATATATATATATATATATATATATACTGTGTATATATATATATATCCCCAAATCAGATAATGATTACAAATATGAATGTTATGATCGAACTGTCAATGTACTTTTTGTTTCTTTTTACCCCCCTGCATCCCAGAAGCTACTTAATTAAACATAGATGATTAAATGGCGCATGTTCCTAACAACCTCTGTCAAAATATTCGAGGCACTTGGCATTAGCTTAGCTTGTGGCGTCACGAAAATGTCGTCAAAACGCGATTTGGTTGATGCTAATTGAAGTCCAATTAAAAGCAGTACTTTGATATCTGAATGGCTCCGACTGAGCGTGTGAAGTATTTTGTAATCCACCTCGGTGAAGGTAAGCGACGTCTCTCCTCGAAGCGTCAATCAGAAGCGGGCGGCGAGGCGTAATCGTAAGAAACTCTTGGAGTAAATGAAGCGCGCCGTGACATGTGAAATATGTTTATTTGCCTCCGTTGGCACTCTGTGATTGTACATAAAAAAAAAAAATACAAAATAAAAAGATGAATATGCTTAAACCGTTACAAGAGCCGCCCGCCTCCCCCTTTCTTTACAAGCCGGCGAAAGGAAATAAAAAGCGATATTAATACGACGTCTTGTTTTAACGAGAGAGCAAATCGGGTTGCCGGGGTAATTGCTAAGTGCCCCGATCATTAAGGCCTTAATACGAGACCACTTCTTTCGGAGGCGGCGCCCGTTTAAGAGACGACGAGTCTAATTGGTGAGTTGTCGAGGAGCACCGACCGGCGCCTCCCCGGAGATCGTTTCTCAAATCATATAGAGCATAATTCCCTTTCAATTAAAAGCTACATTATTCCAGGTTTGATTTAATTGAGTGTGTTTCTTCAAATGGTGGAGAGACAAAAAAGGAGGGGTGGGAGGGTGGAGGATCGCATTAAAGAAGGCCGACCGACGTAATTTTTACAAGGCCGCTGTCTGTCTCGGTCAAAATGGGAGCAATATCAGGAATAGATTGCTTGAAAAACACAAGACTCCGAATGGGAGGCGGCGCAGATTGAATACGCATAATTCAGATTCGGGGAAGAACCTGCCAACATCGCATTTGAATATTATTGGAATTAATTTGTCAGTTGATGCTCAACACTGACTCCTGAGACGGAACGCTCCTCCGAGCGAGGCGGGCGCCGCATAAAGCAAACGTCTTGAGTGCAGATGCATGCCGGAGGCCCGGGTCCCAGCGGAGGTTGCGGGTCACGTGACACAACATCCACCCCCACCCTTCCGTACAGCCGCGACAATTGCCCCATTTAAGTACAACAAGCGATTATTTATGTGTTAGATAAATGTTTTGCAATGGAAATTTACCAGTGGATGTCTTTAGAGCGCCTCGTTGTCCACTATGATTTTGAGGAGGACTTATTCCTCATAAGGTGAAGGCAAAAAGACTCACTCTGCGGCAAATTTGACCGACGAAGGAATTCTCAGATCTTCAAGGTGGCTAACTTGCTAAGCTAGCCCTGCCTTATACAATTTAACACAAGTGGCATTAAAGCATGACATCCAGGACGGTGTCGTACCTTTAAAGAGACTACTCAAATTTACAATTTGGTGCATACATCCAGATTAAGTTCGGAAACCATATCTTGAACATATTCAATGCGTCATTGACACCCAAACGCCAACGCCCTTCGCACATTCTCTACCCTAGCAGGTGTCACAAACCCCACCGTAGCCTCCTGCTACAAGATAAGCGCATTTCCTGCACCAGGTTTGGGCCTCCTCAATGTGCGCCCTTACGACCGCAGCTACTACGCCTTACAACCACCGCGCCGCACATCCACCCAGCCTCAAACCTCTGAGTCGCAATACCGTTAAGGGCGGAGGTTGCGGTCGCCAGGTGCAGACCTGAGAACCTCCGCCACAGGCGCGTCTCACCATGGAGAACATACCGGGTTGGAGGGGGGGAAGCGGTTAGGGGGCGGTTTGCAGTCGTTGCAACGTCTGCGAGGCTCGTCTGGCGTGGTGGGAAGGTACCGCGTACAATTACATTGTGACTGAAGGCGATTATCCAGGTACGGTGGGACCTTGTCTTACAGGCTTCCTCCTGGACGAGACCAAACTCGTATGGAGGTCTCAATGATTTGAAAAAGTTTCTCTTTTTCAGACGAATGGTTAACTTTCAAAACAATCTGGCAGGCCCTGTTCGAAGTGTTTACTATGTCGACTGTGGCAACAAAATGAATCTACATTAGATTAGATTTCCTGCCCTGGAAAGTATTTTTACACTTTAAAAAGGGAGCTAAAGGACTTGGACCGAAGTCTTGTTCTGTTCTGTACTGTACTTGTACTGAAGTACAGAGTGGGAACATTGTTACGAAATCTACTTGTTTTCAGTTGCGCTACGACACCAAACGCTTTCCCAGTCTTTGTCATTGTCACACATTCTGGATGAGCTTCTTCATGCTGTTTGGTGATGTGTGTGAATGCTGCAGTGGTGTAGGGACATAGTTTTTTTTTTCTGGGAGGGAGGGGGGGTGAAACTTATTGATGGGCCTTGGACTGAAACCGAAGTCTAGCTTTCAAAGAGGAAGTTGGAGAGTGAAAACTTTTCGGCCTTGTTGTGTTTCACTCGTCTTGGAACATCGGCGCCTTTTCTTGGATGATTAAGTATACGCACCAGGCCTTCCTTTTGGTTGAACTGGGTGGGCTCTGCATTTGTGTGAAAAGAGAATTCATAAGTAATCAGCTTGATGTCAATTTAGGAATTCGCATAATTGCAAGGCTTCGATTTGGATTGGTCACAGGTCTTTGAGCACTGGTCCAGGTTTAACCATTTTAGGGTAAAAGCTCCATAACAGAACTTGGTCCAGTTCTGAATTTTTGGGACTTTAAGCCCCATTAAAATTTTGTGCAAATCCAGGACAAAGACCCTAAGATTGGATCCAAAACTGGTCCCAAGTTAAGGTGTATGCACTTGAGTTCTGGATTCAAATTCAAAGGTCTGATACACAATTTAAAAAAACGTTTTGGTGTCAGCCTAAATTTATAGAATTCTTTGAATGTGGATCCCAGTCCAGTGTCATCCATCCATCCATCAGTTTCCAGGCCACTTTATCCTTTAGGGTCGAGAAGGGTTCTGGAGCCTATCCCAGTTGTCTTTGGGCACTCGGCGGGGTACACCCTGAATTGGTTGCCGGCCAACACTCAGACAATTTGTAGTGTCCAATCAGCCTGGCATGCATGTTTTTGGAACGTGGGAGGTAAAAGGAGGACCCGGACAAAACCCATACGGGCCCGGAGAGAACATGCAAGCTCTACACAGGGAGGCCGGACCGGAAGTCGAACTCACGACCTTTGCACCATGAAGCCGGCGTGCCAACCACTCGACAACCGAGACGCCAAGTTGTCAAATTTAGCGCCATTGTCCAAAACCCGCATTGTTCCATGTCAGGTACCGAAAGCTAAATGGTTGTGTGTGCATATGTGCGTGATTTACTATCAGCCGTGTGTGAACTTATACATTTATGGAAGTGCATGAATGTGATACAGTGAGACCTCGACTTACAAACACCTCAACTTACAAACTTTTTGCCTTACAAACGTCAAACTTATGAAAATGAAACCTTATAATAAGCACTACACCACGGCTGGCGGAGTGATCTTCGGCGGAAGCACACGACCGACCAGTACCAGAGGTTAAGTTACCAACAGTCCTTATGGAAGGTGACTCTCCTTCCATAAGCCATCAACGACCATCAAAAAGGTAAATAAAACTATATTTTACAGCAGTTTATTTCTTTAATTACAGTCCTCATGTAATGCGCCTCTCTTTCCAAACAGCAATTCCCTTTCACCTTCGACCTCCAACGCCATTCCATCAAGGCATAAATGACCATCACAAATGTAAATAAAGTGACTTTATGATACAATGCAGTGTATTTCTTTCATTACAATACAATAGCACATTTATTATACATAGAATAAGGTATACTGTGTGTAGTTTTAAAGCTTATTTAGTTGACAAGTATATTTTATGGAAACCCGGGAACAGATTATTTCCATTTTAATGGTTTCCTGTGGGATTTTTTTTTTTAGATACACACATTTCGCCTTACACACTCTGTCTGGGAACCAATTAAGTTCGTAAGTTGAGGTCTCACTGTATTCCCACTTATTCACCAAAATTAAAAATCTGCTTTTTTGCTTGTCAAGTTTATGCATGCTTGACGCATGCATATTGCACTCTCCCCCACATACACACACGCGTACACATATTCATACACACACAGCGAGGATATTATCTACAGGCCATCTCACAGGCCGTCCCATCAAAAAGAGCAACTATTCCTCCCCGCCTGTTTTTTTTTTTTCCTCCCCTCTCCTCTCTAAATCTGACACGCTCTCATAATAAGCAGTCTTGCATATCAGCTCCTTTGGAAAGAGATGCAACTGCTCAACTGAAGGGAAGGAAAAGGAAGGTGGCGGCGGGGTGGGGGCAGGGGATGCCGGGGTAGAAAACGGCGTTGACTTCTGTCACTTCATGAAAAATAGCTCCCCCCCCTCTTTGGACGGAACTTCACAGGCCACAATCAAGCGGTGCCAAGGCGGCAAATCAAGTCGGCATCTATTAATAATATTTCTGGGGCTGCGGCGGTGAGTGCCGCGCCGTGTCCTCCCGCTGTCAAAGCCCCCGTTGATGGAGCGCTGCCTTTATCTCGGGCCTGGCACGCTTCTGTCACCGTGATAAACAATTCACACACAAATATGAAGAAGGATCCTCCCAGTAGGGCCTTCGACGCACTACCCCCCCCCCCCACCCCCGCCAAAAACTCCCCCCTTCATTTTCTTGATGGGGGGAATCTAATCTTCCGGCTTGGTCTTCTTCTTGCTGTTTCCTCCCTTCTTCCTGTCACCCACCGCCCGACCCCTCGTACCCCCCCCCCACTCCACTACCCCCAACCCGCTCTACTCCCCCCCTCCCGCCCTCGTCGCTCCGGTCCCTCCTTTCTCCTTTTCAATCTGCCTTTCAAAGATATGTAAATGACCCGAGATGGGACCCCAGTGCGTAGGTGGTGTAGCGTGAATGTCAAAGCCCGGGCCCGTGAACCCGACACACACACACACACACCTATGCTGTTGAGATGTCTGCATGCTAATTTGCTGTGTGCACTTGCTTAGATGGGTTTGTAGGTAAAGATGGTGGAAAAAGAAAAACTAATGCAATGGAATTTCTTGGAAGTCAAGACCGTTTTTGGCTAATTGAGTTGATTCCTTGACCAAGCCCGTCAGATTGCATTCAAACTAATTCACGGCGATCCAACTTTGACGTTTCATGCAATATGTCAACTCGTGGACTGGACTTGGATTGGGTTTCAGTCGAGTTGCAAAGTTTCATTTTGGTCCAACAGTGTCTTAGGTTGACCCTTAACCATGTTATCCACTTTGTGACCTAATTACAATACAATACAATACAATACCATACAATACAACGCAAAGCAATACAATACAGTATATATATATTGATTATATAGCGCTTTAACAACAGCTGAAGCTCTATCAAAGCTCTTAACTCATTCACTGCTATTCACAAATTTATTCGGGAATTGGAAATATGACGTAGAGCACCATTCCCGCATTTGTTTTTTTTTTTTTGCTTGTATGCCAGACCTCGTGCAATGTTTTCCCTTTCCACAAGGGGGCAGCCTTTCCTTTTTTTCCATGTGAGCGCTTTGTTCCAGCTTCAACTGTTGTTAAAGCGATATATAAATCAATATGTATGTATTGCATTGTAGTTTGGACAGCCACCCTCATTTCAAGCTCATATAACCCCAGATCCAGATCATTTAGGAAATAACTACTCTTTTTTTTATGAAAGAAGAGAGTAAGGTTTCTTACACTGCATTGAATGTTTATGTAGTCTGAAAACTCAATATTCTGTGGGTCCTGGAAACGATATTGTAGTGGGTTCTGAAAACTCACAAATTAGCCCCAGACACCTGTTTAACTACAGTAAAAATAATGTCTGGCAGTGAATGAGTAAACAATGACAACTATCATATACAGCGGGGGTCTCAAACTCCCGGCCCGCGGGCCAAATGCGGCCCCCGAAAGAATATTTTGCTGCCCGCCTTGACACGAAAGATTAATGTTAGTGCCGCATGATTGATATGAATGAAACTTGTGTGTGGAGCTGAACAAGTAGGCAAGATAAGCAATGTTTAGGACAGTTAATATTCAATATTTTCTTGATGTTAAGAAAGTTAAAGGTTAAAGAACTGTGAATACAGACATTAGGAAACTTTATTAAAATAATTAGTTTTCCTGTGGGTTTTTGAGTCATCTGTAACTGCCTTATGATCATTAAATTATTTTATTTATTTATTACTGGTTCATTAATTTTTTTATTCGTTTTTCCATTTATTCGTTTAATTCATTTTTTTTGTGTGTTAAAAATAAAGATTTTGAGAACATTGGAATGTTTTATCTGTGATTTTCTTGTGGAAAAACCGATGCGGCCCAGCCTCACCCAGACTCTGCCTCCATCGGCCCCCGGGTAAATTGAGTTTGAGACCCCTGATATAAAGGGAATAAAGCAAGATAAGCTGTTCACTGTAATAACTGCTGTCTCTCACTTGGTTGATTTAAATAGCACCGCACACGACTTTGGACTCAGGAGGTCACAGTGTCAACTTCATCCTAAAAAGCTTTGAATTTGGATCTCAACTAATGTTCCAAAACATTATGACAGGTAGTTGGAAACTGACTGCTTCCTAAACACTGTCTTTTTTTTTTTTACCTTCTCATCATTATCATCATCCTGGAGCATTCGCACCTCGTCCGCACCTAATTGCCAGCGCAGAAACGCCCGCTGAGGTGCCGCCCTAAGCGTATCTGCGAGGTAATTGCAGCCTCTCTCTGCCACAAAACATGCAAAAGGGGGTCCAAATGAGATGTCGCCCAGCGGGGACGGAGACCGCGGTGCTCATGATGAATGTTTGCGGGGATTGATTAGCGCTACCGACAAGTGTGGCGGGATGTTGCCGACCAGCGTTTAGAGTTTCTGTGTGTGTGTAGACGGAACAAAGAGCTGAAGTTGTTGGTGTGACCAAAAGGTGTGACAAGTGCAAGGTCGTTGTTGTTTGCAGTGGGTGAGAAATGAGACACAGGGGGAAATCTGAGGAGGTGACAAATCCGCCCTCCCCTCCCCGAAAATAAAAAGAAAGTTGAATTAGTTAGGCACTTTCTTTCCAAATGATCATTAAATTCTGACACTACGAGGTGTCCATTGCAAGCCCGATATAAGAGTGCAAAACATTTTTTTCCCCGATGTAAACATTTTTCCCCCCACATTTTTCTCAAAATAATATTTTTTTTGGGAGGAATAACATTTTAACAATTTTTGGGTGGTTGAACTATTTTTGTTCGATCAAAGAGAATCTTTCAAAAAAGCAATAGAACTTATTTGTCAGAAAAGTTTTACTTTTTTGTTCCCTGAAACAAGGGAAATTATCAAAAATGTAACATGTTTTGAGTTAGAGTGGAGCTTTTAAAAATTATATTTTCCTTACAAATTTAAGTTTTTTTTGTCTTGTAAAATACATACATTTTTCATTATAAAAATGTCTACAATTTACCTGAAAATTTAGATTTTTTTTTCAGCTGGGAAGAAAACAATAATAATAATAAACTACAGTATTATATAATAGTTAAAATATGTTTTACGTCCACTGAGTTAAATTCCTTTTAAAATCTTTTTAAACATACCTGTTTTTTTCTGTATGCTACGGCGATAATATGCTTATTTTACAGAGCAAAAAAAAGAGCAGCTTTAAATCGCGACAAGATTGAGCTAATCCGTCTGTGTTTAGAAATAATGATAAAATAATAATTTTATGGGGGATGACAGGTAAAGTTTTTTTTGGGTTGGCCAATATTTGTTCAATCAAAGAGACACTTTCAAAAACAACAGAACTGATTTGTCAGAAAATTAAGACTTTAGAAAATATATATTTTTCCCACAACAATGGAAACGTTTTTGCCCGAAACAAACGTAACTTTTCAAAAATGTAAACATGTTTTACGTCAGAATAGAACTTTTCAAACTTGTATTTTCCTTCAAAGTTTCAATTTATTGTTTTTCTTGTAAAATAAGTATATTTTCCTTTATAGCCATTTTTACAATTTATCTGAAATAATTGATTTTTCTCCTATATAAAATATAATAATAATAATTAAAAAAATATGAAACTACAGTATTACATATAACGGTTAAAATGTTTTACTTCCACATTTTAACATTATTTTTTGGGTTGGCCTATTTTTGTCCTATCAAAGAGACTCTTAAAAATCAGCAGAATTGATTTGTTCGGAAATTAAGATTTTTTTTCCTGCAACAACGGATTTTTTTTTGTGGGTTTTGGGACAGAATAGAACTTTTCAAAAATATATTTTCCTTCAAAATGTCTGCTTTTCTTAACATATTTTTGTCTTAAATATTGTTTTTCTTTATAACCATTTCTACAGTTGACTTAAAAAACTAGATTTTGCTCTTAATACTAAAAATAAAATAATAATAATAATAATAATAATAATAATATCACTTTGCTGCTGTGAAATGTAAATTTCTCCACTGTGAGACTAACAAAGGCAAATCCAATCCAATAATAATAATAATAATAATAATAATAATAATAATAATAATAATAAAATAATAATAATAATAAAATAATAATAGTAAAATAATAATAATAATAAAAATAATAATAATAATAATGATAATAATAATAATTTCATCACTTTGCTGCTGTGAAATGTAAATTTCTCCACTGTGAGACTAACAAAGGCAAATCCAATCCAATCCAATAATAATAATAATAATAATAATAATAATAATAATAGGCTACAGCATTATATAATGGTTAAAATGATTTACTTCCACTTAAATTACATCTGTAACCCCCTCCCAACGCTTTTTGTGAAATTGTTACTTTAATTCGGCAGCGGGCCTATTTTTCCATTATGGTGATGATGTGCTTATTTTCCAGTGCAAAACAAAAGTCACATTAAGTCGAGAGACAACATTGAGCTAACGAGTCTGTGTTTTAGTTGTTTGTTGAGTTCTAAATCTGCCAGTGACTTTCAATCAGTGGGTAGCGAGTGTCATGTTCGGTGTGCCGCCACCGTGATCATTGTGCACTCCATCCTAATTTCGGCTTGAAACAAATCCAACCGGTGCGGGATGTCACCCGCCTTCAAGGAAAACGAGAACAACAAAACATAAAGAAATGACGTGGGGTGTTTATTAGCTTCAACGGGGGTGGGGTAGGAGTGAGGTGGGGTGGCGTGGGGGAGACGCACACTTGAAAAGTTACTATTTTGTGTCAGAACTTACTTGTTGCGGATATAGTTTAGCATTAAGAGGCGGCGATAATGGCACTTAAGCTTTGTGGCAAGTGTCGATTATATCGAACAGGCCTGTATTTTCATGCTTTCATGCACAGCGTGTGGTCGGCGTCAAAATGCCAGCGTCGTAGCGCAAAGCTGATGAATATGGAAGGGCAAATTGTGAGAGGCGCAATTAACGGAGCGCAACAATCCCAAACGCCACGGCAATGTGTTATTTGGAACAAACGTAGCGAGTGCGGCGCACCGGTAAGTGCATTTTTTTTCCTTCCGCCGTTTGTTCACCTCGTCGACTCGCAAAGCACTTTAAGGACGTCTCCCAAATGTCCAAGCTTTAAGAGCACAAACTCGAAGAAAGGACAAATTGGCGAGAGGGAAAATTCCCAAGAGAACAAACTAGGGGGATACTTAACAAACGCTAGAAAACAAGTTGATTTAAATTGTGACTTGACTCTTTAGATTTTATTTTTTTCGCACATCAAGGAAGCCAACTTTATCCCGCGTACTTTGTCTGGTACGATGGCAACTGATTTCTCAGAAAATTGATATGAAATAAAAAGTTATTTCTTTTTAAAAAAAAAAAAATAGAATTGTGAGGCGAAAGAACGACATCCCAGATACAAGCGCCCAAAACGAGCTTTTTCCATAAGTTGTCCAGGCTCTCCCTTAGAGATAAAATGAGAAGCTCAGTCACCTGGGAGGGGCTCAGTCACCAGGAAGAGCTGGAAGAAGTGGCTGGGGAGAGGGAAGTCTGGGCTTCTCTATTGAAGCTGCAGCCCCTGTGACCCAACCTCATATAAGCGGCAGATGATGGATGGATGGATGGATGGATGGATGGATGGATGGATGGATGGATGGATGGTGTTGGCCTCACAGTGCGGAGGTCGATTATGGCCCCGGCCGAACTGCGTGGGGTTTGCATGTTCTCCCAGTGCCCGTGTGTGTTTTCTCCGGGTACTCTGGTTTCCTCCCACTTTCCAAAAACATGCATGACGGGCTGATTGAACACTCCGATTGTCCCTCGGTGCTACTGTATAATTATAATATAATAATAATAGATAATAGGAGTGTCAGCGCAGAGCATCGAAGCATATGTGGAACTGTTGCGGCTTGGAATTGACGCGGATTTATGTGGGACAGGAGATGTGAGACAATCTCTTTTTGTCAATGGATGCTACAGCTGCGTGTTTGCATTCAACATTTAGCTTGTAGTAGACGTGCACGCTCCACCATGACGTCCCTGATCCACCGCTGAAAAGGATGCTTTGATCCTCTCCTCTTTCATCTAGAACTGATTCATGTCACAAAGAGGGTACAGCAAGGGCTGAAGAAGGAATGAATCTCTGTGTCTTTGTGGTGTCATATTTGTTATTTAGTTTTTTTGTTTTACTTCAAGATGGCGCCGCGAGAGTGGCTGCCTTTCTAGCAGCTCCTGTATTTTATTTTTCTACTTCTTTCTTTCCTTTCCTCTTCCTTTCATAACTTTGCTGCTGTGTTACTTCCGGGTAGAATGAACGCTGGTGCGAATGGTTGTCGCTGCTCACCCGCACACACAAAAAAAGAAAACAAAAGTTCTTATCCGGTGACTGCAAAGTGTCCTTGACAGTTTTGAAAGGCGCATAGAAATAAAATATATTATTATTATAATTATTATTCACTTTCATAACTTTGCTGCTGTGAAATGTACATTTCTCCACTGCGAGAAGAATAAAGGCAAATCCAATCCAATTATTATTATTATTATTACTGTGAGTGCAAATGGTTGTTTCTGTGTGCCAGGCGATTGGCTGGCGACCAGTTCAGGGTATACCTCGCCTATAGAAAGCAGGCATAGGTCCCACGAACTTTGAGAGGAAAACTGGATTCGAAAATGGGTGAATGGATATTGTACACTCACTGTATTTGACAGTCCCTCACACACACACACACACACACGCACGCACAAATAATATTCAATGCATACATTGTCACTCAATTATATTCCAACCGTTTTCTCACAATACATGCATACCGTTGGCATATTTCCAATATCCTCACCGCACAGGTCACCAAATAATCACACTCTTTTTAGCTCCTGGCGTTATCAAAGTGCCCTCCGATGCCACCTGAGGTTGGCGACGTCCCAGTTGGGATCGCCGACGGAGCCAAAAAGCACATCGACACTTGGCGGCAGTGCGTGCGTTTTAATGACGGTACACAGAGGCAATAATCATAAAAGGCCGGGGTCTCCTCCTGAACGGTAACTGACATTCGTCTCCGAAAGTAACTGCGGCCCAATGTCGGGCAATTTCCTGCCGACGTGCCAAACGGCGGGGACGAAATGTGGGAGCTGCCATTCTGCATGCATATTAAAGACACTTGTCATCAAGACGTCACCCAGGAGCTATGAGAACAAGAGGCGCGGTTCCTCCCGAGACACACTCGCTCGCCATCAAAACCATGAAATTAGAGCCCAGGAAATATCCCCGTGATGGGAAAAATGCTACACTTTAGTGCGTTTTGCATATAAAAAAAAAAAAAAAAAATTGGGGGGGATGCATGTAAATTGCCTGTGCCACAAAGACAAATTGGTAATTCAGGATTGGAATGAAAATGACTCTAAAGTGGAAAAAAAGGAAAATCGGAGAGATTGGGAGGGTATAATGGTGCGGTGTGAAAGGAATAAGGGTTGTTAAAATGTCACATTTGAGATTCCATGCCTTTAGGAATCGAGATGTATTGTCGGAAGGAAATGCGATAATGTACAGGCGGCAAATAAGAGCCCGGCTACGCGTTGCCTTAGTCACCGGCGCTCCGAGCGACGCCCACCAGTCCATCGATGCGGCGATTCTGTCACACACAAAAAAAAAAAAAAACCCGCTATACATGGGACCACGTTTCCGCACAAAGCCTAGATTCGCGGTAAACGTGGACTCTTTGATAGCAAACGCGGCGCCGCCGCCTTCCTCAAATGACCGAAATCCGCGGGAAAATATGTTAATTCAGCATTGAACACGCCTGATAATGTCGTCGCCACTCGGCAGCCTTTCAGCCGCTGCCAGCTTGCAAAGCCACATTTTTTTTGGGTTTGAGCTTGTTTGCAGAAATTTGCATATATACCGTCATAAACAACTTTTGCTGCAGATCCCCAAACACCACCCGCATACGCCCCCCCCTCCCCACCCCCTTCCCTCGCGACAAGCCCCATTTGGTTTGCGTCAGGAGTCCTCGAGGGCCCCGGACCGACCGCTGCCCCCCAACCATGACAAATGGCCTTAATGAAATTGGACAAGTCAGCATACATGCATAAAAGGGTCTTAAATATTGATAGTGAAGATCAACGTTGCGCTGCATATTCTGCTCTTTAATATTTCAAGTGTCAGACGGGCCTATTGTCTATTACTGGCAAAAGGGGGGCGGGGGGGTTCAATCGCCGTCTGCGACAGCGGACGCTGTCACGATGCGGTGACACCTCAGTTTATTATTCTCGTCAAGGAGCTTTTAAAGAGCGCACCGATATAGTGGACACGCTGCATTTGTTAGTTGAACCCAATACGTCAATCAAAATGCGCTCCCAAATTCAAGCGAGACGTCAAAACATCAAGAAAATTCCGGAGCACCTTTCACTCACCTTGGAATATGATCAAATGAGAAGCTGTCCACCATTTCTTTTTATGCTTCAAGTTCATTTTCAAACTAACTTCATTTAGCATGATGCTAACGCACGATGCCATACACGGAAAATGCCTTTGATGAAATGCAAAAAAAAATAATTACATAAATCAGGTAGCTAACACCAACATTGCGCGTATAGTAGGCAGCAGGCGACCAAAACGAGGAAGTAGCTAAGACTCGCGCACATTTTCACGCCAAACGCGAAAGTCGCGGAACTTTCTTCATATAAATGACTCATCAACTCAGTACAACGCTAATGCACGCACGTGTTACTTCCCGGGATTGGAATTGGATCAAGGCGAACAACAATGTTGCTTTGGGGCTTGCATTTAAAGCAAATAAAAGTTAAGAATACAGAGGCGTGAAGGGGGAGAGGCAACTTTACAAATGATGCTACATTGCAATAAACACAAAACCGCTCATTTAAAATTGGTCAAATAAGTAAACAAGGATCAAGATTGATTCATATTAAAGTTTTTTTTTCTCCTGAAAGTGTTCATCCTTTAGTTTTACAATGTATTATTATTATTATTATTATTATTATCATCATCTCATTTTCTGTGTAGCTCTCTCTTGTTTCTATTCATAATTGGATTTTATTTATTGCATTCTATTTGCGATTGTATTTTATTTATTATAGTACCTATGCTTGTATGTTACTGTAAAGTGTCCTTGAGAGCTTTGAAAGATGCTTAAAATGTAATGTATTATTATTATTATTATTATTATTATTATTATTATTATTATTATATCATTTTCGTGGTTGCGTTGACGTGTTACTAAAGATTAAGCAACATATGCACATATCAACCTAAAAATATGAAATATAAACTGGACACTGGACTACACACACATTGATACAGAGGGACTGATTGCACCATTGAGAAACATGGGCAGAGTTCATGAATCAATTAGATGAGGGTCAAAGGTCATGTTTATGAGTGGATGTTGGTAACC